>NC_056040.1:22097772-22412323 GCF_004379255.2 Salvia splendens
CTGTTGAAGTAAGGTGAAGTAGCATTAGCCGAGTATGGATGCTCACTCACAGCTGGTGGCATAGGAGAGTATTTTGGAGATTCACTATATCCTCCAATAATATGCTGCCTTTCCTCTTGTAAAACCAAAGAGAAAGCCTTGGATACAGTAGGCAAAGGCACCATTGACAGAATGTGAGAACGAATATGAGAGTAAGATGCATTCAAGCTAATTAGAAACTGCATAACACACTCTTCTTCGTGATGTTTATGCCATTTTGCTGCACTTTGACATCTACAATTTGTACAAATACACCAGGAGATCGGTTGAGTATGTTTGTACTTATCCTAAACTATACGAAGATTAGTGAAGTAGTTACTGACATCTTCATCTCCTTGAGTCAGAGACATGGTTTTCTGTTTGAGCTGATATATGCGAGCAGGATCGCATTGTGAGAATCGATCTCGCAGATCTGACCAGATTTCCTTTGCATCATCTAGATACATGATGCTAGAACAAATCTGAGGTGATAATGAGTTCCTAATCTAGGAAACTATCATACTATTGCATCGAATCCAAGCATGATATAAGAGATCATCATCGGTTGGTTTCAACAAAACACCATTGACAAAAAGTAGTTTATTCTTAGCTAAGAGAGTCGTAGACATAGATCTACTCCAATTGATGTAATTAGAGCCAGTGAGAGGTTGAGATAGCAGTTGGAGACCGGGATTGTCTCTCGGATGAAGGTAAAAGGACTGGAAATGTCCTCCGCCGGCTGGATCTGATTGCCGCCGCCGCGAGGAGCCATTGAAAAGGTAGAAATTAGAAGTAGAACAGCGGAAATAGGATGATTTTCACTGATAGCATGTAGAAAACAATAAATCGAGACACATTGAATGAGATTGAAAGAGAAAATGATCTATTATTGATCACACACAAATCATGTTTTTACAGAGGAGAAAGGAAGCTATATATAGCAACCGGAAAGCTGAACAAAGCTAACAAAAGTAACAAAAACTAACTAACTAATCCAAATTGACTCATTGCTGACTAGGATCCAGCTGGCCAACGGTCATGTGAAGATATTTTGCCACATCTCATCTTCATAATCATGCACATCAGCTATTCATCCACGTATATCGACATCTCACTCATGCATGCAACGTAGCCATCTTCAACATTGGGGATGATGAAATGTTGCGAGAATCTCCGGTGGATGTTGTTAATTATCTTCGGTTCAAATCAAAGGAAACAAATTCATTAAGTTTTAACTGTATGAAATTTAACATGGTATCTGAATGAAGGAAATCTTCTTCAAAGTCTTTCACTGTTACAAACTTTACTTTCCCTGAAAATTGGAACTTTGTAAAGGACAAGTTTTAATGTTAAATTGGTAAAGTAGGAGAGAAATAGAAACAAAAAGTAAATGGATTATTATTAGTAAAGAATGTGGCCACCTAGTAAAAAAACACTTACCGAAAATGGAAATAAACTATTTTTGTGGGACAAACCAAAATGAAAAAAAATTGTCAATTATACAAAACTGTGATAACATGACAACAACACAACATTTACATATATAATGTCCTGAAAATCTACATTGATGTCAGGCAGATCTTCTCCCCAAAAAATGATCAAGGAATGAAAAAACATAACAAAAACTCTTTACAATTTCATTGATTCAGTTATGGAGTGGATTTGGACCACCAGGAACAAGCCTTCTTGACACAGTGTTCAAGTTTTTGCCTTTGCTTCGATTCCAATAATTAGGAACTGTTGCGAAGTGTTGAAGAAAAGTGTAATGAAACTTGGCTCTAATTCTTACATCATTAGCTGCAGCATCAATGTTTCTGCAACTTGTTAGATGCATCTGCGTACACAAAATCATTAACATCACCACCAACAATGAACACCTCATGTCTGAATCAACTTTGAAACAGTCCCACCTTTAAACTCTATGATTTTGCAGTTGATATTGATTAGTATGGTGTTTGTTTGTAGCTATGTGATTTCATAACATATTTATAGAGAGGATTAATTGAAGGTCAGAACCCACTTCTTTACGCGTACCACAAAATAATATGGTTTCGTGTTGTAAAGTATACATATTTTTGGATTAAACTACTCGTTGACTTCTTATCTAAGTACGTATTCTTCAGCCTGCACTATCATTTGTGTACGGATTAATCGGTTGTATTGATAAATTGAAGAATTATGATTACATTGGAAAATACATGTCTTTGTTCCAAATAAATGTCACATTTCATTTTTTTTGAAAAAAATGATCCCTCGTATCAATATATAAAAAAATACATTATATCTCTCCACTTTACACACAAAACAATAATATCTCATAAGATTTCGTTTCATCACCCAAATGTGACATTTATTATAGGACGAATGAATTATATAAATTTAATTTAGAATATATTTGAAGAATGTAAGCTGTTAAATGTACACGCTCCAAATGGTGGTTACTAGTTAGCCACAAATCAAAAGAATAAGAGGTCATAAATATAATAAAATAAACTAAAATATACATATAGCAATAAAGTCAGAGGGCTAGTATATGCTTTTAAATTTTGGTCAACTTTCCAAATTCCAAGTACTTGAATAAATTGGTAATACAGACTGATGTATATATTCCATTGATATAGACATATAGTTGATGTTAATATATAAATAGCGTATTGAAATAAAGAGTCTTGTGGCCGGTTGCATCGTCAATTTAATCTCAATCCTAAATGTTGGTATTGAAATTAACAAAATTAACCTTAAAGTTCAAAAAGTAGAAAAAGGATAAAATATCCGAAAATTATAGAATCATCAGTAATAGCAAACATATAGTACTTACTACTCTAGGCCACATAAAAGTTCAAAAAGATACCTGATTGATTCTAAATAATCGGAGATGATCTGCATACATTTAGGATAGAGGCCAACCAGATCAGAGTAAGAACACCATGCTACAAAACCGAGGGCACAACCATAGTGCCCGGCCTACACGTGCAGCCTCTTTAATTAGTCCTGAACGGATAGACTAGAATTACCAACACAGCCAAAGCATGCTCGCATTCCAGTGGCAGCGTTACATATGCATCTACAGAGAGTTTGATTCTGATAACGCTCGTTTTTTATATTTCCCCAGCCTACCTCTGTTTACCTGGAAAAGCATCGAGGTTTCAATGAATAAAATGTGCCAAGTCATGCAGAAGGAGAAAAAAACCATTAGTTTGAATGCTAGTATAACACACTCATCATTTGACCACCAAATAATTTGACACATTCGCAAAGATGAATAAGAACATCGACAGTTTCCATCATAAATTTCTTGCAAAAGACAAGTTTTACCTATTTACCAGCTTGTCGGCAAGGCTTTTCGCATGCTCCAAATTATGGAGCCTCTTTACAGCACCATCTTCATTGTGGATGGCAAGTTTTAAATGAAAGAATATATCCTTGTAAGCTTTCTCAAGTTCATCTGAGTTTTCAACTGCTTGTGTGTGCAACCAATCCATAGGTACACAGGCATGATCTGAATCTTCAGATTTATCATGAGACTTTGAACTGTTGTGCAAAGACTTGCTTCTCTCTCTTTCGCATACCTCTACTTCTAACTTAGCTGCCATCATAACAGCACGTCTGATGCATGAAGAAGGTAACTGCAATCAAGATTAAACATAAGTTTCAATAGAACACAAGACAAGAGAAGTCTTAGGCCAAGAAAGCCATAGCTCGAGTCCAGGAATATGAATATCCGAACAACCTAGGTCACTATACTTATTAGTACTTCACAATTATTGCTTCAACCAAATTTTTACAAAGAGTATCAAAAGCATACCTGTGCAAGTTGAGCGACCTTAAACCCGAAACTTCTCTCAGACACACCAGGCACAAGCTTGTAAAGGAAGGTTACATCTTCATGATTCACAGTATCCTCCTCCTTGAGCTCCGCATCAATATCCTTCTCTTGTGTCAAATAAGAAACATGGAATGCTCCGACAGATCCTGGGAACTCATTTCTAATGCTGAGTATTTCTGGATAATGTGTAACGAAGAGGACCATACATCTTTTATGCTCAAGAAGGTAATGCAATGTAGCATAAGCAATAGCCACACCGTCATGTGTACTTGTGCCCCTTCCGAGTTCATCAATTATGACCAATGAGCGGGAAGTGCAGGTTTGAAGAATGTGAGATGTCTCGCTCAATTCTTCCAAGAAGGTGCTTTTCCCTAGCTGAATACTATCCGAAGCTCCCATCCGAGTGAAAATGCCATCAAGAACATGCAATTTTGCCGATGATGCTGGAACGAAGCAGCCAACCTATGGAAATCAGAAGAACAGATACTGAAGAGGATCTAGCTTCTAAAACATTATCATAGGAAGAACGAAATGAACAACTTGTACATGCCTCAGAAAAAAAAAGTGATTTGTGTAATGTAAGTCATAACTACATTTGACAAACTCAATGGTAACTGATTACAGTCATGTGAGTGGAATAATTCATTTAAAATCTAAGTCTAATTATCACATTCCCGTTCTCGGTTTCTATTCTACATTTGCATTTTCCTCATTTTACTTTTGTTTCCTGTTTCCACTTTTTTTTTCTGTGTGTGTTTGTGCTGTTTACCTGAGCCAAAAGAGAAATAAGAGCAACTTGTCGTATATAGCAACTTTTTCCACCCATGTTTGGTCCGGTAACAACTTGACAGTATTGCCCATCTGCATGCAAATTTGTGTCATTTGGAACAAAAGTATCCTGCAGGATATTCTCCCTAACCTGCCGAAATTAATGAGCAGAAGCATTGATCAAAATTGCAGGCTAATTCCCTGTAAAATATCTTAGAACCAACAAATAATCACATAGAGCTCCTAGCTAATTAATCATCAATGGCTATCATCAGAGATATCGAGAACTATCATTACACTTGGTGTTACATACTTATGCAGCAAAGCTATTTTATCCCAGTGCTTTAAGCTTGTAAATCCCACTAACAAGCACAACAGAAAGTACAAGTCACCATGAGGAAAATCTTTTCCATTGCCCACTAGCATTATAAATCAGGAGAACACAGTTACACACATAAAAATGAAAAACTATAACTATAAGTGGAAAAAAAACTAAATTAATACAAAGATGGCTATCAGATTGATATGTCCATATATTCGAGACAAACATGATATACTTATAAGTAAAATAAAACATTATACATGTAAATTATAATATGGACATTTAATATGAAGACTCCATGGTTAAACCTCCATGACATTCACAATTGCTTCAAGTGCAAATAACTATGATAATCATAACTTTTGTCAAGCAAAAAAAAGTATGAAAAGAGGGGAAGAAATATAAAAAAAAATGAAAGCTAATAAATGGACAAACATCAATACAGATGTAGACTACATACTGGATGTCGACCACTATTGATGATAATCTGATTAGGCTCCTCATCACTTACAAAAACAGGTCGAACATAATTCTGCAATGATAAAGCAAATTCAAATATTAGCAAAAAGCCCTTGGAAAATGATGCATATGAAGTTGGAATCATATAACAATAGAACCTTATTCCTAGATAGCATGGCAAGTGAATTTAAACAGTCCAAAGTGGCTAATGCTTGAATGGCAGCCTGAAACTCAGAATAGAATCCACCAAATGTTTTCAGAAACCATTCCCAAGTGGCTCGACAAACAATTGACAGCTCCTCATTAGCCAGAGTTAATTGGTCTAAGGCACTCAATACTTCAGGTGGATGGTACCTAATTGTTTTCTTCGTGCTATTTACTTTAACCCAATTTGAAGGTATCTTAACATCAAGAGACAGCTGCAAACAAAGGTTATGTCAAGGCAGGGAAGTGGAACAAACATACATAGACCTGTACATCTTATATAGAAATAAAGAACAACCATTCACATAATACAAAAGCCGGGCTTATAATAAAAATAGGCACAAAATGAAGCAAGCACATGCGATAGTTAATGGACAGAGTTATGTTAAGGAAATGAAGTTGTTAAGGAAGGCACATGTGGGATGTACTGAGAAATCAAAGAAGCTATTGATCATACCAGAAATTTAATTTAATAGAAGTACCTCTATCAAATGTGTGACTCCAGATACAGTTGTAAATTCAAGATTGTGCATACGCAGTTGTTTGCGATACTGAAGAAGCAATTCATGCAACATCTCATTGGCCAATTGAACTTTGGTTTTGGCTGAAGTAACCTACAAAAGCAACAAACATTTATGCAAATTTAGATCAAGGTATGACAGAGCTTACAGAATAATCTGGATGGGCACACATATGCTCACACGATCATACCTCTGAGAAATTTCCATCAGAAACAATAAAAAGGTTATGAAAATCCCGTCGATCAGCAGCTTCTTTGCTAAGATGAGACAGGAGTCTTGCTGCAGTATTTATAACACTGGAGGATGAGGCTGTGAATATCACCTTTCTCAACAAACCAGAGTGCACAGTCCTGTCTCTGAGACTGTTGTTTATGTCCTCTATATGACCTTGAAGTTGATGCAATTGTCTTCCAGCAACCAAGAGAGCTTGAACAACTGCAATGAACTGTACATTGTTCCCAACAATGTAGTCATAAATACTACATGAGAGGAAAGCTGCAAAGAAGAAACTGCATAGAAAATGTTGGATCCAAGCAGAAAGGTAATTTCATGGATAATTAATACCGACCTGGAATGAAATTAATACAGTGAAAGATGATTATATAAATATTACACAGCAGAAAACTCACCTAGCGCATGAAAATAATTTCTCAGGAATCATAAGTATTAATAGGGCTTAAACTTCACGGAAGGAAGTTTAAAAAGGACTAGATCAGAGTGTAATAGTGTATATGATATTAGTAAGCAATGGCACTCGCATGAAGAGCAGCGTAGATTACGATAGGGCTTAACATCAGAGCATGTTAGGTCAATTTTTGTGTTACCTCAGATGGGGTAGCAGTTCGATGGAAAATTCTTGTGATCCCACGTTGAACATCAGGTGCTCGTCCTAAAGTGGTCAAAACAGATGATATTGTATGATGGAGTTCAGGCTGCACTACCATGATGTCAGGATTTTCCTCTTTTGAATCAACCTCAGACACTGAACTAGAGCCCATGGATCTCAATATTTCAGAAACAGCATCTGAACGTGCATAGATCATGTTTCTATCACATAAAGGATGAGTTACCTGCAAAATAATATTGAGAAAATCAAGTAAAACACATCGATAAGCATAAGTAGCAGAAGGGGAAGGGAAACCAAATCTTATAGAGAACATGGCAGGATCTAGTGTACTCCATACCCAGTGTCTGAGAAGCCTTGATCCAAAAACAGTAAGGGTATTGTTTATGCACTGCAACAGGGATCCACAATCGGAACCATCATAATTATTCTTCAGCACCTTCACTTGGAAATGGTAATCAAGAATCAAGATGAGACTGCCTTTGAAACCCGGTTGCATACAACCCTAAAATATGACTAAATCACTGACCTCTAGCTGTTGAAGAGCATTGGCTGAAAGGGTCATCTCTGTGATGCTAGCAAAAGGTCGAAACGAAGCTTCCAAACAAATAATTCTTTCAAACCCAAATTGTTTCAGGTGATGAATGGTTAAAGATAATGCTTGAATGACTAACTCAGGCATAGCTTTTAACCCCTTCAGATTGAATAAATCATAAGGCAAAAAAAAAAACACTTATCAGCAATATCAGCATGACATGGATACATTTGACAAGTGACAACTAAAAAGGCCATAAAATGAAGTCAGTCGGACCTCAAACCTCAAGCAGTTATTGCCTTGGACCTTTGCAACTATAATGTGCTGTTGGTCACCACAGGTGTTGTTACTTTCGTTTAAACTCTCATATAGTGATATCAATTCAGACAGGCCACCACCATCCCGTAAGCTACCTTGTGAAGCATGCATGACTCGGACATTTGAGGTAGGTCCAGCATATGCCAGTAGCAACTAAACAGGGAAAGACTAAATCAATAAGTAAATATAAATTGTTGGCATAAAGAAAGAACCTTGATGATGCAAGGATATGCACATGAAACACAAAAACTGTATCAGGATAAGAGGTTGCTCAATGTCAAGTCTGCAACGTGCATCACTTTCCAATTCTTCTAGAAAACAAAAGTCATCGTTGTCTCCAAGGGTAGTTAGAAATGATGGCAATTAAAAGTTTGTTTGTGGATAAGGTTTTGTGACTTAAACATACTTTATGTTCAGACTGTTTCTAAAACATCCAAAACTAGAATGATCAATTACAAAAGTGAAAATCCATAAGTTGCCAAGCAATCTAGAAATGTTTTATAGAAAACTTAAAAGAAATATATATCAATGAAGATTAGAGGAGACAAATAAAGACCACATATTTAAGACTACAAAAAACGTTTTTAACTCTGTTTTCTTGTTTTGTTTTTTTCTTTTAGGGTAGATCTCTGAAACTTCTGGTTCCAGTTTTCATAAATGAGGTCAAAATCTAATGACATTTTTATAGAATTCTTAGTTACAGTTTCTATAGATGACCTGAGTAATTCATTGATGACAAAAGATTGGCCTCTGTTTAGATTGAATTATTAGACATATGTAACAGCCATGGTTTTGTGTCCCATTAGCAAAATCTAGTTTTATAGAATGTTTTCGAGAAGAATTAATTCTGATGACAGTTAAGAGACAATACGGCCTATGTTAAATTTAATTGTTGGATTTTTCTGAAACCTCTGACCTGGTCTACTGTCACCGACATCAAATTTTCATAGAGCATCAGGGAATGCATTTAAAGTGTAAAACAGGCGCTAAAACTGCAGTGTTTATCCCATGAGAAGAAAAAAACTCTAAGCAATTCCTGAAATAAATATTCCAACCTTCAGAGATTGAAATATCAACTCTTCTTAATTAGGTAATAGTGTAATACTTAAATGGAAAAAGAACTACCATGACCAGCTGTATATCAACTTAACATTCCACATATGATCCTAATATGGTTATCAACAGCAATGTCCCGAGATGGAACCAGATGGTAATAAACGCAATATATGATAAAGGTCGTCTTGTCATAACATTATTTTATTTTCAATTTCTGACACCTCTCAATGTTGTGTGACATACAAGAAGCACAACACCAGTACTATGTAACCAATTATCCATAAGCGAGAACGAATATTAAAACAACCTTTTCGGTCTGCTTAGACAGAGGCCGTCCAAGAAGCAACTCAGCAGGAGACAAACTAAAAACCATAGCCTCCAATCCAGCTCTCGTGAAATCATCATCAAACTCGCGATAAACAACGTCACCAGTCGAAATTTCAACTGCCACAGCCCCAATCCTCGCATCCGCTTCCCCACCCCTCTCCACCACACAGAATAGATAATTACTACACGACCCAGACCCGCACCCTTCCTCTCCACCCCCTAAATCGTCAGCAGCCTCGAGAGTAGCCTTGGTGTACAAGGCCGACAGCCCCCGGCAGAAAGGAGCAGACTTATTCGCGCCGTGGGCCTTGATGGCCGCAGTCTCAGTTTGTTTGACAACACCAACCTTATACCCCGCACTAACAAGCCTCCTCACATGAACATTCAGCCTAAAAGTTGGCACACTAGCAGTCAAAAAGTTGTGATCCATGTATGCATAAATACCTAAAACTCTAGCAGCATTTTCAGCATCCTCCCCAAAAAATCGATATTTATACCCGACCTCAATCATCAGAAGCACGTCAGGGTACTTGTTTTTGAGGACTATTACCTGATTCTCTAATGGAGTGTACTTAGGGTTTCCGGATTTTGGGAAGTTAGTGATTCGGGAAGGTTCTAGACGATCGAGGGAAGG
This sequence comes from Salvia splendens, assembly GCF_004379255.2. Classification (NCBI taxonomy): domain Eukaryota; kingdom Viridiplantae; phylum Streptophyta; class Magnoliopsida; order Lamiales; family Lamiaceae; genus Salvia; species Salvia splendens. The sequence continues at coordinate 22,107,605 of NC_056040.1, forward strand.
TTGTAGGAGCTTGTTGAGGAACTTCTGGTGGAGGATAGGATCGGGATTGGGGATGTCGGTGAGTTTGTTGTGAAGGGAGTAGAGGTGGTCGGTTTTGAGGCGTTTGGCGGGAGAGAATGAGACGGTGGTGGCGATTTTGGGGGGTGGGGTTGAGGGAGGGTTTCGAGGTGGTGGTGCGGAGGGGTCGGGTTTGGGGGCGAAGAAACGGGAAATTATTTGTTGTTTTTGCTTGCCCATTGTAGTGAGGCGTGAGCTATGGTGGTCGGGGAAGAGGCGCCGCGCCGCCTTTTTGCAGCGGTGGTTCTGGTTTTGACGTTCGTAATTCTTCGGATTTGGCGCCACGCACCATTCCAACTGTTGTATCACTCTCCTTTTTCGTTTTTTTAATAAATACACTAATTCAAGTCAAAATACTAATACATTACACAAAATTACTGAAATATTTCATAAATATCAAAATTGTAATCATGTGGAAAATTTGTTTAATATGGAGGTAAGATCACTAAACTAGTTAGATTTGCTAATTTTTTAGTAATTATTTTTCATAATGATATTATTAGATTGCATTAGAAGAATTTCATAATGAAATTCAATGTTAATAATAATAAATTAAAGAATATATTTTAAAAAAATAGAAAATAAAAATTTATAATTATATTCTCTTCGTCCAAAAGTAGTTGAGCAATATTCCTTTTTTGTTGTCCCAAGATAGTTGAGTCATTTTCTTTTTCGACAAAAACTTTATCATCTCTCATACTTTACTCTCTCTTCGTGTTTCTTACTTTACTCTCTCCACTTTAACCTTTAATATATCAATTTCTTAATCTCATGTTCAGAAGAAATACCCTAATTATTTTGGGACATATGGAGTATTTACTACTCCCTTCGTTCCCTCATAGTTGAGACGAAACTTTTCGGCACGGAGTTTAAGAAAGGAATGTTGAGTGTATTAAATAAATAGATAAAAAAGCAAGAAAGAGAAAAAGGTAGAAAAAATAAAGTAAAATGTGAATAGAGTAGAAAGAATAAAGTAAGGAGAGTAAGGTAAGAGAATTTTTTTTTACTATATATGGAAATGACTCAACTACGAGAGAACGTCCCGAAATGGAAAAATGGCTTAACTATGAGGGAATGGAGGGAGTAATATTCATAGGATATATTTATAGATCCATGATCAATTGAGATTTTTAGGCTAATTGAGAAATGAGATGCAATCTCAGCCACTCATTTTTATTAAATGAGTGGTCCAGAATTTGCCACATGAAAAATATTTTTAGATTAATTAATTATAAAAGGGCAGAAAGGTAATTTCATATTTTAATTAGGGATTGTGAGGGTGCTGGTGTGTGTGCTTCGTGAAGTTGGCTTCAATAATGGTGGCTTCCAGCGCTTTCAGAGCGCTCCCGATCTCCGCGAAGAGCTCCGGCCGATCGTCGCAACAGATCGACGACTTGATCTGCTCCGATCCGTCTTCAATCTGATCGACGATTACCTCCTCGATCTCGCTCGGCACGCCGCTGCTGATTTTGCTCGCCTCCTTCGCCCTCTGCCGCTGCTCCTTCACGTGATCCACCACGTGCCCCAATGGCGCCGCCTTGTCCATCTATATTGATCGGAATCGGTCAATTCAGTGAGAATTTTGATTCGATTTTGATTCGATTCGAGAGAGACAGAGAAAGAGGGGAAAATACCTTTTCGGATTTAGGGATGAGTTTGCGGAGAGTTGAGCGATTTAGGGATGAGTTTGCGGAGAGTGGAGCGTTGATTCTGTCTCTGCGGCGTTTCTCGGATGTTGTTTATTTGTTGAAAATCTGCGGCATTGGCTGTTGGTTTTTGGGTGAACAAATTTGCTGCTGACATTATATTGAAACTTCAGTTGTAGACATTTGCTGTTGACATGTTGAAATGTAGGAGATGCTGGTTTGTTGACATTGTGAATTGAAGATGAAAATTTAGGATGACATTTTGTAGGTGCCTTTGGAGGTCTGTTGACATATTGACATTTGCGTTGCTAGTGACATTTCTTTGAAATTTATGAATACATTATGGGATGTTTTTTGCTGACATTTGTGGAATTAGCATGAGAACATACCTTGAGCTTCGTAAGACAACTCCATAAAATACCAATTTGGTAGATGAGATTGTATAGAATATTGACATGTCATGTCAACTACGGTACATATCGTGTCAACTACACGTACAAGCTATGTCAACTGTGTTACAAGCCATGTCAACTACACGTACAACCATGTCAACTGCACATAGAAACCATGTCAACAACAATTATAAGTCATGTCAACTAGACATACAAGCTATGTCAACAATCCGACACATTAAAACACGAAATGACACTTATACCCCCGTGTTGACATAATGTGATAGCTGTTGACATTTCGTTAATCTTGTGGATTAGTGGCTGAGATTGCATCTCATTTCTCAATTTAGCTAAATAATCTCAACCTAACAGCACCCTATATTTATACATGTACATAGTAGCTAAGAACTACAAGAAACAAAATCGATCAATAAAAAAATACTCCCTCCACCCCATAAAAATATGTGCACTTTCCATTTTTGTCCGTTCACAAAAATATGTGCATTCCATTTTTGGAAAGTTATAATTATATCAGTTTAATAATATAAGTCTCACTATCCAGTAACACTACTTTAACTATCATTCTCCTCCTCTCTCGTACTCTCTTACTTTACCATACCATTCTACTTTTCTCTCTCACTTTAACAATTTTATCTTAATTCTCGTGTCATATCATCCGCATATATTTTTATGGGACGGAGGGATTATACAAAAGGAACCTTATAGAAAAAAACGAAGATAAAAAAAACTAAACCAAATGTAATTTATGAAACTAAAACGAACAATTTAAATATAAATAAACTTATCTTGTAAAACTAAAATAATATCTGAGATATTATAGGAAGTGAAATTCGAACGCTTGACTTCGTCTGAGTACCCTCTCTGAGTATTTATCAATGTTTTAAAAACCGGACCGGACCGGACCGGACGGTTCGGCCGCGAACCGGTAAGTGGTCCGGTCCGGTTAGCCCTATAAAACCAGTGACATGTTTAACCGTCATGAACCGCCGAAATAGGCCGGACCGGTCTGACCGAGAACCGGTTTAAATGCTTTTCAATTTTTTTTAAAAAATTTCAGCCTTGATAGGAATCGAACTCAAGATCTCCCGGTGAACTTACTAACAATTCAACCACTACACCACAAGGACTTCTTGGTAATAACATGAACATAAATTATTTTTATATGTTAAACACGAAATATTTTATCTATATAAACTAATAATTCGTATTTAATAGCAAAGTAATTAGTAATACTAATTATGATATTTAATTATCATCCACTTTATTTATGTATCGCTTACTACGACTAGTTTTATTATTATTTGTATAATACGTATATATGTATATTATGAATATGTGATTAATTATACTTAAAGTTTACTACTATTTGATTATATACTAGGAGTATTTACTAAATGTATGTTTTTAATTTATGTTTATTCATATATCTTTGTGTATAATATTATTTTGCGACATTACTTTTTGAAAATAATACTATGAAATTATTTATTTTTATACATAAATATTAAATTTTTTATTTACAATAACTTACTACCAGTATAATTTATATATTTAATCATATTTATTGATAAAAAATTAATAAAATTCAATCATTCACTAAACTTTTATAGGTGGAGGTGTAATGTTTTTGGGATATACTATTAATATATTATATATTCTATCATTCACTTAATTAAAAATATTTGGTATATTATATAATTATATATATACACATTTATAACAGTATAACGGTTCGACCGGTTGAACCATTAACCAGTGGCTTTACCGGTTCATTCACTGGTCCGGTTTTTAAAACATTGGTATTTATAGTGAAATTAACCCTACTGAGTACCCTTTTATGTACTCATCCCTTGAAAGTTGAAAGGACTTTTTTAATAAAAGGAAAAGTTGAGAATTTAGATCTTTAATAATTCAATATACACCATTCTTATCCCTATATATCTGTGGCGTCCACCGCATCGCCAACACCACCCACTGATTTACAATATTGAAATTTGAAACGGAAAAGAAAGAGATGTTGGAATTATCAAGTTGATAACCACTTAGCTATCAATTTGATTAAGTTAGAAGCTTCTTATGGAGTTATCAATTTGATAATCACTTAGTTATCAACTTGATTAAGTTAGAAGCTTCTTATGGAGTTATCAATTTGATAACTACCTCTTAAGTAGTAAAATAAAAAATGATCTCTTAAAGTGGAAGCAAAGTTCAAGATGATTACTACTTAATCTTCCCTAAAGTCTATAAATATGTGTGGAGGTTGAAAGGAGAATTCATCATAAACACACCAACATCACAAGCTCTCCTTTCACTCTCTAAACTAATTCTCTCATTCACATATAGCCACTTTAGGAGCATCGTCTCCTCAATTCTCGAAACTCTGAAAGTTCGCCGGTGCCTAGTGAGTTTGAGGTGCTTCTACTCACTAGGACGAAGTCGTTTTATCTTTGGGGACACTACGCCAATCCGTGAGCACTAGCCGGGGCGTAATTTGTCTTGCGGAAAGAGGGCTTTCTTCGACTCGACTTATCGTTAGTACGGTTATTTTCTATTTTTGTTGTAATTTCCATTTCACTTGTATCTGTATTGCTCTTCGGTTGTAATAGTTAGAGTACTGCCTGTAAACGGCTTTGGAATTTTCCCAATTTTATCCAACAGTCGCAAGACACATTAGTTGTACTCTAGGTGATGTCGACCGAAGCTACAATGAACGGAAACCATGGAGCTGGAGGAAACGAACACCAATAAAATGGATCTACTTTTGCAGCTGCCAAAACATCGGTGTTGACACCTGTTTCAACCTCGAGGGTGATGCCTCAGGCCGATAAGCTAGAGAAATTTAAAGGCTCTGAATTTAAACGTTGGCAACAAAAGATGTTGTTCTACCTAACCACGTTAGGTGTTGCCAACTTCCTCACGGAAGATGCGTCAGTCGTATCTGAGGAAGAGACGGACTTCCATGTCCGGAACGCCTATGATGTTTGGCATCAAGGCGATTTCTTGTGCAAGAATTACGTCCTGAACTGCTTAGAGGATAGTCTTTATTCTATCTTTGCAGGGACTAAGACCTCAAAAGAATTGTGGGGGCTCTTGACAAGAAGTACCGCGTCGAGGACGCCGGTACGAAAAAGTATGTAGTTGCAAAATTTTTGGACTACAAGATGGTGGACTATCGTCCAGTGGTGGCACAAGCCGAAGAGCTGCAAATTATAATCCATGATGTCCACGCTGAAGGAATGGTCTTACCAGATCAGTTCATTGTTGCGGCAATGATTGAGAAACTTCCTCCCTGCTGGACAGATTTTAAAAATTATCTGATGCACAAACGAAAGGAAATGAAGCCTGAAGACCTGATTGTTCGTCTTCGTGTCGAAGAGGACAACATGCGTTATCATCAAAAGCCGAGAAGCTCGGAAGACTCAAAGGCAAATCTGATAGAGCAAGGAAGATCTTCAAAACGTCCCCGCCCGAATGAAAAAGATAAAGGGAAAGGGAAGGCAGTTGCCCGAAAGTTTGAAGGCAACTGCTATAAATGTGACAAATCGGGTCATATGGCGAAGGACTACCGAAAACCCAAGAAAAAGAAAGCAAAGAAAGACTTGAACCTGGTCAAGAAGAACTTCGATGAGGATGACTTGGCGGCCGTGGTCTCTGAAGGAACCATGTAGATAACCCAAAGTCTTGGTTTATCGACACTGGAGCAACTGTACATGTCTGCTCAGATCGAAATCAGTTTTCAACATACAAACAAGTCGAAGGGAAGAAGCTTCACATGGGCAACCAAAACACATCTGAAGCTATCGGCTTGGGAGAAGTGAAGCTCAAGATGACGTCAGGTCATGAGCTAAAACTGAAGGATGTGCCGCATGTCCCAGACATCCGGAAGAACCTGGTTTCGGGTAGCCTACTTGTTAGTCATGGTTTCAAGTTAGTTTTTATGTCTGACAAGTTTGTATTGACTAAGTTTGGTACTTTCCTTGGAAAAGGTTATCTTTCCAATGGTCTGTTCAAACTAAATGTAACGGTTGTGCGCCGCACTCCGAAATTATCAAGTAATGAAAATGATGCATCTTCTTACTTGCTTGAGTGCTCCGATTTATGCATTGTAGATTGGGACATGTAAATTTAAATGCTATAAAAAGATTAGTGAATCTCGATTTACTAAAAGTCAACAAATTCAACTCACTTGAAAGATGTGAGGTGTGTGTTGAAGCTAAAATGACTAAGCTGCCGTTTCACTCGGTAGAACGGAGCACGAAACCTCTAGAGTTGATCCATACAGATGTATGCGATTTGAAAGTTGTGCAAACTAGAGGTGGTAAAAATTATTTTATCACATTTATTGATGATTGCACAAGGTATTGTTACCTTTATCTGTTAAGAGGTAAGGATGAGGCAATTGAAGCGTTTAAAGACTTCAAAAATGAAGCCGAAAATCAACTTAGTTGTCAAATTAAGTGTGTTCGAAGTGATAGAGGTGGCGAATATGTAGCCCCGTTTGCAGAATTATGTCATGCGAGTGGTATAATTCACCAAACTACGGCTCCTTATTCTCCCCAATCGAATGGCGTTACTGAATGCAAAAATCGAACATTGAAAGAGATGATGAATGCTCTTTTGATTAATTCAGGGTTACCCCAGAACATGTGGGAGGGATGTTGTGTTAACAGCGAATTATATCCTGAATAAAATTCCACTTAAAGGTAGGGATGTGTCTCCTTACGAGTTATGGAAAGGAAAGAAACCATCGTATTCATACCTCAAAGTCTGGGGATGTTTAGCGAAGGTGGAAGTGCCTCTTCCAAAACAAGTTGCAATCGGCCCCAAAACAGTCGATTGTATCTTTATTGGATATACACTCAATAGCTACGCCTATCGTTTCTTGGTCCATAAGTCTGCTGTGCCTGACATAGATGAAGGAACGACCATGGAATCAAGGAATGCTATATTCTTTGAGAATGTTTATCCTTGTAAGAAGCAAGAGGACCATTCTAGTGAAAGAATGGTGGATGAAGCTACTAGTTCTCATTATCCAAGCCCCCTAGCTCAAGTGGTTGAGGAGGGTGGCAAGGATACCGCACCATCTAGGAGGTCTTGAGTTCGAATCCTGGATGGCGCAACTTGGGATTAATTTCCCCTGTGGGCCTTTACAAGGCTGGTTGCCTTGGGGCTTGGCAAGCTGATGGGCCTGGAACCCGTCTCGGGTGGCGGCTGTTCACGGGCGTAGACCCGTCTCGGGTGACGCCGTCTCAGATGGCGGCTGTTCACGGGCGTAGACCCGCCGGAGGTGCCCGGCTGGTTGGCGGCCTGTCTACGAACCACAAGGAGCTGGTTGGCGGCCTGTCTACGAACCATGAGGGGCTGGGGAAGGGCTGGTTAGCTTGTCGAATGTATTTCGAACTCCTAAATATGTATGTCCGGAGAAGAAAAAAAAAGCTACTAGTTCTCATTCTCTGGAAAGGACGAAGCCAAGTACTGAGAATGAAGAACCAAGACGTAGCAAAAGAGCCAGAGTTGCAAAGACCTTTGGCCCCGACTTTATTACTTTTATGTTGGATGATGAGCCAAAGTCACTAGCAGAATCTCTGTCTGGCCCAGATGTACCATTCTGGCTAGAAGCGATCAATAGTGAAATTGAATCAATCATGAGAAATAACACATGGGTGTTAGTGGACTTGCCAGAAGGTTGTAAGCCTTTAGGGTGCAAGTGGATCCTGAGAAGGAAATATAAAGCTGATGGTACTATTGATAAGTACAAAGCTCGCTTGGTCGTGAAAGGCTTTAAGCAGAAAGAAGGATGTGACTTCTTTGATACCTATTCACCGGTTACGAGAATCACTTCTATTCGGATGCTTCTTGTGATTGCTTCATTGCACAATCTTGAGATTCATCAAATGGATGTGAAAACTGCATTGCTGAACGGTGGATTGGAAGAAGAGATATATATGGAGAAACCTAAAGGGTTTGTTGTACTTGGCCAAGAAAGGAAGGTATGCAAACTAGTGAGGTCTCTATATGGATTAAAGCAAGCGACATTGCAATGGCACTTGAAGTTTGACAAAGTGATGTTGTCAAATGGATTTACTATCAACGAGTGTGATAAGTGTGTTTACATTAAAAACACAGATAATGAGTTTGTTATTGTGTGTCTTTATGTAGACGATATGTTGTTGATTATGGGCAGTAATAATCGTATTATCAACGAAACGAAAAATCTGTTGAAAAGAAATTTTGACATGAAAGATATGGGTCTAGCTGATGTGATTCTTGGAATCAAGATTGTAAGAGATCACGAGGCAATTACTTTGACACAATCTCACTACGCTGAGAAAGTGCTCAAGAAGTTCCGCTCATTTGATTGTGAGCCAGCTAAGACTCCATTGGACCCAAATGTGCATTTGAGCGTGCACACTGGTGAGCCTATTGCTCAAGAAGAATATGCAAGGATCATAGGGAGTATGATGTTTATCACAAACTGCACCCGACCTGATCTTGCATGTCCAGTGAACAAGTTGAGCCGATTTACGAGCAATCCAAGTAACGAACATTGGAAAGCTCTTCGTAGAGTTTTGAGATACTTAAAGTATACTCTCAACTTTGGGCTGCATTACACCAGATATCCCCAAGTACTTGAAGGGTACTGTGACGCAAATTGGATTTCTGATTCAAAAGACTCATTTTCAACAAGTGGGTATGTGTTCACTGTGGGGGGTGGTGCTGTTTCGTGGAAGTCAACGAAACAAACCTGTATAGCTCGATCCACCATGGAATCTGAATTTATCGCTTTAGATAAAGCAGGGGAAGAAACCGAGTGGCTTAGAAACTTCCCAGAAGACATCACATGTTGGAAGAAGCCAGTGCCCATAGTAGTGATACACTGTGATAGCCAAGCGGCTATAGGGAGAGCACATAATAGTTTGTATAACGGAAAGTCTCGACATATACGTCGAAGGCACAATACCGTGAGGTAATTGATCACGAGTGGTGTTATCTCAGTCGATTATGTAAAATCAAAAGATAACTTAGCGGATCCATTAACCAAAGGGTTATGTCGTGATCAAATGCTTAAGCTGTTAGAAGGAATGGGGTTGAAAACCACATCTAAAAGATGATTATAGTGGTAACCCAACCATACGATTGGAGATCCCATGGGCTAGGTTCAATGGGAAAACGAAGCTATATGAATCTAGTCGTAACACTCAGAAGATTTTAGTCTTCGTCCATTCCTTAGAAAGCATTGAGTGTTGTAACCTGCACGTGGTAAGAGGTTAAGTCTTTGACTTTTAATGATTCTTGGAAACCTCTAGGAGGTAGAGTATAGCAGGATACTCGAGAAAGAATCACCTATGTAAGTGAGAAGTGAGGGCCGCTTCAAAATATGTAAGATCACTTATGAATCCAAAGTGGTGTTCCATGGCCAGAAAAAGGACACAAACGTGAGAACTGATGAGTTTGTAAACAATATTGTGTCAATACTATTGTCTCGGTATACACCAAGGAGGAAAGGTTCTAGGCATCACGTCCACCAGGCCGCCGGTATGCCCGATCATATTGACTATGGAAGGTTCAAAGCCCCAAGCTACCATTTCAAATGCAATATTATTTCTTGAGAATTGAGGCTAGCGTCTGCATACATGCATATGCATTCCTCCGATGGAGGTGTGACTAAGATGTTGGTTTGAGCTTGTGAAGCTCTAACCAATGTGGGGGATTGTTGGAATTATCAAGTTGATAACCACTTAGTTATCAATTTACTTAAGGTAGAAGCTTCTTATGGAGATATCAATTTGATAACCACTTAGTTATCAACTTGATTAAGTTAGAAGCTTCTTATGGAGTTATCAATTTGATAACTACCTCTTAAGTAGTAAAATAAAAAATGATCTCTTAAAGTGGAAGCAAAGTTCAAGATGATTACTACTTAATCTTCCCTAAAGTCTATAAATATGTGTGGAGGTTGAAAGGAGAATTCATCATAAACACACCAACATCACAAGCTCTCCTTTCACTCTCTAAACTAATTCTCTCATTCACATATAGCCACTTTAGGAGCATCGTCTCCTCAATTCTCGAAACTCTGAAAGTTCGCCGGTGCCTAGTGAGTTTGAGGTGCTTCTACTCACTAGGACGAAGTCGTTTTATCTTTGGGGACACTACGCCAATCCGTGAGCACTAGCCGGGGCGTAATTTGTCTTGCGGAAAGAGGGCTTTCTTCGACTCGACTTATCGTTAGTACAGTTATTTTCTATTTTTGTTGTAATTTTCATTTCACTTGTATCTGTATTGCTCTTCGGTTGTAATATTTAAAGTACTGCATGTAAACGGCTCGAGAATTTTCCCAATTTTATCCAACAAGAGATGGGTTCATTGCAATAGAGTTCATAGAAAATGGAGAAATACATAAGAAATGAATAATGATAATAATAAACAACCATGGTCATCAGAGCATCCACAGTGGGACGGATGTCCCGACGAACTTCCCAAAAACACCTTCTACCACGTCATAAGGACATCCCACTGCACAATGACGAACATCCCCAAGGACATCCCGACAGACATCAACAATAATAAAAATTCACAAATTCACCAAATTAAACAATTTATTGAATTAAAATTTCGACACGAATACGGAGAAAATGCAATGATAATTTCATTTTTTAAATGAAATAAAAAAAAATTAAAAATCGGGACGTCTATCGGGAACCCGCAACGGCGGATGTCCCGACGGACGTAGTCGGAAATCCGCGGAACTCCGGTGTCTGCAAGCGACGTCCGCATCTGCCAGTCGCTCGCCTAATGACGGATGTCCCGCGCGGACGTCCGACACGCCGGGACGACGTCCGCCGCTGCGGATGCTCTTAGAGCTACTTCCAATTATGTTGGGGATTTCTTTGATTTTCTCGCCGAGAATAGAGACGACTTCAAGTCAAAAAATAATTAATAGGTGGATGTGGATCCTTGGTATGGTAATGAGGCTACACATCCTTATAAATTTCAAGTTTAAAAATGAATAGATCCAAATTTAATATAGGAAAATCAAGAAATGAATTTATTTTATTTTTAGTATATAGTATACAAACTTGTTAGAATTTTGTAAATTTTAGGACGTGTTCACTCTCACCTAATTATTAATGGCAAGAAATAAATATGTGACAGAATTAGGTGGTGGGCTCCACCATTACAGAAGTTAGTATGTATGTTTAGTAAACATGAAATGGAGAGTTGTTTAAAAAACATGCGCCTCTTCAAATATGTGATATGACCAAATAGCCCCTTACATATTTGTTAGAATCAGGGAAATCAAATTTGGTGGGGTTAAAGTAGTCAATAAACAACCTATTCTGGAGTAGTCAGAAATAAATACCACCCTTTTTGGATGATTTAAATCTGGGTCAATTACTGTGAATAGTGCGGGCCATGTTGCATATCGAGGGCCCGCCAGTGTAAAAACATGTACACTGAACATCAAGAAATACTCAGATTTGGGCTCTTATAAGACACTATCGGCTATACTGAACGAGTCCTTAATGGCAGTTGTATCGAACTATTAGCCATAGAAAAACTCTTGGTGTATGATACGTAAATAAAATTGAAAGCGCGTATGTTAGGTCTAGGGTTTATTCATTAATGGGTATGCATATTGTCACGTACTAACATGCAGCATTCACTGGCAAAGAAAAAGCCACGCCTATATACTACTATGCATGTCTAAACCAAATTGAATGTACATTTCTGAATTAATCAATCGAACTTGTAATAGAGTGACCCATCATCATACTCAAAAATGAGTTAATTCTTCAATGTTTATAAAGTTTAAATTTATCTTTCCTACATCCCATCAATGCCATAATGAGCATACACGAATTATTTTGGTAAAGGACATTTTGGTAGGAATGACTAGTTTTTAAATTTGTGGCTATGATTTTTGTATTCACTATATAAAATGACTATTTCCAGCCTGTAACAATTCAAGAGCATTATATTTCCTCAGATAAAGTCCCAATTTAATTAATCCCTCTAAGTAAAGATGATTTTCTCCTTCATAAAGAAATATAAGTATATTTCATATTTCCATAGTATCGTGTGCCGATCCACACAAATTACAAAGCGATTGAGGGTGACAATACAGAAATACATGTATATTTTCAGACCAATAAGCTTGTGGGTGCATATATGTAAATGCGTGCATCAAATGATAATGGAGTAAATTATTAAGGTAAGGTTCTAACTAGCTAGCCCTATTTATACAAGTTGGTATATATATATACCAACTTTCTATACTATTGATTTTGAGATAGAAACAGAGGATAAAAGGCCTGGCTTAGACCACGTAATATTGGTGTCGATGAGCCTATGTCCACATATCTTAAATATAAAGTTTATTGAATTAGAGGCTTATATACGACCAACCATTCTCTATCTCTCCCCCACTTGCACAATTATACTCTCCTAGCTACATCATTTCCCATCTGTCCAACAATTCAAAATCACTTCCCAAATTTCTTTTATTTGGTGAAATAATTTTCTATCGTAGTGTATATATATATATGTGCGCATTTTACAATGTACTTAATTGTATTGTATCACCTACATATATATGTTACGGAATAATATATTGTAGATAATTTAATGAATATATATAGAGTTCTGATATTGGTGGTGAAACTTGGAATATGTACTTATATCCAAAAGAATAAAATAGTCGGCTTCTTTTGGGAACAGAATGTACCCTTTTTCTCATATCGGAGTTTACCTCTGTGATTTTAGAATATGAGATGGTAAACTGGTTTTCCACAATAAGGAATCACGTTAGATTATAATTATTTTGCTCTAATAATGATAACTACTCCCTCCGTCCGTGAATAGGAGTCCCGTTTTGCCATTTTAGTCCATCCGTGAATAAAAATCCCGGTTCACTTTTATCATAAATGGCAATAGAGTCTCACTTTTAAAAACTAATAGATTCAAATCGAAATTAATGAGGCTAGGAGTTAACCTCAAGTGCTTGGATTAATCCCGTTTCTTTATTAATTGGGAGTAAATCTTGAAGAATGCATTAAATTGAGACGCCAAAGCTAATTTAATGGTGTACGTATTTTAAATAGGTATTTTTGATTCGTAGACTATACAAATAGAGGTAGAGTAATTCTTCCACTACCAATCGTCTAAAATATGCTCATTCACTCTCCGCCACAAACAGATTTAGGAGTCGAATGGCCAATGAAAAACTTGTCCTCCCATTTTCCCCTCCAAAATTCACAAATAATCGCAAATCCAAAACAAGAATTACACCATCATGTTAATGATGAAGCAAGATGTGATTGGGAATTCAATCTCTCCGCCGTCATTTCTTCCTCCGCTGGCAATTCCGACGCCATCGGGGTAGCAGAATTCGACGACGGCGGCGGCTTCCTCGCCACCGGCGGCATAGCGAGGAAGATCCGAATCTACGCGACGGACACGTCGCTGAAATCGGGCGCATGCGACTTCTACATATGCGCCTCGGCCAAGCTCAGCAGCCTCAAATGGCGCCCCGGGTCGGACTCCCGGGTCATCGGGTCGGGCGACTACGACGGGGTCGTGATGGAGTACGACCTCGAGCGCCGCGTGCCCGTCTTCGAGCGCGACGAGCACGGCGGGCGCCGCGTCTGGGCCATCGACTACTCCCGCTGGGGGCCCACCCTCGGCGCCTCCGCCTCGGACGACGGCACCGTGCAGCTGTGGGACCCCCGCTGCTGCGACCGGTCCGTCGCTGCGGTCGAGCCCGACCGGTCCGCGCGCAGCCCGGTCTGCTGCGTGGAGTTCAGCCCCTTCGGGGGGCCCCTCGTGGTCGCGGGGTGCGCGGACCGGCGGGTCTACGGCTACGACGTGCGGAGGGCGGCCGAGCCGGTCTTCGTGATGGACCGGCATGAGAAGGCCGTGACGTATACGAAGTTTATGGATGCGCGGACGATAGTGTCGTCGTCGGTGGATGGTAGCTTGATGATGTGGGATGCGGAGGATGGGCATGTGATTAGGACGTATAGAGGTCATGTCAACACGAAGAGATTTGTAGGGCTGTCCGTTTGGAGAAACGGGGGATTGTTGAGCTGCGGCTCGGAGAATAACCGGGTTTATGTGTATGATAGGAGATGGGCCGGGCCGGTTTGGGTCAGAGGGCTGGAAACCGGTCCGAGGACTGGGTGTGAACCCGGTTTTGTAAGCAGCGTGTGCTGGCGGCAGACCGGAGAGGAGCGGTGCATGCTGGTGGTTGGTGGTTCCGATGGGATGTTGCAACTCTTTGAGGGTGAGAGAAAATGTGGCGATGATTAAGATGGATAGGTAGTGTGAGATAGGATTATTGGTGGAACTATAATTTTTCTGATGTACTATTAGAAAGAGTTTTACATTTTGACAAGAATTTATATTTACATTTTCATCCTTATTTGATTTACTCCTTCCATTTTTTAAAAATAACAATTATTTTCATTTGGATCGTTCCTTAAAAATAGAAATTTTAGAAAATTTATATGGTAGGACATGGACCTCACAATCCACAAACTCTATTTTCACTACTTTTTCTCTTCCTCTCTTACTTTACCAATTGTGCATTAAACCGTGTCGTTTCAAATGTTTCTATTTTTTTTAAAACGGAGGGAGTAATTCACTATTCATTGTCCTATTACTTATTTGAATTTCATTTTCATCGTTTTTGTTTATGCCCTTCAACTTCTATTTATAATCTGACTTGCATGCATTTTAGGAAATGTGAAAGAAAAATTATTAGTAGAATTTAGGTTCCATTTTTATGTACAAGTTTTATAATGAAAATTGACTATAATGATATAGTGTGAATTGTGTAAAATGGAAAAAAAAGCCTAAATTATGAACATTCCAAAATGATAATTATGATATTATTATTTCGTGGATGAAAAGAATATTATTATTATTACTATAGCATATAAATGAAAAATAATATGATAAGCGTGCAACACTAAGTAGCAAACAATTGCATGACTTAGTGGTTATATCTGCAATATACATAAGCATTACAATTTTTTTTACTTTAACGTGTTCACTTTATTAGATATGTGCATATATAAGGTCAAATTTAGTTGTTTATTGGTGTTCACTGTTCAGTATATGAGATTTAATTCACGTCAGCCCTAAAAATTAATGAGGGCTCTCACTATTAACTATTAAGTGTTGTGATAGAGTGAAATGAATTCTTACAGCACACGTGGTTTCAAGAAATGAACGGAAGATTACACTTCTACCCCTCTCATTCTCAATTTCCTCTAGTTTCTCAGCTTCTTTATTCAACCCAAATGGCAGTACACGGTTTCCGAGGACATTTTAGTCCACCTACAAAAGACACAGAAATAATTAATTAATTTATAAACTCCAAGAGGCAGAAACTTGCCTTATTTCTTCCATATTGAAGTGGGATTTGGGTTATAAATATGTGGTCCATAACCATAAGTCTGATCATATTTTTGTTTCTTGGCTTCCAATGGATTTTCTCTAAACAGCAAAACACTAAGATTGTAACTAAATTTTTTGCACTATATAAATGTACTCATAAATAATACTAATGTTATAATTCGATATGAAATTAACAAAATCTCAAATTCAATTTTGATAATGGAGTGCAATATAGCGAGTAAGTTTTTTCTAATCTAACTAATACGCTAATACCAGAAAAATATTAAGATTCTTTTTAGAAAATAATAAATGAGACTCTAATAAATTTAGTACACATCTAAAATATCTGTGAGGGCCAATCTAATTTATTCAATAATGCTACCGGTTACTTTTATTATACTTTTCATAAATATAAAGGTCAAATTATGTGTAATCTACTTTTGGGCCACACTCTATAATGTTTTGCATGTCCTATATTTCTTACAGTATTTGGTTTGTGGGCTTCAGTTGCTGGCCTATAGCCCGAGTTGGACATGTTTTAAGGATAATTCTTCTATTCACAATATCCATTTTACTTATTAAGCCCTTCATCCAAAATAATCTTATAAAATAATTTAAATTTATTATTTCATCCTATAACCCATAACCCTAAATAATAAATATATAAATATAATGAAAGTTTTACAATAAATATTTGAACCAAGCCAGTAAGCGTGGCCACATCAACTATCATCCTTTAGTTTATTTAATTGAAGCTAAAATGCTTCAATTAGTACACCATACAATTAGATGCTGGAGAAATTCAAATGAAGAGAAACAAAAATATTTATCACATGTAAATAGAGTTATCAAATGGTCTGGTTCGTCCAACCTGACCTAAGTGTATCTCAGATCAGGCGTCTTGGTATCAGGTCGACCATGCCACGACTAGAAAAGGCTGGGTTGAGTTGGGTTCCACACAAAGGGAGAGAAAAATAGCAAAGCACAACAATAAACATCAAAACTCAAGAGAACAAGACCAACGCATCACTAAACATATCAAAGCAACCAACTACCTTACCCTCCAACCCAATTTCTAAGGTCGTTCAAGTCGTCGGTGGGACTCTGTTGAGATAGTGAAACTCGGAGACACCAACTTTTATATTATTTCGAAATAATAATCATAATCATATTATTTTTTGAGTTTCATTGTATTCAAAACATTAAAAAAAATGTAAGAAAAAAAAGAATATGGCCTACGTTTAATACTTAAAATAATCACCGAAATGAAATACAAATGAAAGATATTAGAACTGGCTAGTTAGCCGTATAAAAAATAACCTATAAAAATAATTAACCAATAAAGTAAAATTAAAGCCGACAAGTATAACAATAAATAAATAAATGTAAGGATAATAAAATAATGGGTTTGAAAATAAGAAAAATCAATTACCTGTGTTTAATACTTAAAATCAAGCGTTTTGTATACACATCAGCCCTTACTGTGAAATCTGTAGTAGGAGATTCCCGAAAAGAAAAAGTAATTGCCTACTGGAGAATGTTAATAGAGAATAATACTCATCTTTTCAGAAAAAAATAAGTTATCAATAATAGAAATTGCTATTTTTATGAGATATATCAAAATACAAAAAGTCTCTATTTTATGAGACGGAGAAGTAATAAATTTACAATTTGGCCCTCAATTGATGTCAGAGGATTAAAATCAATTCTATCATTTTATGTCATGAAAAATGCGGTGAATTTGACTCGTAGGCCTGTTTCGCAAGAACCGTACCAGTTCCGAGCCATTTGATACAATTTACATTTTTTCGGCTTTTGCAGCATCATCAGAGGAGGATAAGGGCATCATTAACCCCGGCCCGGTTTCAGGCCCCAAGTCCCCTCCACGTCATTATTCCTTTACAGTTGCGGCCCAGACCCCAACTGCTCTAACCCTGCAGGCCACAACTCGAGCCGCAACTAATAATTGACACTATTCACAATTTCAACCTATTTGACTTGTAAATGCAATACGTTGAACAATTCAAACTGAGAAAATAAATTGTTCATTCGAAAAAAGAAATTACAAATCTTAGAAAAAAAATACAAATCCAAAAAAACTAAAAATTATAACATAAAAAATGCAAAAAAACTAAAAATTATAACATAAAAAAATGAAAAAAAATGCAAAAAAATTAAAAATTACGCATCCCCTCTTCTTCATCTTCCTCGCCCATCTCCCTCCCTCCCTCCCTCTTCTTCCTCTTCCAAATGCAAAAGAAATCAGAAAATTGGGCTCCGTCACCCATCTCCCTCTCCCTCTCCCTCTTCTTCCTCTTCCTCCCTCTTCTTCCTCTTCCAATTTTTGGCAAAAATTGCAGCTCCGTCACGATATGGAACCATCCAACGCGAGCCCGGGCCGGACCCCGGGACCGTCCCCAGGCCACAACGTCTCTCCCTCCAACGCGCAGGATGGGCCGAGACTCGCGATTTGTGGCCCGGCCCCTTGTGTTCACGATGCTCTAAAACTGCTACATGTACGTGCTAATTTAATTTGTGATAGGTTTTTACAAAATTAAATAATGTGGAAATATGGTCATCAGATTGGTAATTCACTGATTACTTAAGTCACTTGTAATCTTTCAATCAACTATACATAAAAATAAGTTATCAATTCCACCTACCTAAGGCGTCTATTTTTCTTAATTCGTTACATCATTATGGTCATTATTTTGAGCAATGGTTTGACAACGTTTTTGCTTTTGATACAAAGAGTAAAACACACTTGCCGTCAAAGTTTTATTCTTTAAATTCTTTAATTTGGACTAATGATGGAATATAAATTTCCCAGATAGACTGTTAATCGTATTTAACGTAGGTGGATTACTTAAATGAAATTAAAATACTTCACTCAAACTTCTATTGGCTAAGTTGAGTGCTTGACCTTACTAAAAGATAAATTAATTGATGGTCTACTACTTTGCGCATGACTTTTCAAGTTAGCATATGATTGGTTGGTTTTTTTAATTAGTTTCATAGTAGTATTAAAGAATATATCATTAAACACGAAAAGAAATATATTGATGCAAGGTTTTCTTGGATGGCTACTCCCTATTGGAACTGGTCTATGATATTATAATATAGATTTGCTAGGTTGGGAGTTTTCTATTAGTGAAGAAGTGATTAACTTAATAGTTATAAAGACATCTCTCTGCCGACGATTTTGAGATTTCATATAAGAAAGGTCCAATATTTATGATTTTGTGGTGAGAAAAGTACACATACATTCATATATCGATGGTAATGGATTCTAAATATCCAAAAACATGTCACTAGTTTTAATTTACTGCTTAAACCTAGATGTGTGTATATTTTGAAATGCAATAATACCAGTCAAACGCAACTTTAATTTTTTTTACCACGACAACCTTATTATATGTTAAAGGAATAATATGTTATTAATGAGCGTTAATAATATTATCTTCCTAACTATATATACATTCACAGGAGGGTTATATTGCTAGCTCAATACTTAATTGCTAATTATAATTAAATAATAACCATTAGATATTTAAATCAAGGGCCTAGATCATCAGCTCTGAAATGTCAAAAAAAATATCAATAAGGGTATTAAAGTTAATTTACAATAAATTAGTTTAATTAACTTTTAAAAAATATCTCATAACTTTAAAACGCTTATATCTTTCTCGATTTAAATTATTTTTTCGCACAACATATATCAAATTAAAAATAATTTCATAAGGATTCTAACGAGATTTCACCTGAATATGTTCCGATGTCACAATTTAAATAAAATTTTAAAAAATTTCATAAATTTCGTTAACAGCTTTATATCAATACACGACACATAATATGTTAATATAATGCTCGTACAATGTCAATATGAAATTGTATTGACATTGTCATGTCTTTGTGTTGATGTATTTGATACACTGTATTGACATTGTATTTCTAAACCTAAATTTGATAGTTGCTATTATCTTTTTAATATTAAAAAATAAAAAATGAAATTACACATGACAAATTGTAGACCACAAGATTTCTAAAATCTTATAGTCTTAAATTAGTTGTAGTTAGCAATTAAATGATGAGTTAACAATTGATAAGTCCCCTACATTCACATTGGACATTTTAATCTCAATTTGTTTTGCACAGATTGACTCAGTTCTGTGATATAACATAATTAAATTATGCTTCCATGATTAAAAACATTTTCTTTTAATTCCATAAATATTTTTGTCGTTAGGTCAATAGGTGTTGTTCATTAATTTAATTAACTTTAATAGCGTGGCAAAGATACGTCAGTTTTTTTTCATAATATATCTATACATAATAGTATTAGACTATTTGTTGAATATTTGGTGGACTCTCATTTGGGCTGGTTTTAGTCTCTGGCCCATGCATTGCTGATTTGGGCCTGGCCCAAGACTCATGACTTCCACTCCAGATACAGCCACGTGTTCTCCCACTCGGATCATGGCTCTCAGCCGTCGGATTGTAGGGTGTGCTTGTTATGTGTGTGAGTCTTCTGATTCTCTATCTCATTCAATACTCTACACTCTCTCTCTTCGGATATATATCTCTCTCTCTCTCAGAGTTCTTCGACTCTTCTTCTTCTTCCCTTCTTCTCCGACGATTCTCTGGTGATTCTGTGTGATCTTGCACGGTTGAAAGTGCTTCAGATCTTGCTACAGTAATAGAGGAAGCAACTATTTCGGTTGCTGGAGTTGGGGTGGGAACTAGGGTTTCTGTTTGGAGTGTTTCTGTGCGAGGTTGTTCTCGAACGGTGTAGATCTGAAGTGTAGGAGTCTGTTAGGCTTAGAATCTGGAGTGTGAGGTCAATCACCGGCAGATTCAGCTGTGCTCCTTTGGATCTGTGTTCTGGAGAATAGGCTTGTATCATCGGCGGGTGGCTGAGCCGTTGATTGTTGTTTTCTTTGTGATTTCGTTCGGTATTCTGCCTTTATTGTACCAGATCCGTTTGGATCTATTACCTTGTGATACTAACAAGGTTTTGTTGAGTGTGCAGGGTTATTGATGCTTGTCTTGAATTGATTTAGCACAAGGACTTAGTCTGTAATAGCTATTGTGTATCTTGACTGTAATAGCTAGATCTTTTGTACATATCAGTCGCTTGGTTGATGGTTTGACTGAGCCATCTTGTAACAAGACCAAAGAGGTCTCGGTAAATAGTGAATCCGGAATTCGTCTGATCCCTACACTATTAATTACGATAAAGGTGAATGCTAATCTTTATCTTTGTATTTAAAGCCCCATAATTGCTTTAAATCATTTCTTAATTAACGGTTGTTTTATCTAAATTTTGTATAATTTTTTTCTTCTCATGAGTGATTACTTAGGTAAGAATAATTTGACAATTAATTTCCTTGAAGAATATTGTCACTTGGCTTGTTCAGAAGACACTAAAAATATCTACCATATTCTCAACGCATCTTTAACAAAGTTCTAAAACATTGCGATAAAAAAAATACTAGTATAGTTTAATACATAGCACCGCCTATAAAGTGCGATTGCTTGAAGATAATTACTTTATCAACCCATCGTTCTCATCGCCCCACCCCGAAGTGTCTAGCTGCATTGGCTCATGCAGCTCCGTCTCGTCGTCGGTCGTTGCATTGTTGATTAGGGTCGTATCGTTGCCCCACCTCAATTTATTTTATGTATACTAATTTGTTATGTAATTTTTAAAATTTTTTAATTTCGTTTATAAATGCCCCACCTTAAATTTTTTTAAAAAATTATATATTTATTTTTGCCCCTGTTAGACTAAATTCCAGACTCCGCTGCATTAATCCAACATGCAACAAACAATATGGATATATAGAGGTCTATCAACACACACCTAGACCTAATGGCACAAGCCACATGCAAGTGTTTGGAGGATTACATTGTTGAGTAATCGACGGCTGTAATTGAATCGACTTTTATTTTCATTTTAATATAATTTATATAATAGGAGTAATATTTATGTTTAATTTTATTTAAAAAAATATTTTTTAACTTATAACATTAAAATTCTGCTTGTGATCATTCTATTTTAACAAACCAAAACATTATTGTTCTCGTATAGATTTTAGAGCGGATTTCCTCTTCATGTAGTGTTAATCATAAATTAATTAATTAATTAAGATTTAATTAAGATTCAGTTATTCTTGGTTAGTTAAACACCTTAATTTATAGAGTATTAATATGTTAAGCTATAGCGTGTAAGTTGGGCAGAGAGGTAATGCCAAAGACCCAAATCTTGGGTACGAGTCCTCCATGGAATGGGCTTTAAAAATTTATATTCTGTTTCTTTTTATTTTGATTAAATGTATATAAAGATCTTTTTAATTTAATTAAATGTATAAAGATTAATTTATGGAGTATGTTAATTACCTTTTCTATAAAAGACTTGCGGGAAGGCCCGCATGTATAACTTAAAAATATAGTATTAATTTTACACTAATATTTTGTGTTGATATTTAAATGTTAATCATTAATTTTTTTTCTAATGTACTCACGAGATTATAGAATTTTGATAGAAAATTTGGAGAAATCAAAATATGACATCTATATGTTTAATTTGATTATTATTTTGGATACAAGAAATTATAATTTTTTAAATGAAATAACAAAAATACTCCAACCATCACACAGGTGTACTGCCAATAAGTCGACTAAGAAAGATACAAATTTATCATATGATGAATTGACTAAACATTACAGGATTTAAATCATCCACGCAATATATATCTAAGCCAATACATATAAAAGATAATATCCAAATTACACTTAAAAAGAAAGTAGTATACATTTAAATAAAGACGGATCAAATCATATTACGTTTATGCATTGGCTATTCTCTTTAATTTTATTTTTGTTAAAATTACAATAACAGTTGTCGGTAGACAATTCACAAAGAAGCGACATTCAACACTGACGATTTCCTATATATATTGAACAAAGATAGCAAATTCGCATATATTTTATACATATTCTCCTTCTGTGTGTGTCTGAGAAAATGTGTCACCGTTTTGCGTATATATTTTTTAAATAATATTAGAAAATTAAATGTGGATGAATGAAACTCTAGCTGTCATAGAAATACTATACACACCGACTTCTACGCCTAGTGAATTTTTGCAATATTAGTATTTAAATATTAGAGATACAAATTAATATGAGAGGTCAATGAATTAATTACACTAAAGAAGATAAACTATTTAAATGAGTGAGAGACTTTGAGCAATTTAGAGATGAGAAACAATGGTCTTAATTGTTTTTCCGTGATGGAAGAAGCAACTGCAAATTTAAATTAGTACTACTACTTATGTGAATAGTGAAGGTCTATTATAATAGTAATATTTCAAAAAAAGATTCAGAGACAACATTTCAACTTGTTAAAGTACAATGAACTATCCTTCGAAATTCTACTATGAACAGAATTTGTGCAAGTTTAAAGTTAGTCAATCATTGTTTCATATAATAAGCAAAAATAATTGATTACTCTATGATTTAGTATGAGGCAAAATACTATTTTTATTCTATTCAACTTTGAGTTACTAACCGACAGTCGTTGAGGAAAAATAACGATGGAGTTGCGAAAGGAATTGCTTCTATAAATGTGTTAGTTCATCATATATAATTCTAAAAAAAATGCGTGATAAAATGTCGCACAAATATTAATAAAAATGGTAAATGTATTACGAGCGGAGAAAGAAATTCACTCTAAGAGAAGTATTATAAATGACTAATAAATATATTGTGGGTGGAAAAAATAGTACTATATCATTTAGTGAAAATTGTAAATAGATTGGTATATTAGAATAATATGTTGTGGGCAGTGTTTCCAAATAAAATTAGACCATTTTTTGTATGTATTAAAACAGTAAAAGAAGACTATGTTTAGATAATATTATATACAATAGTTTTTTAATTAGTAGAGTAAAATATATGGTTAAATGAATGGGCTACTTAATTGCCAGATTTTTAAAAATATTCATACCATTTAGCAATTTTTATAAGATTTATCAGTCGGTCAATTAAATATTTTTTTGCAATTTACACCCCAAATTATTTTTCCTTCGAGATCCATAGAGTGGGAGGTGTTATATTGCTAAATGAATATTTAATTGCTAACTACAATTAAATAATAATCATTAGATATTTAAATTAAGGGCTTAGATCATCAGTCTCGGAATGTCAATACGATCAACAAAAAACGTCAATAAGGGTATTAAGGTCAATTTACAACTAATTAGTTGTAACTAACTTTTGAAAAATATCCCATAACTTTAAAATGTATATAACTTTCCCGATTTAAATTATTATTTCACACAACATATATCAAATTAAAGATAATTTCATAAGGATTCTAACGAGATCTCACTTACATATGTTCCGATGTCAAAATTTGAACAAAATTTCCAAAAATTTCAATTTTTTCGTGCAACAACAAATGTCAACATAGTATATAAAATATGTCAATATAATACATGTAGAATGTCATTTTTAAAGCAATGTGTTGACATTCTCAAAGTACTGTGTTGATATTTTTAAAACACTATATTGACATTTTCATCCAAAACCCTAATATGGTAGTTTTTTTTATCTTTTTAGATTTAATTAATAAAAAATAAAAATTACACGTGACAAATTTTAGACCACTGGATTTCTAAAATCATATGGTCTTAAAGTAGTTGTAGTTAGCAATTAAATGATGAGTTAACAATTGATCATTCCCCTGCTAGGAGTTGTATATATGTACTCTTGAATATATAAGGGAGTGCTATATTGCTAACTCAATAGTTAATTGCTAACTACAATTAAATGATATCTATTGGATATTCAAATCAAGGGCTTCGATCATCAGTCCTGGAATATAATACGATCAACAAAAAACGTCAATAAGTGTATTAAGGTCAATTTACAACAAATTAGTTGTAACTAACTTTTGAAAAATATCCCATAATCTTAAAACGTATATAATTTTCTCGATTTAAATTATTTTTTCGCACAACATATATCAAAATTAAAGATAATTTCATAAGGATTCTAACGAGATCTCACTTGCATATGTTCCGATGTCAAAATTTGATTTTTTTTTAAAATTTTCATAAATTTCGTTAACCGCTTTATATCAATACATGACACATAATATGTCAATACAATGCTTGTACAATGTCAATATGAAA
Source organism: Salvia splendens (assembly GCF_004379255.2). Lineage (NCBI taxonomy): Eukaryota > Viridiplantae > Streptophyta > Magnoliopsida > Lamiales > Lamiaceae > Salvia > Salvia splendens. Next base: position 22,132,322 of record NC_056040.1, read on the forward strand.
TTGTATTGACATTGTCATGTCTTTGTGTTGATGTATTTCATACACTGTATTGACATTGTGTTTCTAAACCCTAAATTTGATTTGATAGTTGCTATTATCTTTTTAATATTAATAAATGAAAAATGAAATTACACCTGACAAATTGTAGACCACAAAATTTCTAGAATCCTATGATCTTAAATTAGTTGTAGTTAACAATTAAATGATGAGTTAGCAATTATCCCCTGATATTGGGGAACATTATTCTCCTATACATCCCTAAGATCATTTGTTCTTCTTAATACGAGTCGTTAGATTTTATGCATCAACGGCCCAGATTGATGCTACGAATTTTTCTCCGCGTTGCATTATAGAGCTTGTCTTTATGCATTATAAGGGTATTATTGACAATATGCGAAAATTGAACCGCCAGAATTTGGTAGGTCCGAAATTGAAGCGATTTGGTGATTTCAAAACTTCAGTCGGTTCATTCTCTCTCATTCAACACTCTCTAATTCCTCTCCACTCTTCCACTCTCCACTCTCTAAACCCTAGTTTCGTGCGCCGTTTTGCTACGTCGGTAGGCTGCGAAAAAATTGACATCACTCGTCCAAGATCCCGGCACCCACCCTCCACCGGTGCTAATATCGAACCCAAACCGGCAACACCGGTCCTGTTATAATCAACCATTCGCCTAGGTATGTGTGGAAAGGGATTTCCGGACTTCGTATTCATGATTTTGTAGATACGAAAAGTAAATATTGGAACTTCCCATATGACGCGACTTTTGAAATTCAGAAATAACTAGTTGTTTGTTAAGGTTTTTCTCTGTATCCGAAGGGTAGTCATTGTTTTGTGTTTAAAATCATGGATTCGGGTATCTTATATGTTTTTGTTTTGACAGATCCAAAATGCCTAAACGAGGTCGTCCGCGCTCACAACCATCACAAGCTGCAGGTATATATGCGTCGCTGCTTGTGCAATTCAAAATCATATCGGTTGATTGTGTGGAAGGGTAATTGCATATCTGTTTAGTGCGCATTAGGAAATCTAAAAATCACAGTGTTGATGAACTTGTATGCATTATTGGTTAAAAAATTTGATTAATGTACCAGGTTCTTTAGTTGTTGTGCGGAAAAGTGGTTCTTGAAAGATTTGTATGGGCATTATTTTGTTTATGTAGTGCATTATGTAGATGTTTATTGTCATAATCTGTAGTATATCATGCATTTTTAGGGGTATTGTGTGTATTGTTTACGCAACTCAGTCAAGAGTACATATATATATTATTTGCTTTGAGTAGTGCATTATGTATATATATAATTTGTCATTATGTGCAGTATATTATGCATTATGTATGGTATTGTGTGTTTTAGTTGATAAACTCAGGGAAGATTACATATGTTCATTAATTAGTTTAGACTGTGCATTATGTACCATGATATTTGCATTATGTTGAGTATATTATGCATTAATAAGGGTATTGTCTGTGTTGGTTAAGCAACTCAGTCAAGATTAACTATGTTTATTATTTGGTGTGGGCAGTGCAGTATGAATCTGTAATTATTCATTTGTTGGAGTATATTGTGCATTTTGAGTGGTATTCTTTATATGGGTTAATGCAGCGTCAGACATAGGTGGTGGCCGGTGGCTTGAGTAGCAAGGCTAGAGTATTAGTTAAAAACCTAAACACTTTTACAGTCACATGTTTTTTACTATTTGGATTTGTTTTAATTGATGGTTTTATTATGCAGGAGACTAGTGCAGTAGGTGAGACCGTTCATGATCCAAGTGGAATTAGGAAAGGTGGAAGTGGCAAGGTGGCAAGAACAAGGGCTGTGAAGGCAAAACAAAATTAGAAGGGGCAGAGGAGAGAGCCAAGGCGTGCACAAACTATAAATCCAGTGCATTATACAATGTTTTTGTTTCGTTGTTACATCACATGTCTGACTGACTTTACAACATAGGGTCAGGCCGAGAAGACAGCACACCCCAGTAAGGATGGTGCTGCCAAGCGTGGGCAGGGGAAACCGCCTGCTATGACAAAGGTTGTTGCTGAACTATAGTATACATTTATTGTAAATATTGAGCCATTATTTAATAAATTGGTATGTGATGTGGGGTAGATGGTGAATGCAAGATATCTATGTGCATTATTTTCTGTAATCTTTAAATTATTTAATGTGTTGTGTGCATTAGGTGTTATGAAGTAAGCATTCATTGTACACTGGATTATTGTAGCTATGCACTTTATTGGGTTTTTTTGTGCATTATTTGTTATAAATTATGCATTATTTGTTATGAGATTTGCATTCCTTGTTTTGACTTATGCATTACCTGTACTAGTATATTGTTGTCGCATTCATAACGTGGCTTGATGCAAACAGAAACCTCCCCAGGCTAAGCAGAAGGGGATTGTGATCGGTGGGGATGGGACAGGTGCGATCGGTGAAGAGGTGCCGTTACTTACTGCGACTGTGCGTGGGAAAGGAAAGCATAAGGAGGTCCAGCCTGAGGAGGCTGGACTAGTGGTATGGGAATAATAGTTCTACATTTTGTTGATTATGATTATTATTTGTGTTACGAATATTTTTTCTTTTCAGGAGGCGGCAAACGTGGAAACAGCCCGCGTGAAGAAAGCCAGTCTGGCTTTGACGTCACCTTTCAACGAGCGGGCTGTTAAACTAACAGCCAAGGCCAACATCACTGACAAGGAACTATACTTCGGGGGTTAGCACAACCGAGACGCATGAGTCAATCCGGTTTGTTTTTTTGTTTTGTTTTTGGTTGTCAATAGGGGTATTCTCTGTGTTGGTTAAGCAACTCAGCCAAGATTACATATGTTTATCATTTGGTTTGGGCAGTGCATTATGTATCTGTAATCAGTCATTATTTGGAGTATATTATGCATTTTGAGTGGTATTCTGTATATTGCTTAATCTACTTAATGTAGATTACATAAGTGCATTATTTGGTTTAGACATTGCATTATGTACCATGTAGGGTATTGTATGTATTAGTTAATAAACTCAATGAAGATTACATATGTGCATTATTTGATTTAGGTAGTGCATTATGTAGATGCTAAATGTCATTATCTATAGTTTATTATGCATTAATAGGGGTATTGTCTGTGTTTGTTAAGCAACTCATTCAAGATTACATATGTTTATCATTTGGTTTGGGCAGTGCATTATGTATCTGTTATCAGTCATTATTTGGAGCGGATTATGCATTTTGAGTGGTATTCTGTATATGGCTTAATCAACTTAGTGTAGAATACGTAAGTGCATTATTTGGTTTAGACAGTGCATTATGTACCATGTAGGGTATTGTATGTATTGAAGGGGTTGGCAGCGGAAGCGTGCGTAAAATCCGATCACATAATTTGATCTATTTAGCAGATTATTTAGACAAATTCTATTCGCGTAATTATCACATGTATCATACTCATAACTTGAATTAAAACATGCTTTAGCATATTAAATCCCTAAAACATGCTTACTACGGAATTAGCCAGTTTACCTCGTTGATTCAATCAAGAATCGATGATGGCTTGCTCCGTCTCCACGTGAAGATCTTCAGTACTCGACCTCGGATCTTCTGACTGGTGTCCCGGACTGTACACTGATATTTGTGTGGGCAAATCTCACCAGCGTACTAGGACTTGAATAGCGAAGATAGAACTCTGCTCACGGAGGAAGTAATTTTGGAACTCTCTCTTTCTCTAGAGGGGGACGAAAATTCTAGCAATAATATTTATTGTTATTGTCGTTGTTATCTTGTTCTGTCTCTTTGATTCTCCTATTTATATTAAGTCACATATTGGGCCCAGTCAGGGATCTAAGGAAGAATTTGGATCAGACCTCACCCAATTAGCTTTTTACTAATTAAATTAAACCCACAAATTAATATAAGCTTATATTAGAATATTACAAGCAACCACTACAGAAGTAATATTGCATTGCCTCTCCAAATCCAAAATTACGAGTATTTCGGGTTTCCTTTTTAAGTAAGTAATTTATTTCCCGTGCTTAAGATGGAAACATCCATTAATTAATTAATGTCTGCTATGGACTTAAGTAATTAACATATTTTAATCTCCAAGAGTGGACTCAGCAACAAACTCTTATTTATTATTCATAGAGTAATTAAACTCCAACTAGCTAGGTTCCGAATAATAAAACCTTGTTTCGAGCTCCTCTCGTGGATGTTATCAAACGAGACTCTCCTCGTGCACGATTCAACGTAATAGCAATCCAAGCACCGCTAGATAACGATCACCACTACCCAATATACATGGATCATTGGGTGACGAAAAATCCGCACCTTTGGTAAGTCAAAGTAGTAGATACTCAATATCGTATGCTCAATGCTAACGTACATTGATTAAGAAATTAATTATCAAGACCTCGTCTTTCAGTAGATAGCAAAAAGACATGTCTTGCTGTTAGATCCATTCAGTGCTATGTCACACCAACGTCATCTTATTTCAATAAGGCTTAGAAATAATCGGACTGACATTGCAACCTTTCACGATAGGTAGTCTAGGCCTATTTGGGTTGTGAAATTCTGCTTTTTCTTTGTTCAGAACTGACCGTGTTACCTTAAATTGGACGACGCCCACAACCGGTCTACTAGAACAAAGACTTAGACTTTGTTACATTCTTATACATTTAAATATGCAATAAACAACCATTAAATGTAAAACATAACAACATTATGACAAAAATAATCTGTTTTATTTATTGGAACATAGCTTATAGAGTTTTACAATATTCAATCACTCGAAAGGTGATTTCTAGTATACAACCTCTAACAATCTCCCACTTATACTCAAAACAGCTTTCTAGTATACAAAAAGTAGTATTTAGTGCACACGTCATGTTTTTCTCCCACTTATACTGAAAGCGAGTTGAGGTCTTGAATGAGTCAAACCCTCATCCCTTTAACGTGGTATTCGAACGGTTTCACCGCCAATGCCTTTGTAAAAGGATCTGCCAGGTTGTTCTCTGACGCAATCTTGACCACTTGTATGTCTCCTCTCTGCACTATATCTCTAATGATATGATACTTCCGCTCTATCTGTTTGCTCGCTTTGTGAGTTCTTGGTTCTTTCGAGTTTGCCACAGCGCCAGAGTTGTCACAATAAACAGTGATGCTCTTGGGCAGATTTGAAACCACACCTAAGTCCATAAGGAAGTTTTTGAGCCATACTGCCTCTTTTGCAGCCTCCGAAGCGGCTACATACTCGGCTTCGATGGTCGAGTCTGCGATGCATTTCTGCTTCACACTCTTCCAAATTACGGCTCCACCTCCTCAGGTGAACACATATCCTGAAGTAGATTTTCTCGAGTCCTGATCAGCCTGAAAGTCTGAGTCAGTGTATCCCAAAGGACAGAGCTCGGCTGCATTGTATACTAGAACATAGTCCTTAGTCCGTTTAAGGTACTTGAGTATGTTCTTTACGGCAGTCCAATGTCCTTGGCCTGGATTCGACTGATATCTTGCTACCATGCCAACATCAAAACAAATATCAGGTCTCGTACAAAGCATAGCATACATGAGACTTCCAACTGCCGAAGCATATGGAATCATTCTCATAACTTGTATCTCAGACGGCATTTTGGGGCACATCTCTTGAGATAGAAGGATGCCATGTCTGAAAGGTAAGAAACCTTTCTTGGCGTCCTGCATGCTAAAACGGCTAAGTACTGTGTCGATGTAAGATTCTTGAGATAAGCACAACATCTTCTTATCTCGATTCCGAATAACCTTGATACCGAGGATGTGTCCCGCGTCTCCCATATCCTTCATCTCAAACTGGTTTGACAACCATGTTCGTACTGATGACAACATCTTTTTATTGTTTCCAATTAGAAGAATGTCATCTACATATAGAACTAAGAACACAACATTTCCCTTTTCAACTTTCTTATACACGCAGCTTTCATTTGGGCATTTTTCGAATCCAAACATGCGAACAGTTTGATCGAAACACTGGTTCCACGATCTAGATGCTGCTTAAGGCCATAAATGGCCTTCTTAAGCTTCCAAACCATGTGTTCTTTGCCCTTTATGGCATATCCCTCGGGTTGTTCCATGTAAATGGTCTCCTCAAGACCGCCGTTTAGAAACGCAGTCTGCCATGCATCCCAATCCATATAAGCTGCTATAGACAACAGTATCCGAATCGATTTAAGCATGGCCACTGGGGAGAAAGTCTCGTCATAATCGACACCTTCCTTTTGGGTATACCCTTGGCCACTAGTCTTGCCTTGAAGACTTTAACTCGTCCATCGGGTCCACGTTTACGTTTATATATCCACTTGCTCCCAATGGCAGTACAGCCTTCGGGTAGGACAGATAAATCGTAGACGTCTTTGTCTATCATAGATTGTAGTTCCTAATCCATTGCTTTCACCCATTCGCAATGATCGACATCTGCCAGCGCCTCCGCAATGTTCCAGGGATCCAATACATTTCCGTCCGGGGAGTGATCGATAGATTCCCCCAAACCAACGTATCTATCGGGCTCGTAAGATACCCTCCCACTGCGGCACGACACTACAATACTTGGAGTAGAAGTTGAAGTTTCTGGAATTGTTTGTACACTTGGTACTTGTTCTTGGTTAATGGAACTTGTGACAGAAATTAGCTCATCAAGAGCCACTTCACTGCTGGGTTTATGATTCATTACATAGTCTTCCTCTAAGAATGTCGCGTGAGTACTCACAATGACTTTCTTATCTCGGAGACTAAAGAATTCATATGCTTTCGTTCCTCTAGGGTACCCTATAAACAAACATACCTCCGTCCTTGATCCTAGCTTAGTTGGATCCTTTTCCAATACATGAGCCAGACAACCCTAAATCTTGAGATGTGCTAGATTGGGCTTACGCCCAGTCCACAACTCATAAGGAGTAGTAGGTACGGATTTTGAAGGGAAATTGTCTAAAATGTGACTTGCAGAAAGCAAGGCATGTCCCTAAAACGAAGTAGGTAACCGTGCAGAACTCATCATCGACCGGACCATGTTCAACAAGGTCCTATTCCTTCTTTCAGCCACGCCGTTTTGCTGGGGCGTGCCCGGCGCAGTCAGTTGGAATTCAATTCTCGACTCCAACAAGTAGTCCAAAAACTCAGCACTGAGGTACTCGCCTCCACGATCAGATCGTAGGCTTTTGATACTCTTACCATGATACTTCTCCACAAGAGTCTTAAAGTCCTTGAATTTGTCAAAAGACTCTGACTTCTGGCGCATCAAATAGACGTATCTAATTTTCGAGAAGTCATCAATAAATGTGATGAAGTATCGAAAACCACCTCTTGCCTCAGTAGACATTGATCCACATACATCGGAATGAATGAGCTCAAGTACTTCCTTGGCCCTATTGCCCTTAGCCTGAAAAGGCCTCTTGGTCATCTTGCCTTCTAAGCATGACTCACACTTATGAAAAGGTTCCTCCTCTAGATCTTTAATAAGATCTTGTTGAACAAGAGAATGAATCCTCTTTTCATTGGCATGACCAAGTCTAAGGTGCCATAAGTACGTTTCGTTCATTGAACTTAAAGGTTCCTTTCGTTTCTTTAAAATTTTCGATGTTGTATTGAGTTCTAATTTGCGATTGTTAAACTGTGTAGATGTGATTGTGTACAGATTGTTTTCCATGATACCACGACAGATATAAGAACCATCTTTCTTAATAACACTATTGTCATTAAAAGAAATCGAATATCCATCAAAAACCAATTTAGAAACTGAAATTAAATTTCTTCTAAAAGAAAGTATCAACAAAACGTTCTTCAAAATAAAAAATCTATCACTACTAAAATGCAACTAAATGTCTCCCACTGCAACGGCCGGCGCTTTTGTAGCGTCGCCCAGCTGGACTTCGATCTCTCGATCACGTAACCGTCTTGTCACCTGCATTAAGCCAGGATCAAAACAAATATGATCAGTAGCTCCAGTGTCAATAACCCAAGTGCAAGTTGATGTCGAAGTCAAACAAGACTCGACTACTAGAGCTTGGTGCATACCTGTAGCCTTGCCCCGTTTAGGACAATCTGGCTTCCAATGCCCCTTCTCTCCGTACTTGAAACACTTCCCCAAGGGCTTCTTGTTTGCCTTTTTCTTCTTCTTTCCCTTAGCTATCTTGGTCAGTCCTGAGTTCGGTGCCTGCCTTTTTCCTGCGCTAGGCTTGGAGCCAGAGGAACGAGGCGCCGAAGTCATCATGGCCGCCTTAGCCTGGATCATAAGATCCTCCGCCGACTGAAGTTCAGTCAACAGTTCCGCCAAGGTGTAGTTCCTTTTGTTCATCTCGAAGTTGAGCTTGAACTGTTGGAAGCTAGGGGGAAGACTTTGAAGGATAATGGTCACTTGGGACTCGGGATCGATCGTCCCTCCCAAGACCTCAATCTGGTTGAGGTGGCTCATCATCTCGAGGACATGGTCCCTCACAGACGAGCCCTCCTTCATAGTCTTCGACATGATACTCCGAAAGGCTTGAGACTTAGCCGTTCGATTCTGAGTACCAAAACGATTCTTGGGATTCTGCATAATCTCGGTAGCAGTATGCATGGCAGAATGCTGATGCTTGAGTACTGATGACATAGATGCCAACAGGTAGCACTTAGCCATCTCATTCGCCTTATGCCACCGTCTGTGTGCATCTCTGACTCCTTCCGCAGCATTAGCTGGTGGCACTGGAGGTCGCGAGGTTGTGAGTACAAAGCTGTACTCTTCAGCTGTAAGAACGATGTCCAAATTTTATTTTCATTCTATGTAATTTTGGCCCTCGAGTTTATTTCTTTTAGAATTGCAGATAGAGGATTGAATAACATCTTGCCGATTTGATTTGCACTGCAAAACAGAGTATTTACTATTTGTCATAATCTTATGTAAGATGTTTGATTAGATTAACCATAAACCTTTTCAAAATCTTACAACTGTAAAATTAAAATTTTGTACCTTCCAGAGGAAGTTAATACGCATTAAAATCTTACATTTTTACTGGTCACAACACCGACGAATAGTCCAGAGACCACAGAGTGGCATGGCAGCCTAATGTTGCCTAAGCAAGACCACCTATTTAGCATTACAGAGTCTCATTTCTACAACACACTCCCATAATAATGCTTATGTGCTGCTAACAAGATCAAGCTATCTCATAAATTCTGTGTGAACTTCTGAATCTCGTAGTTTCTCAGGATTATTGTCCCCACAGAGCAGGTGGCGATAATATTGGAAACCACATTCTAGTTCATACTATTTATTTTTGAGAAGTCCGCCCTCATGAACTTGCTATTTTCTTAGGATTATTGTCCCCACATAGCAGGTGACGATAATATTAGAAAAAAGGCTTCATAAATTGCAGACCAATTAATGGAGACCATATACAAACGTTGAGTTCGTAATTATAGCTTAGATATTTGGGTTATGGTTTTTCTTTAATTATCCTTAGCCTTTAGGCAGACAAAAGCTTAATTAAATTCTGTTGATATTTAATTTGCTGGATAATTAAATCTTTAGTTTTATGTTGTTATCTTCCTTTAGGAAACTATTATTCTAGAATTTAATTCTTATTCATGTCTACTATACGGTATATCTAAAATAAATAAATTATTTAATCCTTAATAAGACATGAAAAATAAATTCAAATTATTTCCTTGTTCAAGATTAGAAAGAGATATTTTATTATTTAATGTATTCATACATATCTATCCTTATTAGGATCTTAGATATATAAATATTATGAAACTATTAAATTATTCTCATCCATATCATCTAGGAATCAAAATAATATTATTTATTTTCATATATATAGAAAATAATAAAATATTCCTAAAATCTAGGTAAATCTTTCAAAAAGATTTTATTTGCATTAAATAATAATATTTTAATGATATCTTTTAATAAAATAATTAAATAATCATTAAAATAATCCTTCTTCGTTATCTCATCGAGCAAGGTTCGCACGAACGATGAACGCCGAAAATCCGATGAAATCGTCGTTGGATCACGACGCATGAAGCGTCTCGGCCGTGGCACGCAAGTGGCGCGCCAGTGTCTCGGCCGCCTGGCTCGTCGGGTATCGCATCCTTTCGGCCAGGAGTGCGCACGTCGGTGCCGCTCTTCTCGGCCAGGCGCACACGCGGCGGCGGGCGCCTCTCAGCCAGCGTCTCGACGCCCGTCTTGGCCATCCGATTCGTCGGGGCGGCGCGAGCTCTCGGCCAGCGGCGCGCACAGTGGCGCGCCCGCTCTCGGCCAGCTCCGACCACCCTTCCTTCCGCCTAGGGTTCCAGCTCTCGGCGCCTGGTGTCTCGGTGGTTCTCGGACGAACCACCACTCCGTGCCAGCCTTCACGTCGGCCTTGATGCGGGGCCGGCTCGAGGTTGCGGTCTCGGCCGGCGTCACGCTCGAGCTTACGCTCGACTGCACGTCACCCCGTGATCGTGATCCCTCGGCTCCCACTCAATCGACAACCCTATTTCACGATCACGCGTGGTGCAATCCGTCTCGGCGGGAGCGCTGACGGATCGCATGTCTCGCACGATCGAGTAATTCAAGTTCTTTGATTCGATAGTTCTTGAGTTCATCATGCATAATAAATTAAACAAAACACCAAGAACATGCTTCGCAATCAAATAATACATGCATACATGAATTTCGCGAAATTTAAATCCAAATAATCAAAGCCAAAAACTGGCTTTGATACCAATTGAAGGGGTTGGCAGCGGAAGCGTGCGTAAAATCCGATCACATAATTTGATCTATTTAGCAGATTATTTAGACAAATTCTAGTCGCGTAATTATCACATATCATGCTCATAACTTGAATTAAAACATGCTTTAGCATATTAAATCCCTAAAACATGCTTACTACGGAATTAGCCAGTTTACCTCGTTGATTCAATCAAGAATCGATGATGGCTTGCTCCGTCTCCACGTGAAGATCTTCAGTACTCGACCTCGGATCTTCTGACTAGTGTCCCGGACTGTACACTGATATTTGTGTGGGCAAATCTCACCAGCGTACTAGAATTTGAATAACGAAGACATAACTCTGCTTACGGAGGAAGCAATTTTGGAACTCTCTCGTTCTCTAGAGGGGGACGAAAATTCTAGCAATAGTAATTATTGTTATTGTCGTTGTTATCTTGTTATGTCTCCTTTATTTTCCTATTTATATTAAGTCACATATTGGGGCCAGTCAGGAATCTAAGGAAAAATTTGGATCAGGCCTCACCCAATTAGCTTTTTACTAATTAAATTGAACCCACAATTTAATATAAGCTTATATTGGAATATTACAAGCAGCCACTACAGAAGTAATATTGCACTGCCTCTCCAAATCTGAAATTATGAGTATTCCTGGTTTCCATTTTAAGTAAGTAATTTATTTCACGTGCTTAAGATGGAAACATCCATTATTTAATTAATGTTTGCTATGGACTTAATTAATTAACATATTTTAATCTCCAAGAGTGGACTTAGCAAGAAACTCTTATTTATTTATCATAGAGTAATTAAACTCCAACTAGCTAGGTTCCAAATAATAAAACCTTGTTTCGAGCTCCTCTCGTGGATGTTATCAAACAAGACTCTCCTCGTGCACGATTCAACGTAATAGCAATCCTAGCACCGCTAGATAACGATCACCACTACCCAATATACTTGGATCGTTGGGTGACGAAAAACCCGCACCTTTGGTAAGTCAAAGTAGTAGATACTCAATATCGTATGCTCAATGCTAACGTATATTGATTAAGAAATTAATTATCAATACCTCGTCTTTCAGTAGATAGCATAAAGACATGTCTTGCTGTTAGATCCATTCAGTGCTATACCACACCAACGTCATCTTATTTCAATAAGGCTTAGAAATAATCGGACTGACATTGCAACCTTTCACGATAGGTAGTCTAGGCCTATCTGGGTTGTGAAATTCTGTTTTTTCTTTGTTCAGAACTGACCATGTTACCTTAAATTGGACGACACCCACAACCAGTCTACTAGAACAAAGACTTAGACTTTATTACGTTCTTATACAATTAAATATGCAATAAACAACCATTAAATGTAAAACATAACAACATTATGACAAAAATAATTTTGTTTTGTTTATTGGAACATAGCTTATAGAGTTTTACAGTATTCAATCACTCGAAAGGTGATTTCTAGTATACAAACTCAAACATGTATTAGTTAATAAACTCAATGAAGATTACATATGTGCATTATTTGATTTAGGTAGTGCATTATGTAGATGCTAAATGTCATTATCTACAGTTTATTATGCATTAATAGGGGTATTGTTTGTGTTTGTTAAGCAACTCATTCAAGATTACATATGTTTATCATTTGGTTTGGGCAGTGCATTATGTATTTGTAATCTGTCATTATTTGGAGCGGATTATGCATTTTGAGTGGTATTCTGTATATGGCTTAATCAACTTAGTGTAGAATACGTAAGTCATTATTTGGTTTAGACAGTGCATTATGTACCCTGTTATTTACATTATGTGGAGTATATTATGCATTATGAGAGGTAATTTGAATATGGGTTAAACAACTCCGTGTAGATGACATTGTAATGCAGGTTTTTGACAATATTGAGACTATATATTAATCATTATTCAGAGGTAGTGTTTGAATTTGTTTACTTGTTATATTGCTATGCGGGGATGTGATTGTCTACGAAGAAAATTACAAGCAAACGGTGCAGAGTGAGTTCCTGACGTTGGCACCGTTCAAAGCTGTCAGCCCCGCCATTGTAGACACATGGAGCTCTTACCTGAATAACATGGAGAAGCTAAAGGCACCGGAGACGGTGTCCAGACTATTTTTCTGCACAAGGCCATGTGTGAGTGACTCTTTTGTATACTCTAATTACCAAAATGATGTTCTACTGCAACTTAACGAACTCATTTACACATCAAAATTGCAGACACAGTTAGTGGTAGACACCCGTACAGGATGGGATGAACAGAGGCAATTTGCTTCTTTCTGGACCATCCTTTTCGAGGAAGCACTTGGCGCGGGATACATCCAGTGGGAGAAGTACGATATGGTGAGTTTGATTCTAAACTTATGGCTTTGAGAATCAATTGTATAGTACAAAATACAAGTTCATTTAATGTGCTATTCATTGTGTAGTTCTTCTTCCCAATTTTGGGTGATAGACATCAGTACATGGTCTGTTTCGATATCCCGGATGGCAAGATGAATATAATAGACCACAGCCTGGCAGAACCTCACGGATCCTTCAGCGGAAAATATGGAAACACACCCTCTCTTCTGGTACATAATGCGGTTACTCGGGTTTGTTGCATCATAGTACACAAAATTAATATTATGTTGATGTGTTACACATTTTCTATTTGTTGTAGAGAAAGTTCATGGCTGATGCACAGCACAAGTGCAAAGAATCGAAAATGGCCGAGCTGGTACGAAGCTGCACTACCCATGTGGTGACAATGCCATGGAGGAACAACGTGGTGACAATAGAGACGGGTGTGTACGTCATGCACCACATGGAAACGTACTTCAGGGAGAAAGAGAAGGATTGGGATTGCGGGTTGAGCGCAAAAGGAACAAAAAGCTTAGAGATGTTTAGAATCAAGTTTGCAAGGACGCTCCTTACCTGTGCGCACAACACCCGAGGTGCCGCAAACCGGTCTAAAGCAACGAAGTATTGGAGGGAGAGACCTGCCAAGTTCAACTTCGAATAGTGGGTCGAGAATTATGGTCTGTAGTGAGTGATGGTTTCGGCTATAGGTTGATGGAGGTTAATGGGTTGCTTGATAGCTTGATTGATTTGTCAATTTAAAACTGAACGTTTTGAAAACTTTTTATGTGCGTGTTGATATTAGACAATGATTTTGGGAATATGCATTATGAATGGGGTATTTGGCATTAATCAGCCGTATAGTTTGTGCATTACGTTTATTAAGCTGTGCATTATTTGAAAAGCGGTTGTCATTATTCTGCAATACAGTGTGCATTATGATAATTATTGTGTATATGCAAGGTCTATATAGGTTTAAGATTAACTCAGTGATGCTTTTTAGGCGGTGCATTATACTTTTTTGAGACTTTGCATCTGGTATGAGTGTTTTAGTTTTTTTGGTAATGTTGTATTTGAGAGATTAACCCATATTCAAATTACCTCTCATAATGCAAAATATACTCCACATAATGTAAATAACAGGGTACATAATGCACTGTCTAAACCAAATAATGCACTTATATATTCTACACTAAGTAGATTAAGTCATATACAGAATACCACTCAAAATGCATAATATACTCCAAATTTTGGGACTATATATTAAGCATTATCAGAGGTAGGCTATTTATGTTCTGTGATATAGTGTTTCCCAATAATGGATATAGGTAAGGGATATGGATATGTGCATTATTTGAGTAAAACCTTTCATTATGCATCGAGAAATTGAAATTATTCAGCAACATAGTATGTGCAGTACGTTTTTGTAGGCTGTGCATTATGTCTAAATAAATTGTCATTATTTGCAATATAGTATGCATTATGAGAATTATTGTGTGTATATGGGTGAATTGGTTTTGTAGTCATTAACAGGCGTGTAATTTTTAGTTTCTTATGTACTTTTGTATTTGGGAGATTAAATTAGTTACCAACACTGTCAGCATCAGTCAAATAAATTGTACATTACTTATGTTATGTGATGCATTGTTTTTTAAAAGTGGATATAGATATGGGATACAGATATGTGCATTATTTGATTAAAACATTGCATTATGCATCGAGAAATTGTCATTATTTTGAATGTTGTAAGGAATACGAAGTATCAATGGGCTCATGGGTACTTCATTGAGTTAACCTCACATTACCTATGTTATGTGATGCATTCTTTCCTTCCCTATTGCATACAACGAGATACCAGGTTGTGACATCATCCACCTTCCTCATCACTTGTTTGCGCGTATCAAAGCCAACTGCGCGGGCATATACCTCGTAAAAAGTGAAAGCGAATTCCAAGGATTGGAATTTCTGACCAACAAGAGGCTTCAACTCCGGAGAACATTCAGGTACAACCACCACTGTACAGAAAAGAAAAAAAAGGGGTCAGCAAAAATGTAAATTGCAGCAATGTAATGTTCTGACAATTAATGCACCTAAGAATAACTTTATTAGGTATAATATGTACATTACATAATACGTGATTTATGTATAAGTCAAACACGCGCTATTTTTAAACATTGTTATTAATGTGTACGTACTATACCCTGGCCCCTAGGCTTATTAAACCCTTAGGGGAAACAAGAAACGTGCGCCAAACATCGAAACACGACACATCTTAAATTAAACGGATAAGTAACATTATTCATTACATATTACAAATAAAGCATTAGATAAACTAAGCTACCGACTCAGAAATCCTATACATTGCAGTTCTCATATTATGCATTATGTAGTCAATAAAATCCATTACACATTATCATTCGGTGCATTATTTGTATCGGTTTAAACTACTACCCTAGCCACGTCGATATCTAAACGCTAAAGGAATGATTCATACTCGCGGTCCTTCATTATTTCCTCCATCCTATACATTGCAGTTCACGTATTATGCATTATATAGTCAATAAAATCCATTATCCATTATCATTTGGTGCATTATTTGTATCGGTTTAAACTACTACCCTAGCCACGCCGATATCTGAACCCTAAAGGAATGATTCATAATCGCGGTCCTTCATTATTTCCACCATCATATACATTGCAGTTCATGTATTATGCATTATATATTCAATAAAATCCATTATCCATTATCTTTTGGTGCATTATTTGTATCAGTTTAAACTACTACCCTAGCCACGCCGATATCTAAACCCTAAAGGAATGATTCATAATCGCGGTCCTTCATTATTTCCTACATCCTATACATTGCAGTTCACATATTATGCATTATATAGTCAATAAAATTCATTATCCATAATCATTTGGTGCATTATTTGTATCGATTTAAACTACTACCCTAGCCACGCCGATATCTAAACCCTAAAGGAATGTTACATAATCGCGGTCCTTCATAGAGGTTGTGTTTCTCACCCTATACTACACCCCTAGCCCCCAGAATTGGGCAACCCTAGACCATAACATGAACCCTAAACGCCAAAGAATCAAAACTGGGCAACATGTTTTAACACGACAACACAATACACGAATTACTTGCTCTACAACTAGCGAATATTCGGACTGATCTGAATTGGTATTAACACCTCCGATACATAAACAAGGAAGGCAAACGTTGAATTACCTTCTTCCATTATTGAGAGAAAAACGATTGCTACAACGCCAGCAATACATGATTGTAATACTGAGGATGCGTCAACGGAGATGCGAGAATTGAAACGTGTGAAATAGCGAAAGAAAAAGTGCAGAGATGGATTAGGGAGAGAATCACGTCTGGAGCGTGTGAAAATAAAAAATAACCGCCAAGATCTTCAAAGGAGGAAATCATGGAAGTTTCCATAACCACCAATTTAGTGTTTACCTATTTTGACCTTTTCGGATTTTAATTGAATTAAATTTAATGGTTAAAGCCAATAATTTAGGCCATAGGATGGAGGAAATAAACGGCTGAGATCAAGAAGGAAATAGGAGAAAATATGGAAAAAGGAAATGAATACATCCATATATATATATATGGATGTACACATTAATCCAATGATTAATAAAAGTACACATTATTAGTTAATAAAAATAGCATAGGGGTATTTTTGAAAATAAACTTCGTTCCCATGTTCTTACATACACATTCCATTCACACATTATCTCTCTCTATTTCTATTATCATTCTCTCTCTCTCTCTCTCCGTGCCGATCTCTGGCCGCCACCGTGATGTGTCGGAGGCGCTTCGGCGGAGGAACGTGGAGCTAGAGAGGGAGATCCGGAGCAGCCTGGAGGGAGAGGAGAGGGTGGAGGAAGAGTTTCGGATTTTGATGCATCATCAGCAGCAGCGCTGTAGCTAGTTACGTGGTCGCCGTGGCATTCGCCGGTGCCGTACCTGTTCGGTGGGCTTGCGGTGATGTTGGGGCTCATCGCTTTCGCTCTATTGATTCTCGCCTGCTCCTACTGGAAGCTCTCCGAATACGCCGAGAGGGACCTCGAGGCTGACGGAGGAGGAAACGAAGCTTCTAAGGGGGAGCCGCCGGTGATGGAGGAGAAGTTTCTAGTGATTGTTGCAGCTGTTGGAAAATTTTGATGGATTTCTAAAATGTTTTTCGTGAAATTGTTTTTGATTATCTGTAAATTTTGTTATTGTTTTTTTTGTTTTCTGTAAATCTTTTGGTTAGATTCATTGTAAGATAAAGAAGAATAGATGTATATTAATATGAGCACAATATGTGTTTGATGAAATGTCACAATGAGTTCATTATTTGTTGCTCAACATATTACTACTGCTCTTTCTTAGTTTTTGCACAACTTATTACTTGCATCATTTCTTGATTGTTGCTCAACTTATTACTACTACCATTTCTTAATTGTGTCTCAACATATACAATAATTCGTGATATTAATGGGGTGATGTATTCCAAGGTTAGAGTGATGTTTCTGTGATATTTTCTTATAGTGATCTATTTGGTTCACATCAATGAAGTAAAAACATGCTTAGAGTGATGTGTTCCACGGCTAGAGTGATGTTTCTGTGATATTTTCTTATAGTGATCTATTTTGTTCACATCAGTGAAGTAAAAACATGCTAAGAGTGATGTATTCCATGGTTAGAGTGATGTGTCTGTTATATTTTCTTATAGTGATCTGTTTTGTTCACATCGGTGAAGTAAAAACATGCATAGAGTGATGTGTTCCAAGGTTAGAGTGATGTTTCTGTGATATTTTGTTATAGTGATCTATTTTGTTCACATCAGTGAAGTAAAAACATGCTTAGAGTGATGTGTTCCACGGTTAGAATGATGTTTCTTTGATATTTTGTTATAGTGATCTATTTTGTTCATATTAGTGAAGTAAAAACATGCTTAGAGTGATGTATTCAAATGTTAGAGTGAAGTGTCTGTGATATTTTGTTATAGTGATCTATTTTATTCACATCAGTGAAGTAAAAACATGCTTAGAGTGATGTTTTCCACGGTTAAGTGATGTTTCTGTGATATTTGCGTATAATGATCTATTTTCTTCATATCAGTGAAGTAAAAACATGCTTAGAGTGATGTTTTCCACGGTTAAGTGATGTTTCTGTGATATTTTCTTATAGTGATCTATTTTGTTCACATTAGTGAAGTAAAAATCTGGGAAAGAAAATCGCGAAAGAAGAGAAAGCAATCCATATAACGGCGTTCCTGACTTGTCCCCAATTGGCAATTGTTGTTCTCTCTCAAAATCCATTAATCTCAAAAACAACATTCGCCATCCATGAAATCACACTCCTCTCTCGCATAAACCTAAATTAGTAATCGAAGGGGAAATTCATCCGCAGCCATGGAAATTTCCTCCCCACTGCTAATCCTTCCCCTCTCTACCACTCCTCTTCTTCTTCCTCGCTCCTCGAATCCTGCCGCCGCGCCAAATCTCCATCTCCCTCCCCGGCGAGCTCGACGACCTCCCCCTCTTCCACAAGGCCATCGCAATGGACTCCGCCAATTTCCCCCCCCGCCGCCAATTTCCTCCGCCGCCCTAAAATCGTCTTCCTCTTCCTCACCAACTCCAACCTCCACTTCGCCCCCCTTCTGGGACCGCTTCTTCTCCAATGCCACACTCAACCACTACAACATCACTTAATGAAACTGTGGAATGGAGAATTTTAGTAGAAGAGATGACGGGATGAAGAAAAATTATCTAAATGAGAGAGATTCATGTTTTACCCAGCTTTGTTTGTTAAATGACTATTTTACCCCCACCTACTTATATTGTGAAGTAATTTTCTGGATCAATTTCTAAATCCTAAGCTGATTTTTCAACCCTTGATTTCTTAATCTCGTGGTTGAAATTTATTCTCTAGTTATGTACTTAACGAGTACTTTCCCTATATCACTACTATATATATATATATATATATATATATGGTCTTGTTAGGTTGAGATTATTTAGCTTAATTGAGAAATGAGATGCAATATCAGCCACTAATTCACAAGATTTTCGAAATGTCAACAGCTCTCAGATTATGTCAACAGGGGGCATAATTGTCATTTCATTAATAAAATGGAGGAAAAAATAAAATTCCATTTGAAACCTTATTCTAAAACACTCTCTAAAACTCACGCTGCAAAATCTGCTACTCTCTAAAACTCTCGCTGCAAAATCTGCTAATCTTCATACAATTCTGCATTCGAAATCATTCAATCAAACATTGTTATTCATCTCCAAACCGTAGACCTTCAACACTGTTTTCTACAATGACGATTGAAGACCAAATTCGAAGAGAATTAGCTAAAGCGCCGATTGTAGCTGAATCGGTTGAAGCGCCGATCGAAGAAAATCGGCGTTCCACATCAGTGGTAGTTCCGACTTCTTCAGGTTCAACAATTGATTCAAATTTTAAGTATATTGCTTCGATTTTAGTGTATTAAAAACAAATCTGGATTTGTTTTCTTATGAATTCGATTTCTGCTGAATTTTTTTGTTGATTAGCCATGGTAGAATCACAATTGGAAGCATCAGTTAAGGATTTGTTTAAATTTTTAAGATTATTGACATTTCATACAATAGCTATTGACATAGCTATAATAACAGTATATGCTTGTTTGAATAGTTGTTAGGATGATTGTAGATTGAACCAGAAAGAGTTATTGATATAGATTTATTGTGTTTCATTTCATACAATAGCTATTGACATAGCTATAAAACAGAGTATATGCTTGTTTGAACAGAGTATATGATTTGTTTGACATGGCTATTGACATAGCTATTGACATAACTATAATTGGGATGCTTCGACAGTAAAGAAGAATTTCATTTCTCAGATAGATAATGAGATTCAAAGAAGACCAGATTTCAACTGGAGAGAAATTGATTTGGTAATAAGATCTCACAATGACATTTATGTAAGAATATGAACAGGTGTTCTTTGGATATAATTTTATCTTTAATGTCATACAGGTCTTCTTCCCAGTTTGTGCAAATTTCCATTACTATCTTGTAGTATATTGGATGAAGAAAAAAATCATTGAGATAATAGATAACAGCCAGCCACATAAAAATATGGATCCGTTCGAGAAGTATGACATTGATATTGGTTTAATGGTATGCTTTTATCTATGTTATTGACATATTCTCTACATTTGGTTGACATAATTTCTACATCATGTTAAAATGCTTTGTTTGTGTAGTTTGATTTAGTTATTTATATATTTTGCAGAAAGATATGTTTGAAGCATACTTCATAGAGAAGAAAATGTTAGATATTTCAGAAAATATAAACAAGTCTTCAATCAACTTTCTGCCTTTAGAGTGGGCCACAAGCACGAACAAGAAGGACGGTGGTGTCTATTTGATGATGCACATAGAGACCAATGTTGGCAAAAAGGGCAGTGAAATGAGATATTGGCTTCTTTGCGCGTAGTGTAAAGATTGCCCAGATACTCCGGGGAAGGTATTGCTACACGATGATTTCATAAAGTTACAATAACCAGAGGTCGCCGATTTTACAACTGGCTCATGATTGGATAGAAGCAAACATGGACAAATTGCTTGAGCTAAACAACAAGTACAAGGAGTTGTTTAGTCGTAGAAAGAAGAAGTAAACAAAAAGTGATATTAATGTTTGATGTTAACTTATTTTTTGGATGGTTTTTAAAACTATTATTGTGGATTCTGACTTTTGAACTTAGCAGTTATATCAAATGTTAATCAGTTCAACAAATTGACTGAAATGTCAACAACTTATATACAAATGTCAACAACTTGAATAAAGTGTGTACAACTCAGAAAACAAATCTTAAAATTTAAAAAACAAAATCATACAAAAGAATGTCAATAGAGAGCAAAATCAAATATCAACAACTTATAAGAAAATGTCAATAACTAGTAGCATATGTTAACAACTAAAAAACAACTCTGATTGTTGTTGACATGGCTTGTACGTGTAGTTGACACGATATGTACCGTAGTTGACATGACATGTATGTGTCGTTGACACGATATGCACCATAGTTGACATAGTTATATTAGTTGTTGACATGGCTAGTATATATAGTTGACATAATTTTTAATTGTAATTAATCTTAAAAACATGAATTGTAATTGTAATTACCCCTCCAGGCAGGACTGGGGCAGCCTGGACGCCCTCATCAGCGAGGAGCACAGAGGCAAGCCTGACTCCAACTTGTATTGAAATGTCAACAACTTATACACAAATGTCAACAGCTTGAATAAAGTGTGTACAACTCAGAAAAAAATTTTAAAATAAAAAAATCATACAATAGAATGTCAATAGAGAGCAAAATCAAATATCAACAATTAATAAGAAAATATCAATAACTTGTAGCATATGTTAAAACTAAAAAACAACTCTATTTGTTAAAAAAGAACAATTATGTCTATGAAGTTTACTTGCTTTTTCAATTGCTTTCTCTATGCTCGACTTAATCCTGCTTTTCTTGTCACTTGCACCTCCCTTTGTACTAACCACATATGAATCATGTGCAGTTATTTCTTCAGGTACATCAATACCATATATGTTCTTGATGGAATCATTTTTATCAACTGATGAAGATCCAATAGTGTCATCAGTAAAATTTTGAGGACCAATACCCGCAAGCAAATTATCCAATGCAATCAGATGATTTTTATTCTTAAAAGTGTGTTGATATAGACCAAAGTAACGTCCATGACACCTGTTACCAATATGTAGCTTGTCATCTTCGTTAGAACCTGCAAACATATAACATGTCAATATCCTATATAAATTATATGAACACTAAATCTGTAACATGTCAACAGCCTATATTGTTTATGTCAACACAAAATTGAAATATACTAAACATGAGTGTTTTTGTTAGATACAGAGAATGTCGTAGTCCTGTTTGAGCAACATATGACAAATAAACTGAAATATCTATAGGAAAGAAACAGTTCACATACCTTTGATATTTGTAAAAAAAGTCTTCACAAATTCTCTTCTTCTCTTGCATCTGATTTAGGATCATTTGAACGTCCACTTCTTTCAGTTTCTCTTTAATATCACGAGAACAATTCCTAACATCATTCAACGTACACCCAACAACATAATAACCACCAAAAAACTCCTTTAATAAGTTGAAAGTTGAAGTAGGGCCGATGTTAGCTTTGGTGCAATCTTCAACAAACTTGTGATGAACATCATTCATACTGCGATTTCCTTTCATAAATCGCTTATGATCTTTGTTAACCATAGCATGATTGTGTTCCTCACTGAATTGATGCACAAGATAATATTTAACACCACAATAAAAAAAAACTTTAATAAGTTGAAAGTTGAAAGTTGAAACTTGTGATGAACTTTCAAATTTAATAAGTTGAAAGTTGAAGTAGGGCCGATGTTAGCTTTGGTGCAATCTTCAACAAACTTGTGATGAACATCATTCATACTGCGATTTCCTTTCATAAATCGCTTATGATCTTTGTCAACCATAGCATGATTGTGTTCCTCACTGAATTGATGCACAAGATAATATTTAACACCACAATCAGAAAAAAAAAACTAGAAACAGATCCTTGCTCCACATCCATACCTTTTTGTGCCACGTCTGCGTTTCTTCTTTGAAGTTACTTCATCATCATCTGACACGTTCACATCCTCATATATACTTACATCGACATCCAATGGATCAATTGTATGAAAACCTTGTCTGTTGCAAACAACATACTGAAAAGTAATAACACCACCACTAGACCTATTTCCAAATCTTCGACAATCAAAACAAGCCTCTTGAGCATACTTTTCATAAAAGGAAATTCTCTCCTCAAGTGAAGAAATTTTTTGACCTTCATAAGGCCTCAACTCAGCGTTGCAAATTGGAATAACAGATCCTACAACATAATGGGAAAATATGTCAACAACCTAAAACATATAATGTTAACTAACATATCTTAACTGACCCACACCAGATTCCAGAATCAAAATCTCAAAATAAGCAGCACCAACATATCAGACATCATATCATGGACTCTTAACCCTACCCATAACCCCTTCCTCCACCAACAAACACCACAGCAGGGGTTCTTCAGCCAGGGGAGGGTGCATTTTGCATACAACTATTTTGTATGTCAACAAAACGTCAACAAAGAGTATATCTACATAGAATATTTAACAGGTAACATACATCATGTCAACATATTTGTATTTATGTCAACATAATATCAATTCAAACCAAAACATAATGTCAACTAGCATATCTTAACCGACCCACACCAGAATCAAAATCTCAAAATACACATCACCAACACACCAACACCAACATCTTAGACATCCTATCATGGACTGTCAACCATACCCATAACACCTTCCTCCACCAACAAACACCACAGCAGGGGCTCTTCAGCCAAGGGAGAGTGTATTTTGCATACAACTATTTTGTATGTCAACAAAATGTCAATAAAGAGTATAACTATATAGAATATTTAACAGGTAACATACATCATGTCAACAGATTTGCATTTATGTCAACAGAACATCAATTCAAATATTAGCAACTATGCATTTATGTCAACAGATTATAATTCACCAACAAAGTACAAAAAGTCATGTTAATGAAAACCAATCCAAATTACCTTCACCATTCGTCGACGTCGACTCGGAATAAGATGAAGAATCCATCAGATAACATCTTAGGTATTGATTACGAATTGAACTCGAAGCTAAAGATGAAAAGGCAAAAAAAAAACTGATTAGGAACAAATTGGACTAGGCATCAACAAATAAATCATAAAAACAGAATCGATATATCGGAGAAATTCGTCAGTTCGTCTTTGCTCTCCAAGCATAAGAATAACAAAACTAAGCAAAATTTTGTTCAGAGTCACGTTTGCAGCAACCAAAAAAGTACTATGTATAGAAGAAGCAACACGCACAAATATCACCGGAAAAAAAATCATGTGTAAACTACTTCGGCGAAAAGCTGATGAATGACAATTGATTCCAACCAAATATTCAATTAACTCCAACAAGTTATTATCCAAAAAATAAATCAACAATATTTGAAGATTTTAAAACAAATTGAACCTCTCGGCAACGAATTTGCTGAATTGAAGATTTGATGAACTCCAACAAATTGAAGATTTGATGAATTGAACCTCTCGCTGATAAAATTGAGAGCGAAATCGAACACGTCCACGAACTCAACCTCCGGCAACGAATTCGTTGAAGCTAACATTGCAGATTCCGACGAGATCGCAGATCTCCAAAAACAAATCAGCGATCTCGAGGAAGAGAATCGCAATATCATTCAAGGAAGGCTGCGAAGAAGGAGAAGAGGAATAACAACAGAAAATAATTGGCGGAGATCGCACGCTGAGAGGTGGAGGTTCGCCTCAATGATCCCGAAGAGCAACGGCGTATTCAAGCCGAGGAGGAGCAGGAGAGATTGCGAGTCGAAGAGGATGTTTGACGGCGATCAACAGCAGCGATATGGCGGCGGCAATCACCATTGTCGTCGACGAAATTGGAGGGATGAAGATGAAGATGGAGGGCCGATTAGCGGTAGTGATTTGGGGGAAAAAAGATTTTTGGGAAGAAGAGAGGGGGATGTGAATTACCATTCTGCCCTTTCATAATAAATTAATCTAAAAATATTTTTTTGTGTGGCAAAATCTGGACCACTCATTTAATAAAAATGAGTGGCTGATGTTGCATCTCATTTCTCAATTAGCCTAAAAATCTCAATTGATCATGGACCTATATATATATATATATATATATATATATATATATATATATGCAAATACCACTTAACCAAATAACTAGAAAACAAATCATAGCCACAAGATCAAAACAATCAAGGGCTAATATTAATTTTTGAATTTAATGAGATATTAGTTCCCTCAATCACAAATTTACTCCATAATAACAAGGTAGGGGTATTATGGTCATTGCATAGCCTATTGAATTAACTCCAAAATCAAGTTAGGTTGCAAAAATTGAATTCATTTGAAACTGCGTCTTCTTCTCTGCCGCCGCTGCAACGCCTGCGGAATCACGGAAGCGAGGAATCAATCAATTCGCGCACCAGAGGCGGCGATCCTCTAGAGAAAATTGATTTGTGGCTACAGGATTTGGTGCCGGACATTGTTAGGAACCTAAAGCAGGCGTTGCTGCTGGTGCAAATCTATTCCAGATTGGACGACAGGGTGAGGATTGAGACGGAGAAGGTCGTGCCAGAGGAGTGGCCGGGCAAGAGAGGGGTGGCGAAGCGGGGAATCGAAGTCGCTGTGTCAACTGGATTGAGTTTTGAATGTATTTACGTTGCATAATTTTATATGTTCAACTGGACGACATCTTGGCTCCTAATTGAGTTTTGAATGTATTTACGTTGCATAATTTCATTAAGGAAATAAAACATAAGTAGTCTTACTACGGATAAATGCACAAAGAAATTTTTTGTTATAGTGATGTATTTTATTAACATCGGTGAAGTAAAAACATGGTTATAGTGATGTGTTCCAGAGTTATAGTGAGGTTTCTTTGATTTTTTGTTATAGTGATGTATTTTGGTAACATCAGTGAAGTAAAATCATGGTTATAGTGATGTGTTTTGTAAACAAGAGTGAAGTAAAATCATTCTAAGAGTGATGTGTTTTGTAAACAAGAGTGTTTTGTAAACAAGAGTGAAGTAAAATCATGCTAAGAGTGATGTGTTTTGTAAACAGGAGTGAAGTAAAATCATGCTAAGAGTGATGTGTTTTGTAACATCAACAAACATACTAAACTACTCGATTTTATTATATTATTCTCAAACACACGAAATTCTCTTTATAACATCAACAAACATACTAAACTAGTGATCATAATGCAAACAACAAATTAATATATGATACATATATCACAACCAACATCAAGTCCAAAACCGCCGCCGCCAATGCAAAACCAATCCACGCACGTAACCCCATCATCTCATTCAGCTCTCTCTCTGATCATCTCATTCAGCTCTCTCTCTCTCTCTCTCACACACACACACACAAAGTGTGATAGGAGCTTTGCGTGGCAATGGCAGCCGCAGTAGTGTACCAGTCGACTCCAAGCAAAATTGCAGCACCTTACCACTCGGAGAGTGTCAATTTGACGTCGTTTAAGAGGCTGTCATTTGCGGCGTCCAACGTGGCCGGGGAGAAAATCACGTCGCAGTTTCGAGTGCGGCGGAGAGGTGAAATGGAGCGACGGAGACCGGTGATTGTGTTTCCAAAGGCGGTTTTCGACTCTCAGAATTCGCAGACTTGCCTTGATCCTGACGCAAGCAGAGAATCATGGACATGTCGACATCAACTATGTCCCCATCGGACTCCAGCCTCCACCTTGAAAAAAACCGCGCCGGAGACCCGGGAAACGGCAGCACCGAGAACATAATATAGCCCTCCTCCTCCTCCGCCGTGAAGTTGAAGTTGAAGTTGAACACATTATTTCCTAAAATACCCCTATGCAATTTTTATTAACTAAAAATGTTTACTTATTTTAGTCATTGGAATAAGATAATGTGTGGCTGAGATTTATTCTCTAGTTATACACTTAATATTAGTTATATCTTGATCACTAACCTATATATATATATATATAAATAATAAGATCCTCATTTTTATTGATAAAGAAAAGAGACATATTCAATATTTAGGCAAGTAAATTTCATTACAGGCAAAAAAAATCATATATCCATCTATTTCACCCAATCTGCATAAATTGTAGACGACATTCTTCAAACTACAAAAAATATCCAACATCACATGACATCAAATGCTGTTTGTTTTTGGAGAAGCAAAACTGTTGGTATTTTTTGGTTTGATTGAAAAAATTGAATTCATTTGAGAAAAAATTGCTGCCGTTGAAATTTGGAAATAAAAATGTTGTTTTGTATTCTGACAATTAATCCTAAATATAATAGCACTAGCGACAACCTATTTTAATACTGTAGTGGTATAAAAGATATTCTTATAAACAGGAATGACTGTGTTTATGAACAAAACTTATGATAGTTTGTTCCAAATAAAAATGACTCATTTCGTATATTTAAAAGTGATTACTGATCTGAGTGTTATTAAAAATTATTGTTATAAAAAAACTCAATTCAATGGGAGAAAAACCAGAAAGGATCCAGTATAACCACGTTCACTAGCTATGGCCTATGTGCGAGCCCACACAAGAGCTCTTGGATTATTTGGGGTATAAATTTTGCAATAACAAAATATAGTACTAGTAATTAGTTGGGAATTGGGATAACCCTACTTTATTAGAGTGTGTTCTATATAGTTACAAAGTTATGATAAAATAGGAAAGAATTGATTTTATCACACATTTATGTAATCCCTACTATTTGCCTCCTATACTCTATGGTAAAACATACTTATCTATCACGAATTAGAGACAGAAAAGAAAAAAATTAAATGGGGTTTCAACAAAAAAAATATCCATGTAGTTTAGGTAAATTTAACCACATTTGTGAGTTTGATAACTCAAGTTCACTGCAGTCATGATCGGATTGATCAAGGAGTGGAAGATTGAGCTTACTCGAGCTTGAGCTTCAGGAGCCGTCGGATTCAGCTCGTTAGTTTTTAGTTTTAATCTCAACCATTGATCTAACTAGCCGTTAGATTTAAAAGGCTGTGTTAGTTAGTTTGTTATCTCAATTAATTGTTTTCAGTTTGTAAGCTCTCTCGGCAATTCTCTCTTTCAGCAATAAGTTTTCTTTCTCCTTCGAATTCTCTTCTTGTTCATCAATCTTAACTCACGCAACACACACTTCACCACAATTCCAACAAATTGGCGCCGTCTGTGGGAAGAGGGCGATTTCTTGAATTGCGATTGATTCTTTGATTGGAAGCGAGTTCACGAAGACGATGGCCTCCAGATTCGAGGAGGAGAAATTTACGGGCAAAAATGATTTTGCTCTGTGGAGAATGAAGATGCGAGCGATGTTGATTCAACAAGGCTTGGCATCGGCTTTATCGGTTGAAGAAGAGGGAGAAAAGGGGAAAGCGGCCGTGGATGAGAAGGCGGCTGCTAAGAAAGCCGAGATTGAAGCAAAGGCACATAGCGCGATCGTGTTGAGCCTTGGAGATAAGGTTCTTCACGAAGTCGCGAAGGAGAAGACTGCAGCGATTATTTTGACAAAATTGGAAGATCTTTACCTAACGAAATCTATTGCAAACAGGTTGTTTATGAAGCAGCGCATGTACTCTTACAAGTTCTTGGAGGGAAAAAGGGTATTGGAGCAGCTTGAAGACTTCAATAAGGCAGTGGATGATCTCGAGAATATTGATGTCTCGATAGGCGATGAGGATAAGGCCATCCTACTGCTTAATGCACTGCTGCATTCTTTTGATCAATTTCGTGATGCCTTCTTGTATGGTCGCGACAGAACCATCACTCTTTTGGAAGTTCAGACTGCATTGATCAGTGAGTCGAGGTTCACTGATCAGAATGTAGAGAGCCTCAACATCAAGAAGTTCAGGGGCAAGAAGGTGTTCAAGAAACCTCTAGATTCCTTCAAGGCTGGATCATCTGGCCAAAATGAGACTCGTTCATGCCATTGGTGCAAGAAACCTGGCCATTTGAAGAGAGATTGCTTCGCTTGGAAGAGAAGGCAATAGAGTGAATGGAAGGTTGTCAACTCAGCAGAGGCTGTGGAAGATGAGGAGGTCCATGAAGTTCTGAATGTAATAGACACTGAGATCACTGGATCTTGGATCATGGACTCGGGCTATAGTTTTCATATATGCCCGAATCTTGACTGGTTTGAAGATGTTAAAGAGGCCAGTGGATCTGTCATCCTTGGTAATAACCAGGTATGCTCCATAAAGGGCATAGGCTCAGTGAAATTGAGGGGTGACAAAGGGGTTGTGATAGTTCTAAATGGTGTTAGATATATTCCAGATGTGAAGCGGAATTTGATATCAATTGGCTTCTTAGAGAGGAAGGGGTGCTCATTTTCTTGTGTGGATGAGAGGATGGAAGTGTGTAAGGCTGGGAAGGTGCTCATGAGAGCAGAAATGAGAAGCAGTCTCTATTATTTGACAGCAATGATCTGCAGCAAGGGATGTGCAGACGCCTACAATATTACTTCCATCAGTCTGGGTCAGTGGCACAGCAGGCTTGGCCATCCATCGGTTGGCAGTGTAAAAGAGTTGGTTAGAAAGGGAATCTTGCACTGCAATGATAAAGATGAAGCAGCCCCATGTGAGGAATGCATACTAGGCAAGGCCAAGAAAATGCCATATCCAAAAGGTAATCATACTTCCTCAAAGCCATTAGACTATGCACATAGTGATTTGTGGGGGCCTTCTCAAGAGAAATCTATTGGGGGAGGAAGATATTATATGAGTATTATTGATGACTACTCTAGGAAGATATGGCTGTATGTGTTAAAAGAGAAATCAGAGGCCTTCAGAAAGTTTAGTGAATGCTGTGCTGAGGTTGAGGCAGAAAAAGGGACATGCTTGAGATGTTTTAGAACTGATAATGGACTTGAGTATTTTTCCAGGGAATTTGATGATTTTTGCAGAGCTAAAGGTATCAAGAGACATCGAACAGTGCCAATGAATCCCCAACAAAATGGGGTGGCAAAGAGAGCCAATAGAACAATACTAGAGAGGGTGAGGTGTATGCTTCTTGCTGCAGGATTGGAGAAGAAATTTTGGGCAGAGGCAGCCTCCACTGCTGTCAAGCTGATAAATAAATGTCCCTCATCTAGTATTGATGGAGGTACCCCAGATTTCAAATGGTATGGAAGCTATGGTGGATATTCTGATTTAAGAACTTTTGGCTGCAAAGCCTTTGCTCATGAGAAGCAAGGGAAGTTGGAGCCTCGGGCATTGAAGTGCATTATGCTAGGCTATCAGCCAGGGGTCAAGGGCTATAGGCTTTAGTGTATAGAGCCTAGGAATGCAAGAATAATCATCAGTAGAGATGTTATTTTCTGGGAGAGTGTGTTGCCTTTCAGAAATAAGACAGCTGATTATGGTGTTAATGAGCCCACTACTGCAGTTGAGGTGGAGCCTATGTCAGCCTGAGAGCCAGCCTAAGGATCCACCTGATCCACCATCGGTTGAACATGGCCTCCAGCAGCCTGAACCAGAGAACTTGAGAAGTTGGAATCTTGCCAAAGACAGAACTAGAAGGACCATCAAACCACCAGCAAAGTATTCAGATGCTGAGTTTCTATTCTATGCTTTGATTGTGGCTGAAGAGGTTGAGTACTCAGAGCCAAATTCATACAATGAAGCCATGCAAAGCAAGGAATGGAAGAAGTGGATG
The DNA here is from genome assembly GCF_004379255.2 of Salvia splendens. Classification (NCBI taxonomy): domain Eukaryota; kingdom Viridiplantae; phylum Streptophyta; class Magnoliopsida; order Lamiales; family Lamiaceae; genus Salvia; species Salvia splendens. Next base: position 22,162,742 of record NC_056040.1, read on the forward strand.
CAAGCTATGATTGAGGAGATTGAATCTCTGTTAAAGAATGGAACATGGGTCTTGGTAGATAAACCAGATGGGAGAAGGGTTGCAAGTTGTAGATGGGTTTTTAAGAAGAAGATTGAGGCTGCTGAGGAGGAAGGAGTGAGATTCAAAGCAAGGTTGGTGGCAAGGGGTTTCACACAGGAGCAAGGAGTGGATTTTGATGAAGTCTTTAGCCCTATGGTGAAGCATGCTTCCATCAGATTGTTGCTGGCTATTGTTGCAAGAAGGGACTGGGAGCTTGAACAGCTCGATGTCAAGACCGCATGCTTGCATGGTGATCTCAGAGAAACCATATACATGTCCCAGCCTGAGGGCTTTGTTAGGCCAGAAGACAAAGGCAAGGTTTGTCTACTAAAGAAGAGTATATATGGCTTGAAGCAAGCAAGCCGACAATGGCATAGGAAATTTGATGAACACATGATAAGTACTGGATTTGTGAACTCAAAATATGATGAATGTGTCTACATTAAACATGTAGGTAGAGCTGTTGTGGCATACTTATTATTGTATGTTGATGATATGCTCTTGGCTGGAAGTTGCAAGCAGGAAATTCAGAAGGTGAAGGATGCTCTGAGAGCTGTGTTTGAAATGAAAGATTTGGGGCAAGCAAGGAGGATTCTGGGTATGACAATAATCAGGGACAGAAAGGAGAAGAAAATCTGGTTATCTCAGTCTGATTATGTTTCCAGAATGCTCAAGAAATATAATCTGGACAATGTAAAGGAAGTTGCAGTGCCTATGGGACAACACTTCAAGCTCTCAACATATCAGAAACCAAAGTCTGAAGCGGATGTGTCCGAGATGCAGAGAATTCCCTATGCTAGTATGATTGGTAGCACGATGTATACTATAATTAGCACAAGGTCGGACATAGCTCAAGCTGTGTCAACAACCAGTAGATTCATGTCTAATCATGGTAAGGATCACTGGTCAGCCTTGAAGTGGCTGATGAAGTACTTGAAGGGGGCCACAAATGTTGGGATCTTGTTTGATGGAGCTAGAGAGTGTGAAGGTGGAGCTCTGATTGGGTGGTCAGATTCTGATTTCGCAGGAAACTTAGACACAAGGAGGTCACAATCGGGCTACATATTTACACTATATGGGTCTGCCATAAGCTGGAAAAGCAGTCTTCAAGCAGTGGTTGCTTTGTCCACCACAGAGGCAGAGTTCATGGCTCTTGCAGCAGCCATGAAGGAAAGTTTCTGGCTCAGAGGAATCTTGCAAGACTTCGGCATAACTCAGGATGTGGTAGCTATTGGATGTGATAATACCAGCGCTTTGTGCTTAGCCAAACATCAAGTGTACCATGAGAGAAGTAAACATATCGATGTGCGCCTACACTTTATTCGTGAGAAGATAGAAGAGGGTGAGGTGAAAGTGTTCAAGGTAGATACGGCTGAAAATCCAGCTGACATGCTAACGAAGCCGCAGCCTAGGAACAAGCTTGAGTTGTGTATGCAACTTGTGAATTTGTGTAAGATAGATTGACAGTGGCTTGAGTGATCAAGGTGGAGATTTGTGAGTTTGATAACTCAAGTTCACTGCAGTCATGATCGGATTGATCAAGGAGTGGAAGATTGAGCTTACTCGAGCTTGAGCTTCAGGAGCCGTCGGATTCAGCTCGTTAGTTTTTAGTTTTAATCTCAACCGTTGATCTAACTAGCCGTTAGATTTAAAAGGCTGTGTTAGTTAGTTTGTTATTTCAATTTGTTGTTTTCAGTTTGTAAGCTCTCTCGGCAATTCTCTCTTTCAGCAATAAGTTTTCTTTCTCCTTCGAATTCTCTTCTTGTTCATCAATCTCAACTCACGCAACGCACACTTCACCACAATTCCAACAACATTTGTAAAATATGTGAAAAGAATTGTAAATTGTAAAATATATGTTTGATCGTTCGATTGGATTTGTTAATTGTAGTTTGTATTTCATTAAATTTCATCAAATACAATATTATATGATGTTGATTGTTGAATATACGTAGCATACGATGATAAATAATGAATCAGTAAATATATTATAAAATGTAACACAAAATCGCGTAACCATTATTTTGTTTGAAACATGGTATCTTCATATTTTCCTTCTAACCATTGATGTACGTGTGATCTCTGGTAATCATATAAAAACAACACACGCATATCTATAATAGTACACTTCACATTTTCGACCAATTGAAACTAAAGAGGAGAGAGTTGGGACGCAACAAATTGTTTTGGTAGGGGTTATACATTATAAATTTCGAGATTAAAATGTCTTATCAATATTAACTATTCTATGTTATTTTACTTTTTCTCCATTTTAACTATTTATTATTTTTTAAAAATGAGTAAAAAAAGAAGGGACTCAATTACAATGAAACGGAGGGAGTGCATTGTACAAATAATAGGGACTTTTGCAAAATAATTTTTGTAGAATACTGAAAATCTGATAATATTATGTGTCTTTTATAGAAATACAAAATTCTTGAGAAAAAGATGAAAGTGAAAAAAACGTGCATCACAAATTCGAATAAAACATGTCCCAATTACTCACCGTCTACATTAGACAACAAATAAAAAGGCGATCGATAATCTTAAAAAAAAATCCAACTACAATTCCATGTGATTACTGATCATATTTCGAAAGTGGCGTGATAATTCAATGTATACAAAATATCACATTTTTGCCTGCATCAATTCTCTCGAAAGACTTCCATCTTCTTCAAATTGATAATTAACAGGTAAAACTTCGAGCTTTACGTTTTTCTCTACCCTCTTGCTATTGCTTCCAAAAAAACCCTTATTCGTTTTAATTTCAACATTAATCACAAATTGATTCTAGCATTGATTTTATTTCAAAATAAACATAAATTGAAAATTACATTATTTTATCATCACAAATTGATAGCATTGTATTTTGAAATCTAAAATGTAGTAATATTGTTGAATAAAGATAATAAATTGACGAAGATTAATTAGAAATTTGGATGGAGGTAGAAAATTTGAGAAAAAAGTTTCAGATTTTTTTCTTGTGTGTTACGTTATTAATCTCTCACATTCACATAGACAAAAGTCAAACTTAATTTTTGCCAAAAGTAAAACTCGCGTGTTTAGGGAAACCTTAAACAATCAACATTCGCAATGAAATACTCACAAGAATTAATGAAAAAATGAAGGTAACATTGTTGTCTCTACCTAAACCAGAAGAAAATATTCCCACCAAATATGTGCACCTAATAAGTAATATTGTAAAATTTTATTTCGTCTGTGAATACTTTAAAAAATTTCAGTTGATTAAATTAGTTCCACAAGTGTCGCTTAAATTACTAACGTAGTCAACCACAATGTAATTACTAGAAAACTACATGGGATCTGCCAAATTTCTTAATTAACAGTGAAAATTGTAGTACAACAAATTAAAGGCTCATGCAATACTAGTATAATGTCTCTTGACGTATAATATACTATTACGTCAATGTTTTTTTTTAAATGAAAACTGGATATAATACAATGATCAGTGGAAAACAAGTGGAAATAAATAAACAGAAGAATGCAAAATTACTAGCTCGTGTAAAGTAGGTATCCGAATATGTCCAAAACATCTCTTTTCTGATTTCTCCACTCTCATGAAAATGTCGTTTAAGGACTCCGTTTTAATATAATTTCTTCTAGTCCTCCTAATTCTTTAATCAAACCTAATAAATTTATTAGAAATCCTTGCCAACTAATCCTTGTTTAAATGGTGGCAAGGCCTCACATCAAAATTCCAAATTATTTCTTGTGCAACCTTCAAACATCAAACATCTGTTCATCATCAACATACATACATACATACCTCTAATGGGGTGCAAGAAGTCGGAGAAGGCGAAGACGACGCAGAAGCACAAGAAGGGGCTGTGGTCTCCAGATGAAGATCTCAAGCTCAAAAACCACATCATGAAATATGGCCATGGCTGCTGGAGCTCCGTTCCTCTCAATGCCGGTAACTTATTTAATTTTATGTATATAAACTAAACAAGAATGTCAACATACATATATATGGTTATGAGTTATTTTGAGTTATCTAACTCCTTCGACTTCTGATCAAACCTGCATTAATTTGAGCTATTTTTTCCATATTATTTAAGCTTTTAATGTTGCTCCAAAAATGGGTGATAATATGATTATGCTAATTAGTGAGAGACAACAACCTTAGTGAGTGAAGGTAAATTGCAGAGTCAAATAAGAAATTCGAACAAAAGCATACCACGCCTATGACTTTGAATATAACTAATATTTATACAAGTCTTCAGCTAATTATGTCTCTACATCTCACATAGTAATTCACCAGCACCATTTAAATACATTTTGATTGCTGTTTCAAGTCAGCCATTTAAGGATATTTAAGTTAATAGTTGCATATATGTACAAAATTGATGACATCCATACACAAACAGAATACAAAAATGTGATCAATCAATCATCTTACAATGTTTGTTTGCAGGTCTGAAAAGGAATGGAAAGAGCTGCAGATTAAGGTGGATTAATTATCTAAGGCCGGGACTGAAGCGCGGGGCGTTTAGCTTTGCAGAGGAGGACAAGATCTTCGCCCTTCATCGAGTTTTAGGAAACAAGTAACTAACTAACTTCTTACAACATGAACTTAATTCTACTTAGAAACTGATCAATTCTAAGTTCTAATGTTTGATTATTGTATGTATGATCAGGTGGTCTCAGATAGCACATCACCTACCCGGAAGATCTGATAACGAGATAAAAAACCACTGGCATTCTTACCTAAAGAAAAGGCTCTCAAAACTTGCTGATGCACCCTCTTCTTCGTCCAAGTCGCCTCCCCAAAATAGTACCTTTGACTCCCTAGAAAACATGGAAGCATCATCAACGAACACGGATCAGTCGATAGATCACCAACAAGACAAATGCAACTTGCCAAAAGTACTTTTTGCTGAATGGCTGTCTCATGACCAGTTCAATGGCCACAACCACGGCTCTTCTTGTAGCAACGCACAAGATCTCAAATACTCTTTTGACTATGGAAGCTCGATCTCTGAAGACTCTTCGACTCAGCTCAATGGAGAGGCCATCGGCACTGAAGAAATCCACACTAAACCAAACTTCAATAGTATATCTATTGATGATATTCTTCGATCACCATTTGGCTTCGATGATCAGATCTCAGAGACTGGTCTGGTCGATTATTTTCCCGGAGTTTTTAACTTTTCTTGCGATGAATTGTATATGTGATTGATGCTAATAAGTTGTACTTTCCTGTAATAAGTTCCAAGATGTATAGCCTAATTAATGTGGTAATGTAGTAGTTTTTCTTTAGTCAAAATTGTACACTGCATATCTTCATTCTGTAATAAGTTAGAGAAATAAGAAGATTTCAACTATTCACAAATCAACAAATCAAGAACACATCCCAATGAAACCATCTGGTCCATATAACTAGAGTTGCAACAGCTACAACTAGTCCAATTGGGATCCATTTCTACGCGATTATCTGCAAAAGTTCATACAAAACATAAGCATCCTCTCCAATTACTTATGCAAAATAACTCTGTTTTTCATGTAAAAGCTTCTATAAAACCTACCTCAAGCTTATTGGAACACCAAATTGGAGAAGAATGTAAATGTGCTTCACTTATCCTCCCAAACAGTTCTGACATTCCAAACAAATGAATCACTCTCATCAGGTATGTTAAGTATTTGGCACCAAAAAAATTAAGAATCAGAGCTCGACGAAAATCCAAAACACCATACCCGATCTTCGCCTACGCTGTACAATACGCGAAAAGCTCTCTGAAATCACATCTGCATCTTGAGAAGCATCAGAGTGCATCTTTGACAAGTTGGCCTGTGACCTTGTGTCAGCATATTTCCCTCTAACATTTGCAATTACACCACCTTCAATGTAAAGCAGACATACTCAATTCATCATGTTGAGAAATTTCCCACCTAAAATAAGCTTCCAAAGCAGCAATCTATAGCAATATACCAAATTTAGCAAGGCTTGAGGCTATAGGGTCTGATAGAACTGGCATTCAAGCCCACATCCTCAAACTTGACAAACTCCTTATGCAAATCTTGTAAATAACAAAAGGCCAGCTTTCTTGGATATATTGAATCACATAGTGCCATGAAGCACATTCCGTTCTCAACAAATTAGGGAGGATTATCCGGATGAACCCAATCCGGAAGGAGGACGAGGCGGTGGAAGCTCCAGGGCATTCGACGCCGTGGAGGAAGACGAGGAGGCGGCCGAGGAGGAGGAGGATGTAGGTTGTCATACGTACAGCCGCAAGGACAAGATGGCTTTGTACAACGCCTCGATCAGCGTCTCTTACGATCCCATCGTCGGGAATCAACAATCCCGGAAGTGCTTTTGGGAATCAACTCCCTAATGTCCATGTACTTCACCGCCACGATAGCGGACACTTCCCGGATGACGCCCGCCCAATATCAAGCCCATTATGCCGGCATTGTGTATCTGGCGGGACAACTTGGTATTCCGCCTCCATTCGGTGCACCGCCACCGCCTTCGGGGGATGATTCGCAGGCGGAGTAGTTTTTATAATTTCTATAAATTTGTATTTTAAATTATATCTTTTTTATTTATTTTGCCACGAATTTAATTATGGATTTTTTAGGATTTTAAGTTGTAATTTTATTTTATTTAATGAAGTGTGTTTTTATTAATTGAATTTGTTGGAAATAAAAATAAAAAATGACATTGAATGAATAGTTAAGGGATGAGATGGATAAGAGATGGAGGGTTACATGTGTTGTCTCTTAATTAAGAGATGAAGTGAAAAGTACAGTGGGACTCATGAATAGTTAAGAGAAGAGACGGTTAAGAGACAGCGTTACGGATGGCCTTGTTCTCTTCATTCACATATCTTGAACCATGGGCTAGAGCTAGAGGCAGCCCATCACCTACCTTTCCAACTAGGCATGCACAAACCGACCCGGCCAGGCGGTTAACCGCCGGTTCGGGCTCGCCGGTTCATGAACCGGAACCGGGCCCGGAACCGGCGGGTTGAACCGGCAGAAGGGTTGAAGGATCGGAAGGGCCGGTTCAGGTTCGGCAATATATTGAACCTGAACCGGCGGTTCAAAACCGGCGGTTCGGCGGTTCGAACCGCCGGTTCAAAGGGTTAAATAGTGTTTAGTAGGTTAGGGGTTCGTAGGGTTCGCGTAGGGGTTTAGTATAGCCGTTGGAACCGGCGGTTCGAGGGTAAACCGCCGGTTTGAGGGGTAAACCGCCGGTTTGTCGGGGTAAACCGCCGGTTCGGGAGCCGGTTTCTGACGGTTCCGGCAACTTTTCAGAGGCTAGGCCGTAGGGTCAGTGTGTAGGCCTGCAAAACCGGTCAGAAACCGCCGGTTTTCGGTCAGAAACCGCCGGTTTCTGACGGAAACTGTGGACAACCTGCCGGTTTAGGGTTGAATCGCCATATGTTTTTGTATATGCAAAAACAATTACATAATTGTATTTGTATATACTCTAGTCGATGAAGTATATTTCTCTATAAGGCTAAATGAGGGAAACTTTTGACAATTCTACTATATTTGTTGATTGTTAGACGAAACTCAACATTTAAAGTTGAATTGCTAAAGGTGTCCTTAATTTAGTTATGTAGAAAGATCTTCTTCGTCGGTTAAGAGTATATATATAATACACTTATACGTTTAAGAACTTCAACATCGTTTCTTGTCATTTGTAATTAGTTCTTCACTAGTAGTCTCATTTGTATTTAAATTTTGTTTAAGACTTCAAGACCGCCATATGTTTTCAATTTGTAATTGTTGTAACTTGTAACGTGTAATTTGTAAACATGCAATTTCAATAAAATTGCAACTTTATCCGTATTTTTTTCAGTTTTATTTACTCACATTTCATAAAAAAACAAACTTGAAAAGTGTAACGTAAGTTGATTAAAATTGAAAAGTTGAAAAATGCAAAAAAAAAAAAAAAAATTCGTCGAACCGTCAAACTGGCCCGGAACCGGCGGTTCAAGCCGAAAACCGGCGGTTTTGAACCACTCCGTAACCCGCCGGTTTTTTGAACCGGAACCGGAACCGCCGGGAGCTAGGCGGGCCGGTTCAGGTTCATACATTCCCCGACCCTTGAACCGCCGGTTCATGACCCTGAACCGGCGGTTTTCGACCCTTGTGCATGCCATTTATAGTAGTAATATAAAGGAAATGCTGTTTAATTTAGGACAATTGGACAAAGGAGGGAAATTTTTTTTCCATACATAGGAGTTCGAGATACATTCGGCAAGCGAACTAGCCCGCCACAGCCCCTCGTGGCTCGAATACTCTTGAACAGGCCCACAGGGAAATTAATCTCAAAGTCGCGTCATCCAAGAGTCGAACTCAGGACCTCTAGGATGATACCATATCCTTGCCACCCTTCTCAACCACTTGAGCTAGGGGGCTTGGATAAAGGAGGGAACTTGGTAACCAAGTTATTCCGTATTCGTTCAAAAAGCAAAAGGTTTTGTGGAGCCCAAGTTATTGTTATGATCTTATTGTAGCATTAACATCTATATAATGGGATTACTTTCATGTTCATAGTCAAATGGGATTACTCACTATCCACTAATAATAATATGTTACTCGCCGTTTTGAACTTTCATTTTATAAATCAAGTCATTAGAATATAATCTAAAAGATTGATTATAGTAATAATGTTAATAATGATGATGATATTAATAATGGAGTAATAATTATTAGGAGTACTATTCATTGTAGATTATATCGCATTTTTAAAATCTTATTAATTTATGAAACATCATAGGATTATTATAATTTCATAGTTTATTATTTTTAATTATATATGTGATATAATTTTATAAATTAATATATGTCGGGTAAATTATTATTTACGCATTGAGATACAAAAGTATATTAATTACACTAATTATTATGTAAGTTGTAGTATTATTTCATATTATAATACTCTCCGTCCCATCTCATGTGATTAATTTCTTTTTTGCCGTTGTTTTGCGAAGATGATAGGAGTAATAAATAGTTAAAGTGAAGAGAAAATAAAGTAAGAGGGAGAATAATATAGAAGAAAGTCGTATCTACATTATTGTCTTACTTACTTTAATTTCTCTCTACTGTAACTATTTATTATCATTTTCCCCAAACACGTGCCGAAAAACAGTCAGTCACTTGAGATGGGACGAAGGGATTACGTTTATATTGTTATTATATATACTATAATGTTTTTTATTAATCTATTGAATAATTCCATTTTTTCCAATCAATATATTGGATCTCAATAAATATTTGGAGATTTCAATTGCTAGAAATTTTCAATTAATTTTAAATTTAATTTTACAACTAATGATTCAAATATTCTCCGATCCGATTCCCCTTGAAATTCAATTAATTGTATATCGATACAATATTTGAATATTGAATAACTTGTATACTATTTAATTAAATAATAGAATATTAAATTAAGTTTATATTCTAATTGATCCCCAATTCATCTTGGTATTCAATTATGATATTTGAAAATCTACTATAAGAAAGAATAAAGTTAATAATTACAGAGAAAATTAAATAAAATAGAGAAAATGTATCTTTTTTGCTAAAAGAAAATGACTTATTTTAGGTCGGACAATCCAGAATATGAATCATTTATTGTGAGACGAAGAGAGTGTTGTAGTTTTGTCTAGTTCAAGTATAATGATGTTCAAATCGAATTAATGAAAATAACATAAGGTTGCGTTTTATAGGCCGATAGTATATATCTTTCTCTCATTTTTTACTCTTTTTATATGCATTGTAGGATTTGTAATTTTTCATTGGTAGAATGAGGAAAAAATTTCAGATCTTTCTTTTTTTCTTTTCACTCTATCTTACGATGTGTGGTACTAAATGACCACAATCATTATCACACGATGCACGACTAGAATCTTGAATTTAGGCAAATCTTCTCTACCAAAAAGTGGGATGCAAGAAAAGAGAAGTGAAAAAAGGCAATTTAAGTATTGCTATTGTAAATTAATGACGAGATAAAGTATGGGATTAGAACGAATACAGTGGAATAGATAATGAGATAAGAAGGGAAAGTAAAAAAAAATAAACTCTTATTGTAAGATCCAAAATCTATTAGGACAAAATAGTAAAATTAATCAATTTAATTATGCCTATCCCCAATATGACTCTATTCATTTAATTTATTGTAATTCTCCCTACGTCCAAGATTAATAATTTTAATAGTAGACAACACATATTTAATATGAAATTGGTAAAGTATGAGATATGAGATAAATTACTGACTTATTGCAGATTGAAAGTGGATAAATAAGTGAAAAAAAATGTATGGAAGAGATAAAGAACAAAATTGAACCTTATTACCAAAATAAAAATTAATTACTAGTAATTTTTATGTAAGAACCGAAATAGAAGAAAGGGAATACTAATTATACACGAGGGAGTGTTATCATTTGACATGGATGTAATGATAATTATCTACATTTCCATGGTATCCACATTAGAACATGATATAAAGAATAGAGGGAACATCATTTTAGGTCTACGAACTTTGTCAAAGTATCATTTTAGGTCTGTGAACTTTGAAAATATCATTTTAGGTCCGTGAACTTTGAGTTAGTATCATTTGAGGTACTTTTTACTATTTCCAAGTTTTTTTGGACGAAAATACCCCAATACCTTAAAGTGTATATATTTTTAATAAATTTATCATATACTCATATTTTTTTATAAATATCTTTACAATATATTTTTGACAAATTTTCTAAATATAATTTGACCTTAAATATTATCACTTAATTTTGTGACATGCAAGTAACATTGCTTCTTCAATTTTTTATATTAATTTTTTTTAAAATTGAATAAAGAACTTTTCTTTAATAATAAAAAATTGAATAAAGATCTTTTCTTGCATGTCACAAAATTAAATGATAATATTGAAGGTCAAATTATATTTAGAAAATTTATCAAAAATATATTGTAAAGATATTTATAAAAAGATCTTTATTCAATTTTTTATTATTAAAGAAAAGTTCTTTATTCAATTTAAAAAAAATAATATAAAAAATTGAAGAAACAATTTTACTTGCATGTCACAAAATTAAGTGATAATATTTAAGGTCAAATTATATTTAGAAAATTTGTCAAAAATATATTGTAAAGATATTTATAAAAAATATGAGTATATGATAAATTTATTAAAAATATATACACTTTAAGGTATTGGGGGTATTTTGTCCAAAAAAACTTAGAAATAGTAAAAAGTACCTCAAATGATACTAACTCAAAGTTCACGGATCTAAAATGATATTTTCAAAGTTCACGGACCTAAAATGATACTTTGGCAAAGTTCGTAGACCTAAAATGATGTTCCCTCTAAAGAATATTGTGATCACTAAATTACGATAGAAAAAAAATCATTTTTACCGAATTTTTTAGTTTATGATTAATTTGCAACCGAATAAAGTTTACCAAAAAATAATAATACTGTTCCCTCTTTTCCATTTTAGCTAATGCATTACTTTTTGGCATAAATACTAAGAAATGAGTACATATTAAGTGAAAAGAAAAAAAATGTAAATGAAAGAAAAAAATGTAAAATTAAAACAAAATGTTTTTGTTAAAAAATGAAATGGTTCAACAATTAACTTTAAGTACATTTAATGAAGCAAAAGGATAATTAGCATTTTAAGTGGTTTGATTGAAAAATAGTGTTAATTGTGCACTTTTCGGTAGCTAACTTTCAATTGAGAGATGAGGTGCAAATCATGCTACAAGCCTATAAACCCCCAAGCTTATAGAATACGTGATTCATGCTTTATGATGATGCATTGATTGTAAAATTGAAAAACATATAACTTCTTTATTCTACAAACGAGGTTTACTATTTATATAAATTTAGTCCTACAATACTAACTACATCAAAAATGGAATTTTAAAGACATATTTTTGAAAGTAACATACTTAGTAGTCTCAATTGCATTAGGGTATGTGGGAACTATATATCTATGTATGTGTCATGTGTGGTATGATTAGAGGTTCAATCATTTATCTTGATGTTTTAAGATAAGCTTTTACTTCTACATAGAGAGATTAAATGCTGAGAGACGCAAATATTTAACCAAGGGCAAAATACTATTTTAAAGGTATGGTACGAATAATTGTTAAATTACCAAGAAAGAACCAGGAAATTTGTACATAATTTCATTTCATTCTATGTTCTCTTGCTTAACTTTTTCTATTTATTGTAATAGTCTTAATATTTAGTTGGATACAAACTATTGCAACTTATGTTTTATTAACACAAGTAATGTCAAGGTTATAATGATGATATATCACTCAATAAAAGAGAATCTAATTCGTATGTATGATTTGACTTGGAGTGTGCAATACTTTATACTCAATTTATTAAAAGAGCCCCTATAACTATACTAATAACATTCAAATTAAGGTGGACACTTCTAATAGTCCCGTCACTTTTTTTTTCCACAGTTACTTCTTATTTGTCCGCGCCCACAAAAAAAGTGTTCGTAGCAATACTGGACACTTTTTTAGCCACTTTTTATTTTATTTTATTTTTTGTATATTTTAATTCAATTCTAATTAAAATTATCGGAATGTAAATAATTAAAAAAAAGAATTGGGAAAAAATATTCGATGTATTACAGAAACGGTAAAAATTTTGAGAGTGGATGAATGGATGGAGTGTGAAGATGTGTGTGGAGGAGTGATATTTATAATAAAATTTTTGAAAATAATTAAAAAAAAGTGTCTGGCCTCTGCCGGCGCGGCGAAGCACGCCAGGCGCGTCCTCGGCGCCTTCTCGCCGATGGGCCTTCTGCCCCAAAAAAATATGCATTCTAAACGACGGCGAATACGGTCTCAAACTTCTTCAATCATGTCGTTCATGAGCTGAGCATGGTCTTGTTGGTTGCATATTGAGGCTTGTCTAGATAGAACCTCATTGAACGGCATCGAATAAGGCTCGAGTCAAGGTCCGACTAACGCCCTCCGAGGTACTCCAGTCATCGTCGTGGTTCATTTTTGTTTGTGAGAGATGATCGAAATATTCGTATGGAAAGTGAGAGATGAGAGAAATGTTCGTATGAAAAATAGAATGAGAAATGGGGTTTAAATAGACAAAAATTTTAAAAAAAAATGAAAACGCGTTGCATCGTCCGCGTCACCGTCCTCGTCGCCCATAGTGGTCGGACGATGCCCTATCGTCCGCGTATCGTCCGCGGACGATCTATAGGGCGCGGACGATGCATCGGACATCGTCCACACACCCACAGTGGCAGATGATGACTCCCCCGAGGCATCGAGCGGCCTATCATCCGCCCCATTGCGGATGCCCTAAGATCTAACCTTCCCAAAATGTCATGACTCCCATCCTAGCAATGCTTTTGATTACTTAAATTATCTAAAAAAAATTAAATTGATTGACACGAGTTTCCTCAATATTGATAAAAAAGAAAAAACGTTCTTGACATTAACTAAATAAAAAATTATATTTAGAAGTGAGAAGAAATTCTTACAATCTTTGGTCTTAGTACAATATAGGGAAATGACATGAGAAGAAAATAAGGCATGAAATCAGCCAAAACAGAACATAAAAAAAGAACACTCCAAGAGAAAAGCTCATCAATTGCACACTGCTTCCTCTATCTTGGTAAGCACCTTCTCTCTCTCTTTATTTCCTTGATTTTTCTGTGAAAGATGAGTGTAAAAGGAAATGATGTGAGAGAGAAGTGAGCAGAAGGCAGGGTACAACATTTAATGCATTGGATGCAGATAGATGAGTTCAATTGACAAAAACTGGGGAAAGTGATGCCTGATACATATATATCTCTGATAATGCTGCTTTTCAATATAATCCCCATGCATTTATTGTCTTCAGATTCTTTTTTTTCCCCTCTCTTTCTCTGTATATATATATATACACACACACCTCTAGCTTTTCCATTATTCTTGAATTTTAAAGGCAAATGTTTTTTTTGAGAACAGTGAGAATTGGTTGAAAATGGGGATGAAGAGAGGGAAAGAGGAGAAGAAGAAGAAGGGCAGAAGGGCATGCTGTGTTAGAGAGGGAGTGACCAAAGGAGCGTGGACTCCCGAAGAGGACGTGATTCTTGTTGACTTCATTGCACAGAATGGCCATGGCACTTGGCGAAATCTCCCTCTTCTTGCAGGTTTTTTCTGCTTATTTTTCTATTTATTTGATGCAACCTAACAAAGGGAAGCAAAAAAAAAATGCATCTTGGTTTTGATTTCTACTACATACTTGATTTTTACCTTGTTAAGCTAAAAGTCCAAGGAATTATCTGTGATGAATGTTCCTAATATGTGATTGAGGGCTTTGTGGTATTTCTCATATCCAAAGATGTTGGAGATGTAGATGAGCCATTTGCTGCAAAATGATGCAATGTAGGATAACACCAATGAATCATGTTTTACTGTATATTTAATCTTCTTGCAGGTTTAGGCATAAAGAGTGCATATTCTTGTAGGAAATTTTTGACAGATAGCATTTTATTGTATACTTCTATCCTTGTCCATGATTGAATGCTGCTTAGATATTGACAATATGTTATAGAACCTCTGCTTTGAGTGATAAAGGATGGTTTCTTTTTATCAAGAAATGGTCCTCAATTTTCATCTCATGTTTATTGGAGGTAGTGTGTCACTGCAAAGTAGAGTTTGCTAGTATTATTGTGCAGTGTATTTCTATGTTTGCTGCATTAGATTTGCTGAGCCACTCTGCCCCAGTTTTTCGTTTAGTCAACTGAGACGGTGTGTGGTAACCACAGGTCTCCTCCGCTGTGGAAAGAGTTGTCGTCTTCGCTGGACCAACTACCTTCGACCTGACATCAAACGTGGTCCCTTCAGCGCTGAGGAAGAGAATACGATTATTCAACTGCACGGGGAGCTTGGTAACAAGTAATTAATTTATAACCTCTCCTGCACTAAATAGATTTATGGTGTAGAATTCCTTGTATTCCCCTTCTTCCAAATTCAGTTATGGTTATTACTTGACAGTTCATGGTGAATAAAACATTGGTAGGACCCAACTGTTTTATTGAAATTGTGATGTTTCTGCTTTGCCCAGATGGGCTATCATAGCCTCTCATCTCCCAGGAAGAACAGACAATGATGTGAAGAACTTTTGGAACTCACATTTAAGGAAGCGCTTCGACAGCAAGGCCCTCGACCAGCCATCTTCATCTTCAAAGTCAGGTTCCCCTAATTGTCACAAGGCTCAGTGGGAGGGTGTGAGGGTCGAGGCCGAGTCTTGTCTCTCTATCCCATTCAACAACAGCAAAGGCGACTACTTCCTACACCTGTGGAACAGCAAAGTCGGAGAATCATTCAGAAACGTGCATGAGGGTGGACATGGATGTGGTGGAGCTACCTCTCGCCGTTCAACATCACATTCATCGTCATCCTTGACCATAGTTGACTCGACCAATGGTATAGAGCCATGCAAGACCTCCAGCCCGGTGGAGATGAAAGTCGAGCTTTGGGACTGCAAGAAGGAAACAGACATTGCTGCATTTTCAGACACATCGAAGCCATATGAGGTCGATGATTCATCTGATGCAATGCTGAAGCTGCTGCTGGATTTCCCTGTCGGTGGAAACGACATGGAATTTCTCGAAGCACTCTCCTTCTGAGAGCCTTTTGATCATGAAATGTAGCTTCTCCATCTGGATTTCATACATCTTCTTAGTTATTTTGTAAAATGAAACATTTTTTGTGTGAAAAGTGATGTGCTAATTATGTTGGAGAAAAACTGTAATAACTCTTGCAGCTACAACTTTCTCAACCTTATAATCAATCAAGTTCAAAACATGGAATCTCAATTTTTCTTACAGTCTTCATTTTCTAGCTTATATAAACCAATAAATCATTATTCACACAGAACAAACTTAACAAGAAACAATTATATTCTAAGTACACCACACAATAAATCTGGCAACAAATAAAAAGAGATCCCAAAGCAAAACAATGTACAAATCAACTTGAGTTCCAAACCCCATTCCAACTTCAGAAACATCCAAGTAGTTTCTTTGGAACAGTGCCCGTGGCGCGATATTTTGCTGATGTCTCCTCTGCTTTGAGAAGATCCTCTCCACGTTTCGCCTCAATCAATGCTCTTTTCTCCTCCGCTTGCTTGTGCAGGGCCGCAATCTTGTTCTTAGTTTTCTCAATATATCCAGCCTTCTTTTTCTCCAGTTGCTCCTGTTAGCCACAATTGCACACGGTGATGATCAAATTTTACAACACATCATGCCAAAGAAGTCCCGAGAATATATCTACGTGACGGTTAAAGCAGCTCACATGCAGCAGCAAGGCCTAATTCAGAAACAACACCAATTTGTGCCTAAAAGCTTCATCTGTTTTATGCAACTATTGAGTTCAAATAGGGACCATAACAAAACCAAGACATCAACTAACATGGGGCAGTAAATTCCGAGTGAATTATTTGGCAACGAAATAAATGTGACGTAGAAATCAGCCTACTTCCCATGAGTATGTGTCAACATAGAGCAGAAATAATAGAGAGATAGTACTGAGGAATGGAATGAATATATGTGGTGAAGACAAAGAGTCTTTACCTCTATCTTCTTCAGCTCAGCGTCTAGAGTCGCTTTCTTGCTATTCTCCCAAGCTACGACAGAAGACATGTTCTTCTGAGCCCTGTCAATTGATTGAGCAAGCATGAGTTGCACTGCTAAGCGAAAATGCGACAAAAAAAAAAAGAGAATTCAAACAGTTCTCGGAAGGATAAGCCGAGTATGGATGAACATGGCATGTTCAAGAAGTGTTTACTTGTTCTCAGCTTTTGATTTCTCACTTTCCTCCCATGCTTTGATCAACGACAATCTCTTCTCCGTAGCTACTCGGGCGAGCACAGCATCTACATAGATACCAAACGAGTTAAGTATTTTTCTTCTTCTTACATTCCTCATCTTATACGCTATCATAGATAATCAATTTTCTAGCAAAACATATACCTCTGTTTACAGAGCCCTCCTCGGGCTTTTTTTCTTCAGCAGCATCCTCTGGTTGTTTTGCAATAAACATAGAAAGTTTTCACAAGTTAGATGGGGGAGAAATCACTCAAAGCACAAGGAAGCTATAGAAGTGCAGAAAGCCTTGAAAAACAACTCACTAGAAGTTTATTTTAGGTGATTCTGCAAATATATATTCCATCCCCCCTTGTTTTGGACAATAAGGTTAAAGAATTACAGTACACACCAATCCATTCCACTAATCAAACAAAATGATTCCAAATACTAACTTTTGCAGACACAATCCAATAAAATACTAAATCTCATATTTTTTGGGGAAAAGATGGACAAATTTTTGCAATAGAAGAAAATTTATTAATAAAGATGATTACTTCGAACGACGACAAGAGCTTTGGAGTCGTCGGGTTTGTCTAGGGCCGGAGGTAGTGGTAGCGGCACGACGGCTTTCTCCTCGGCGTCGGCGCAACTAGGCTTGGGGTCGACAGCTTTGACTTCCTCCTCCGCCATCAGTTGAGAGAATACTAGTATGAATAATTGAAGATTATAGAGAGCTAAATAATATCCACCCCACAGTGAGAGAAAGATGGGTGGATGGAAGGTATGTGTCGGTAGAAGTTAAACAAGAATGGAGGAGAGTGGGTGGGGGCTACTGTGATTTGGAATAAAACAACATTGAGTCCCACAGATTATTAAAATCCTCAAACAGTTTCCAATTTAAGGATATTATATTAAACCAACGGCACCACAAATGATTTCATATGTTTGCAAATAGTAACAGAGAGCTGTGGATTTAGATATTTTCCTTGTCTAGGTTGGCACTTGTATCGTAGTATTAATCTAAATCTAAGTGAAATATTTTTCTTTGTCACGTAAATTTTGAATGTTTAGACAATTATATTAAGTACTCTCCTTTTTTTGAATGTTTAGAGAATTATATTAAGTACTCTCCTTTCTTTTTTAGTTAATAAAGTTATTTTTCTATATTAGAAAGTTTCAAGTTAATTAAATTATTTTTATCGAAAAGTAACTATCGTCCTTACTTTATTTTTTCTTCATATCTCTTACTTTATTAATCATCCACTTAACACACTGTTCTTAATTTCTGTACCAAAAAGAAACGTCTCCATTAACAACGTACGGATGCAGTACTTTTTTAGGACATTCCAAAAGTAAGAGCATCCACTATAGGCGACCTTCCCCAATAGCCCGGCCCCTTTTTTTGTCCACAACCCCACTTTTTTGTCCAGAGCCCCAATTTTTTCCTCCACTACGAGCATCCACAACCGTGCTCTTGCCAGCGGCACGGTTGTGGGCCCGGGCGGTACTATTCATGCCTGCTCTCTGGCAAGAGCACAACACCCACAACTGTGCTCTTCCGCAAGGACGAGCACAATTAATATAAAATTCAATTACACAAAAACATTTTCATAATACTAAAATTCATTAAAAAAACCACAATAAAAATAACAAATTACAAATAAAATAAAAAGACATAATTAAAATCCTAAAAATTAAAAATTACATAATTAAAGTCCTAAAAATTAAAAATTACAGTTGCGCACCATACTCTCGGCCGATGCAGTTGCGCACCATACTCTCGTTGCGCTCGATCGTTCCCGGCGGCCGGTGTGCATTGTACCGGCTAGAGACGCGCCACCAAAAGTGATCGCCGGATTGGTTCGTTCCAACCACCGCATCTTCGGAGATTTCCAAGTACGCCTTGAACAATCTTTCCATCTCCGCCGGTGAGTACGGTGTGCGGACACCGGCGCGAGATGGAGGATTCGGCATTTGGGAAGGGGCGCGAGGCCTAGGCTCCGGTGTCCACCCGTAGCGCCCATCGGAGGCACCTTGATCGTCGATTGGGTATGGCCGGTAGCCACTCGGAACGCCCGAATCTTGGGTGAGAGGAGGGGCCGAATATTCCGTTTCCGGACTATGAAACGGTTGCGAACCGAACCATTCGGGGTTCCAACCGTGAGAGCCGCTTGGGTTGTCGTCGTTACCGGACATAGTGGTGTTGTAGGGTGTGAGAGGAAGATGAAAATGGATATGAGAGATTGATGATGAGAATTGTGTAGTGAAAGTGTGAATTTTTTGGAGTGAAATTAGGGGTATTTATAGATGAAAGTGTGTATTTTTGGGGTAAAAAAAATAAAAAAAAAATAAAAAGTGGGGAAAAACGGTTTATAAACGGATATAATTTTTTGGGGAAGTGAAAATTTTTTTTTTTTTTATTTTTTATCGATTTTTTTAATAAAAATCCGATTTTTTAAAAAAATAAAATAAAAAAATGTTTGAAACCAACGGCTATGCCGTTGGCGAATGGGAGACCGCCACGTGTGCGTCCGCTGGCACGGACGTGCTCGATACATCGAGCAGCGCCGTGCCAGCGGCGCGGTTGCAGCGGTGGCGGTCCTTCGCCTTGCCGCTGGCACGGACGGCGGTGGCGCCAACCGCCACCGCTGCGGATGCTCTACCTCACTATAGGCAGACACTTCCAATAGCCCCAAAATTTTATAACCAATTTTTATTTTAATTTTTTCGTTTCGTTTTTAAATCAGCTGAATTGAAATAATTATAAAACGAGGTAATTGAGACCAAATATTCGTTGTATTGGCAAAAGTAAAATTATACAACGAACGTAAAAAAAATACAAATAAAAACGCCGCCACCGTCTAATCGGTGGCGTCGTCCGATTCCTCTTCCTCGTCTTCGTCGCCTTCTCCATCGCCTTCAACGTCTCCCTCGCTGCCGCCGGCCGCCGCTGCCCCAGGACCCTCATCAGCCAAGCGCAGACGGCGCTTGATCCGACGTATGAGGTCGGAGTATATATTCTTGATGTACGGGTCGGTTGCCGCCTCGTATTTGCTGCAGGCATCATGCAATTCGTGTGCCAGCTGCGCATATACGTTATCCCTCAAGACCTCGCTAACAAAAGGGGCCCTTGAAGTCGGTATAGGCGCGGGCTGTGGGGCGCGCGATCCAGAAGCCGCCGACGATCGTCGGGAGGAACCGTCGGCTTCTCTAGCGCGTCGGATAGACGCACGTTGTCCCGGAGGGCGGGGGCGCCTAGAGTGTGTAGCGGAGGGCTCTGCGGCTTGCTCTTCGTTCATGTCGAACGATTGCGAGCCGGTGCCGCTGCTGTAGTCCCCGGAAATGTTTTTTTTTTCATACATAGGAGTTCGAGATACATTCGGCAAGCGAACTAGCCCGCCACAGCCCCTCGTGGCTCGAATACTTTAGCTTCCCTCTGACTGGTTCGGGCGTGAACTAGCCAATGTTGGCTCGTAGACTGCACTCCCTCCGACGAGTTCAGCCCCGGTAGACTACCCGCCACCCTCAGACGCGTCCAAGCTCGAAAGCTTGCCAAGCCCCAAGGAAACAACCTTGAACAGGCCCACAGAGAAATTAATCCCAAGGAAACAACCTTGAACAGACACACAGGGAAATTAATCCCAAAGTCGCGCCATCTAGGAGTCGAACTCAAGACCTCCAGGATTGTGCCATATCCTTGCCACCATTCTCAACCACTTGAGCTAGGGGGCTTGGATGTAGTCCCCGGAAATGTTGTGTCTTGTCCGCTTCGTCGCCAGACCCTGCTCTTGGGTACAGATGGCCTTGAATTTCGGGCAGTCCTGGAGAACTTGAAACTCCTCCCACACTGTGAACTTCGGATGGCCGAGCGTGTGGTATTGCTCCATCGAAAGTTCTTTCACTTCAGCCTCGCTTCGGCCACTCTCCGCATGGAGTAGGTTGTTCTGGTATATGCCCGCGAACCGCCGGGTCGCCGGCAGAATCCTAGACCACTTCTTGCGGAGCTGTTCCCCGTCACGCGGGAGGGCGTCATGAGGTTTGAACTCGTTGTACGCCTGCACGACGCGCTTCCAAAAGCTAAACTCGGTCTAATCAGTGCCCACTACGGGGTCTGATGTGGCGGCATCCCACGCCCTCGCCACAGCAACAGACTCCGCTTTGGTGTAGTGGAGGGGCTTTTTTTTCCGACTTGAACTGAGCAACTGGCCGAACCGCCACCGGAGCCGACGCCGCTGCCCGATCCGCCGGCTCCGCTGACATTGCCCGATCCTCCACCGCCACCGCCACCGCGTTCGGACTCTCTGACTCTCGTCGCAACGGGCGTATCCGGTATGCCGGAACTAAGTAGATTGAACATCGTATCCAGTGCGTCTTGATCTGCCTCAGTGAAATGAGAGCTGTTGGATTGGAAAGGGGTATCCGGACGCGCATGGTGAAGGGCGTCGAGGTTGAGTCTGTAATCTCCAAACGCCGAGCGGCTCAGATTCCTCGCCAAAGGTTGGGTGGGAGAAGACCTCCAAGGCTGAGATGGTGGCGGAGTTGGACTCGATGCCCATGGCGGGGGAGGTTGATTCCAACTCCATGGCTGACACGGAAAGCCGCCATATCCCGACGGTACGCCGCCATATCCCGACGACTGGGAAGGATTGCCGCCATATCCCGATTCGTGCGAGCCGGGGGATTCGTTGTCTCCACCGTGCATTTTTTTAGAGTAAAAGTGTAGATAGTGAATGCGGGGAAAGTGTGTGAAAATGAAGTGTGTGAAAGAGTGTAAAAATAGATGGTGGAGGAGGAGTATTTATAGATGTAATTTTTGAAAAAATTTAAAATAAAAAATAAAAAACTCAAACGGGGCGGACGTCCATAGCCCGTCGCCCCACTATAGATCGCCCCCCAATCGCCCCGGCTCGCCCCACCGCCACCACCATCGCCCCGTCCTCGCCCCGTAGGAGGCGAAGCCTCTACCGCCCCACCCTCGCCCCAGATTTTCGTCCGCCCACTTTCCTCCTATAGTGGATGCTCTAAGTGAGTCATTTTTTTCTCTTTCTCTTTGTTACTTTGATATTTCTACTTCGTTCTCTGATATGTATTTTTAGAGCTTTAAAGTCAATAGAAATTTGACACTCAAGTTTAAAATAATAACTCTAAAACTGCAACTTAACTGCAAGAATACAGTTGTAGTTGTAATACTTAGGGTGTCGAACCACATGGAGGCGTATGAATATCTAATTCGAAAGCAAGTAAATTTTGGATTTTTTGGATTGAGAAACTAAATTGAAACAAAAATAAGTGGAGAAATAAAACGACAACACAAAATATAACCAAGAGATTGAGAACATTGCTCCTAATATGCTTCATATGTGAATTAACTTAATGGACCAATTAACCTATGGATTAAAGATTAATCTAATGAAAGTGGAAATAATATCGTTCATTCTACTCACGCTGAACATGTTTATAGATGCTTGAATTTAACCTTGCTGAACTCTAAGATCAAATTCGTACTCATCGGATTATCACTCCTACAGACGCATAGTAAGCTCTAACCCAACTTCTAAGTTCCAACGTACATGATTCATTTACAAAATCAATTGAACATTCCTACGGAAGCACAGTAAATGTCCAACAATTATTGTAACGACATGTAAATTAACTTAACCAAGATTCATATACTGAACATGATACAAATCTCAAACTCTTTATCTACGTTTCCACCTT
Organism: Salvia splendens; assembly: GCF_004379255.2. Taxonomy (NCBI): domain Eukaryota; kingdom Viridiplantae; phylum Streptophyta; class Magnoliopsida; order Lamiales; family Lamiaceae; genus Salvia; species Salvia splendens. The sequence continues at coordinate 22,185,340 of NC_056040.1, forward strand.
TTAACCAAGTTAAAGAGACATTGGTTAAAAGACATGACTGAATAATAAATAAGACTGGAATTATAATTCAATGTAAAAAGCACCGTAGAAAAAGATCATAAATTAATATTAATTCATAGAATCCAAAAGTAATTCACATCTTTCACAAATTAGGAGCAACGTGAGAGTTTAGTTTCACATCCACAACCAATAAAGAAGAACCATAGAACTCATGAAATTGATGTATAGATGATAGCAAATCTCCTCCGGAATGATGGAAGTTGAATGATTGCACCTCCAATCTTCCTCTCTTCCTCCTCTTTATCTGATAATTTCTTGCTGATTCTATCTCCCCAAAAAACAGTCCCCTTTTTGTTCTCCGTTTGTACCTTAAAAACTCCCCATACCTACACCAATAACTGCCCAAAACCGTCCTCCCTATCTCTCCTTTCTTTCACGTGTAATACCCACCAAAGCTGCCCCAATAACTGCTCCATAAACTGCCGTCTAACAGCTTCCCGGGCGTTTTTAATGCCAACCTTGGCGTTTTCACCGTTCACGCTGCTCCGCCCAGCTTTCATCAAATGGCCATAACTTCTTCATTCGAGCTCCGATTGAAGCGTGCAAGGTACCCACGCGAAGCTATTTCAAAGACGAAGATAATGGTGGTAAGATAAAAGAATTTAGACATTGTTTTGATAGACAACGAACAGTTTGAATCAGACCCCAGATCCGATTTGGCTCATTATATGCCTTCACTCCACATGTACATCTATCAACTAATAAATAATAATCAAACTTTAACGATTAATTAATAGATGATTTTAATATACAAAATAGGAGAAATCATGGAGTAGAATTAACATTATTTGATTTGCATCATTCTCACTCTTATTATTCTCTCTTTATTTAACTCACAAAATTCCATTTTTTTAAATTTTATGACGAAAAGGAATGTCTATTTTAACTAGTGATGAAGGGAGTAAATAATGAAGTACGAAAAAGAAAAAATAAAGTAAAAGAGAAAAGAGTATAAAGTAAGAGAAAAAATAAAATTTATTATTCCCAAAAATATAAAATATCTCACTTAGGATATCTCACTTTCCAATTTAAATATCTCACTTTCCAATTTAAATTTAGAAACTTAACTTCCTTATCTATACTCTTTTCTTTTGCACTCACTGGTCACCACCTATATTTTTATTAAATAAATTTTTACAATGGGGCACAGGACAGAGGGACGAGACAAAGATATATTGTTGTGTGTGATAATCCTATTACAAATCGCAATTAAACAATATGCTATCAAATGTGTGATGTCTACCGATATGCAAAGTTCTTTTAGAATCACATAAATGATTTTTTTTATATAAATATAATGTCTCTATATGGAGTAGTATTTTTTATAATTATATCTTATGTTGACTAATGTACTTATAATTTATTTTGAATTAAATGAATCAACGAACATTAACAATCAAACCCTTAAATTACAAAAATCAATTAATTACTATAATAAAATATTTTAATATTGTAAAAGACCTTGAACGTTGGACGAAATCTGGGGCTGACAAAATCAAAGATGTTGTTATGGAATAAAACATTACTGTAAATGAAATAATAAGGTTAACATTTAAATTTCTTAAAATGGGATAAAATGTAGTGAATGAATGAGGAACAAACTAAAAGGCTACGAAGAAGGAACAGGTGATATATTAATGATTCGTTTGAGATGTTGTTTAGTCTAAATTATTGTAGTATTACTACTTAGGTAAGTCGTATTGAAAAGTGTATGATAGGCATATATTATATGGTCTTACAACAATTGTAGTTGTAGCATAATAGCACTTCTAATAATATCAAAATAACATCCAAAAAATATCTAAAAAATCTTATATTCTTTTAGTAATATGCAAACAGTTTTTATAATTTATTTTATTTTCATGGAGGCGGAATCAATATTGTTGATTTTTTTCGCTTAATTATGGTGTAGGCTAAATAAGCAATTTTAGTTTTGATGTGTAATTTTCCGATTTAATGATTAATTTTGAGAAGGCATTAGTATTCCCTTTCATTCTATAGTAGTAGTGTTATTTATGTAAAAAAGGAGGATCTAGATTGTTTGTTACTAGTGTGGTGTTTGAATTACTTGTGAAATAGATTAGACTTATTTTCAAATTGCAAGACAAATTTTATTGTAAAATAGCTAACCAGCAGCGCAAGTTTAAAAAACAAATGTTAACTTAAATAGCTAGAGCGTATGATGACCTTCACACAAAATTCTATAAATTTTAGAATTAAAAAAAGTGTACTATATTTTTGGCACCTATAAAGTATGGATTGGTAATTTGGTATCAAACAGAGTATTGAAAATTTAAAAATATCATCACACGTCCAGACACTTTAATTAGCAGAGGGAGTTCTGAATTTTTCAGACATTTTTAGGCTTTGGCTCTTCTACTTGTGTTTGTTTTGTTACAAAGCTTTGTTAGTCGATGTGTTGAACTTTTTGCTCACTACTTTTGTTAATTTGAGGATTTTACTTTTATTTTGTTAAAAAATTGAATTTCAGTGGTCATGCTCAAAGTGGCTCACACAAATTGCGGCAACGAAACAATTCTAAGTTGAGATCTTTATTATTGATGTCATTTATGTATCACTTATTTTATGTGATGTGCACGTTCCCATAATGTTTTTTATGTTATTATTAACAAGGAGTAGTAGTATAAAATTAAGAGATTTGAGATTCTAAGGCCACAACAACGCGTCTCGTGGGTGGCTCGTATATCGTCCCGCTGAGACGAGACGGCGGCGAGACGTGTTGCAGCGTCCCGTCTCGTCCCGGTCTCGCTGAGACGCCCATCCCACCGAGACGGATCGCGGGCTGTCTCGCCACGCGCTCGCGCGACGTGGCGCGCTCCGGCGTCATGCGTGACGCCCACTCGCTGGCCCGCGAGTGGGCTTCGTCACGCTGACGCAATAAATCATTTTTTTAATTCGAATTTAATAAAAAAATATATATATATAATAAAAATTGAAAACGGTAATATTACCGTTTTTCGACCGTTTTTCTTTTTTTAATTTTTTTAACTCTATAAATACTCATATTTCTTCCTCATTTCACACACAAATACACATCTATTCTTCCCAAATCATCTTCATTTCCTCTCCAATTTTCATCTAACCTCTCCAATTGTCATCACAAAATATCCGGCGACGGCAACTATGGCGGTGGCGGCTTCGGCGGGTTTGACATCAACGCGTTTGGCGACTGGGGGCATGTACAATGTCTTGGGTGGTTCCGGCTTCGGTTCGTCAACGCCGGGCACCTAGGGCCCGTCGACGCCGGGGTACCAACCACCCCATTTTGATGTTGATGCATACGCTCGTCCCTCAGCCCCGAGGAGTTCGCAGGGATTATCCCAAATTCGGGAGGATTATCCGAATGAACCCACTCCGGAAGGAGGACGGGGATGTGGAAGCTCCAGGGCGGTGGAGGAAAAGGCGGAGGCGGCCGAGGAGGAGGAGGATGTAGGCCGGCATCCGTACAGCCACAAGGACATGATGGCTGTGTACAACGCCTGGATCAGCGTCTCGTGCGATCCCATCGTCGGGAATCAACAAACCCGGAAGTGCTTATGGGAAAAGGTCACCGAGGCCTACAACGAGATTAAGCCGAAGGGGTCCCGCCGCCGCACATTGAAGATGCTCCGCGCTCACTTTGACCGAGTCGACAGAGAGGTCAAAAAATTCTGCGGCATCTACAAGAACGAAGCGGCTCATTACCAAAGCGGAGCCACAAGAGCCGACATTCTGAGATCGGCTTTGCGAGTCTATTTCGAAGACACCCGCAAAGAATTCAGACATGTCGATGTTTGGGAGGCCGTCAAAGACGAGGAAAGGTGGGCCGGCGGTGTCCGGTCCAGCTCGGGCTCGACCTCGAAGCACACAAAGCACACGGCGGGTGGCCAATACTCGTCTAGTGGGGGCGGTTCGGGCAGCGTCGCACAAGAGGTTGACTCGCAGGAGGTTGAGGGCACGGCAGACGATGTCGGAGGGTCCTCCCGTGGGCGCCGTTGGCTGCAAGGGACCAAGGCGGCTAGAGGGAGGAGGGGCCGAGGCGAATCAAGCCAGGCGGACTCGGTCTCGGGCTCGAACACCCTATTGTCCATGTACTTGACCGTCACGATGACGGACACTTCCAGCATGACGCCTCCATAATATCAAGCCCATCTTGCCGGAATTGAGTATATAGCAAGACAATTTGGTATTCCGCCTCCAGGTAGCTTGAGTGCACCGCCACCGCCTTCGGGGGATAATTCACTGGCGGAGTAGTTTTTTTAATTTCTATAAAATTGTATTTTAAATTATGTAATTTTTATTTTTTTAGGATTTTAATTATGTGTTTTTTTTTTGGATTTTAAGTTGTAATTTTATTTTATGTTGTAATTTTATTTTATTTAATGAAATGTGTTTTTATTAATTGAATTTGTTGGAAATAAAGAAAAATGAAATTGAATGAATAGTAAGTTAAAAGATGGTTAAGAGACGGATAAGAGATGGAGGGTTGCAGGTTCTGTCTCTTAATTACGAGATGGAGTGAAAAGTACAATGTGGCACATGAATAGTTAAGAGATGAGACGGTTAAGAGACGGATAAGAGACAGCGATTCTTAGTGTGGTGGGAGACGTGTTGCGTATGTCGGAAGGCAGCTAGGTCATGTACCACTTGAAAATATTGATGCTTTGTCTTTATGTTTATGACATTTGGATCATATGAAACGTCAAAACTCCAGACCTTATTAGCAGTAAAATATAGAATTTACATGCTACTTAAATTATTTATCATGATTATTCTTATTTTTTTATATATTGTAGTAATTGACCAAATTTAATTTGCTACCAATTTTTTTACTTCCTCCGTGCAATTGTTCCACACGTAAGGAAGCATTTTATTTTCTTGCATTATTTATTCTGAAAAATCAACTTGCTTCATGTCGTAGATAATCAAATAATGTTAATTAGTGCATACATAGCATGGGTCCCCTATAAATATACGATGGTGACACAAATCTTTATTGCAATTTGAGGTTTTATACGCTGTGTTTAGCTGGCATTGGAGTGAGTAGGTTCCCTCCCCTCCTTTAAGTTATGAAATTATATGACAGTAATAATTTAAAACTCAATTATTAACATTGGAAAAGTAAAGTGCCTAAAGCAATCTAAATTCTTGCTTTCCTTTATAGTCATAATAAGTGAGTATTAATAGAGTTATTGGGTTGGCATGCATAAAAAAAAAGTGGTGTTTGTTCAGTATAACTGCCCCTAAAACCCAAAGTGTACTTAAATGAAATAAAACGATAATTGTGTCATTCACTTCAGGGACCATTCATGCCCAACTGCATCATACGTTTATACTTACCCCACTCCTTGCAGCATAGGCGATTCCGTCGCCTTGGCGGCCCCCACACTCCGGCCCGACATCATGTGAGGGGGTTAAATCAGGGTACGCAATGGCCCGTTAAGGGAGAGGTCTTAACCCACTGACTGCCAGAAGCTCATCTCCCAAGGCCTCACACTTATGTCTGAGAGATGGAAGCAACTACACGATAGTAGTGAGATTTGAATGCAGGCTCATTGCTGCAAGATCTGCCCCTCCGTTGCCAAGGGGCGTAGTACACGACAGTAGTGAGATTTGAATCCAGGCTCATTGCAGCAAGATCTGTCCCTTCGTTGCTAACTGCGCTACACCCCTACGGGCAGCTTAGTTACCCCACTCCTTATATTATATATAGACTCACTAATACGGATATCTATTCTACATCATCTATTTTATAGTCTTATTCTTATTGGCCGTTTTTTCTAACCTATAATTTTATAGTCTTATTCTTATTGGCCGTTTTTTCTAACCTATAATTTTATTTGTTAAATATTAAAGGGGTGAGTTTATGTAGGGTGGTTCAATTACATTAGTTTCACAGATTTGGGCTATAGAAGTGTTCGGTATAAGGAAGATGGCCCAAAGTGGGTAGTCTAAACTCTCAAACTATGCCACAATTGGCTTCTTTCTTTCTTTTTTTTAGGTATTTAAAATATTATTTATTTATTTCTATCTAACTTACTTTTTGTGATAACAAAAAAATATATGACAAACTAGGAATGCAAAAGTAATTCAAAATATAATAACAACATCTAAATCAATTACAAAAATATCAAAACAGAAGCAAATGAGGTATTGCTTTTTGGCTGGAATATTAATCTTTTATGCTTTGACAAGGATTAAATGAAATTTTGAATCAAATATCAAGTACAAAAAAATTGGCGCCATGCCTTTGCAATATATCCAACACATTTAATTAGCAATGAGGTATTTAAAACAGGGCAAAAAATGATCTATATTGACTACTAGGTTTAGAGCAAGAATTCTTTTTGTAGGCCTTATATCATAAGCCCAAATGACGATTGGCTTTATTTGTTGAAGAACCTAATTTATTTATTTTTTAGATATAAAGACCATAAATATTGTTACCCAAAGTAATTGCTTTTTATGTGTGTACATAATTTAATATCAAAAGATTGCTGGTGACAGTATAATTTGTAAGACAGCGGTCGTCCAAAGGTTAAGAACCACCTAAATAATTTCAAAAAACTGATATAACCAAGGCAAATCGATTATAGCTTAATTTTCTCTATTACTCTCTTATCAATTTATTTATTTTAGTTTATTGTATATTCGCGTTTTCAGATTACTTTTTTATTATTACTCTTTACAATGAAAGTAATAAAAGTTCATAGAGTTCATCTGCCAAGAAAATTGCTTTCTCCTTAATATATCTGCAATGATTTAAATAAAGCTCCCAGAACAATCATAATCATATTCTTCCTAATATATTTATGTCCAAAATCATGCCAATGGTGGCTGTAAGACAGTAACAAAAAAAATACTCCTTTTTTGAGTTTGTCAAACAGAGTATAAGCAAAATTGAAATGATATAAAAAGCTGAATGACCAACAATCTTTAATGGTGATGAAGGCAGAATTATGAAGTTAATGTTACTATAATTTTTCTCATGTGTTGAACTTGCTTTACAAAAGTATCCTAAAAGAATGCGACTCCTGTCCAATACATGTTATTCACCTTTTGCAACACATACTCACCACCAAAAATGACCAAAGAATTAGAATAAATAAGAAAAGGCAGCAACAAATCTTTTATAATCTACAAATTTCCAGTAGTAATTACCAGGATGCAGGAACTGAAAGCAAAACTCAAGGACATCAAAATACTCGCTGCAACACTTTTCAACGCACAAGCTTGAAAAGGCCTCGTCTGGCTCTGAAGCTTTATTTCCAATACTTTTGCAGTCATACAAAGTGAGACAAACTTCAGAGCTTACAATCACATCAACTGGAAGACCTATATCGCATTCTACAACTTGTGCTCCTTGTTGCTCCATTTCAAGAATCCTCTGGTGTGTAGATCTCCTGGAAATTACCATATCTTCATTGACATTTCTGGTATTCACTATTATAACTATATTGGGGCCAAAAGGCATGCAAGAAAGATTTTGATTTGATTCTGAACCCACTGGAATGGATTGAACAGGCATCATATTGCAGACTTCAGCATCATTTACACATTTCCACAGGTTTTCTTGACAGGTACAGTATTTAATAGTTCTTCCAGCTTCGGTTTGCCAAGCCCAAATCTCTTTGCTGGTAAAACGTTCCAATAAGAATAACAGTAAGGCAACAAAGGCAAAGTCTTTAAAGTAAGTGAATTGTAAACAATCAAAGATGAGCACTGAATTCACAATAACAATGCCAAACACCCACTAAACTAAATGTTACTATTTGAAACAAAACATCAGTAGAAAATCTCATTCATTCAAATCCTCATAACTTGGCATGTGTTTCAGCAATTTGAATTGTTTAACATACAAATGCACAGAACGAAAACCATATAAATTTGCAAAGTTAGGACAGAACCAACTACAGTATATGACTACATACAATCACATTTCAGTAAAAATTTAAAAACTCAATGAGATGACGTAGTTTTTCACTAGATTTAAAGAATTCGCCCAGCAGGACCAGTAAATAATTACTAGTAGTAATATATTAGCAGAAAAGCTTACCTTATGCTCTTCTACATTCAAGTTCTGTACTACAGTGGTAGAACTAGCAGCAGCAGAATCACCACTGACCATACATCCTTGACTCGCAGTTTTGGCATGAACTAGCTTATCTGCATGCATATTTCCTTTTCCGGGAACAAAGTTACAGGGATTGAGAAAAAGCTCGAGATCAATTGACATTGATTCACCAAAAGTCGGAACATTTTGAACACCAATTTTCAAAGGATCCTCCCTAATATAGGTCCCCTTCACCTACTTAGCATCTCCTATATCTTTTAATTTTTGACAGCAGATGTGTATACTTCCCCTTCTCCATCATATGCTTTATGACTTGGTGAGCTTCAAACAACCTGCCTGCATTGCGAAGATAACCTACTAAGGTTGTGTATACAAGGAAATTGGGATTACAGCCCTTTGATTCCATTTCTTTTAACATCAACCAAGCTTCCTCAAATTTCTTGTTCATACAAAGTCCACGGATCATGGAATTGTAGGTAAATACATTAGGCAATTGACCCTTGTTAATCATATCAGAGAACATCTCCTGAGCTTTATCTAACTGACCGGCCACAACATAGCCAGTTATCATGACAGTGTAACAGACAACATCGGGCGCACACCCATGCGTTGTCATTTCATCAAAGAAATACCGGCAAGCTTCCAAGTTACCAGCCCGACTGAGGCCGTCAATTAATGTGGTGAAGTGGAGCACAGTTGGATCAACACCAACATCCTTCATGTGGTTTAAGAGCTTCAGTGCTGCTAATGGTTTGTCACCCTTGCCAATGACGTGAAGGAGTATATTAAATGTGTGAAAATCAGGTGAAAACCCACTCCTACCCATTTCGTCAAGAAATCCATGAAAGTGATCCAACTTCCCGAGCCTAAACTTTGCCCACATCATGATGTTGTAGGTTAATACATCCGGAGAGTGATCATTAACCAACATCTGCTGATACACCCACTCAATCAACTTGTACTGATTCAGTGTCAAAAGAGAATGCAAAATAGCATTGAATGAATGTCTAAATGGCCTATAGTTGAAATTCTTCGATTTCATAAACCTCTCTACAACTTTCCTAGCTAATCCAGCACCACCACAAGTGCATACCAGTAGATTGAATGTCCTGGCAGTAGTAGGGTACCCTTTCTCAATCATCTCTTCGAGCAATCTCCACATTGCCTTAAATTCCTCGCACTGTGCAAAGATCTCCATCATTAAATTGTAAATATTTGTTGTGTGTCTGTAATTCTCCTGTTCACCAGACCACACGAAAAACTTGTAGCCCAGCTTTGCACACCTATTTTTGTTTGCATGATTTATTGTCTTTATGATACTAGAAAGAACTTCCCTCACAAGAAGGCCTGAAACCCTCACACCTAAATCGTTCAAGACAGGCTTCACATCATACCCCGGGCCATCCTGAGATAGAATTTCAAAAATCCTTTCAGCATTGCATCTCACCTCATCAACAAAAACCTTTCTTGCAGAGAATTTTCCCCGAGAATTAGGTGAAAATGAAGCAGTCTCCTCCCAATTGGACCCATTCTTTGAACTTTTCCACGATTCATTGAGAAAATCCTCAATCGGCCCAAACCCATTTTCGACATCATCACCATTAAATATACGACTACATAAATTTCGACAAACCAAGCTAAAACCACAAAATCTGTTGATATTTCTGCAACTGAAAAGAGCTACAGAGTACATGGCAAATGTATATCAGAAATGGGGGAAAACCCATCATAACAGCAAGTCATAAGCTCCGGGAAAGGCTAAGAATACCAACAAATTGCGGTCAGTTGCACGCAATTCAAGATATGAAAAACTTCCCATCAGATAAAGACATCGGTAATCAGCATTGCATCGCATGTTGTGACCTGAAAATTGCAGTTGCCGATGAATATCTATATGAATATCAATACTAATACTATAAAGAGAGAGTTTTGGGACAATATTCAGAAATGCCAGTAAGCTCAGTTTTGGAGTGAAAAATCATAAATTTTTGAAAAAGATTGGTTATAGAAAGAAGAGCAGGAACTCGATAAAACATAAGATCAGAATAGTTGAATCATACCAAATCGACCAAGAAAATCTTAGTAAATCAAGAATTATCGGAGGAGCGAGGCCGGAGGGTCGGTTTTCGCCGGTAACCGGGCGGCGTGGCGGGTCGGGTTTATGAATGGAGGCGCCACATTCATTAGGGTTTATATGTATACGACGGAACTTTTACGGATTGGATTCTCTAATTTGGGTTAGAAACAATACAGAGTTTTATAATTCAATTCTTTTTTATTATGTGTTAGATTAGTTATGATATGGACTTCTAAATATGATGGATTTTGTATAGTACTTAGTTATATATTTTTAAATTAAATCCCTTTTAGCAATTTATAAAATTACGCTCTTTTTTATGGGCAAATACAAATAAATTTCAAAGGTCGCGACATGGTAAACACAAACTCATGCCTTTAGTCTGGGCATCTACCGCTCGGCTAACACACGCAAACTAAGATTACACTCTTTCCGACTTACTTAAAGCGACTCATTTTCTAAAATAAAAACGTTATTATCTGTACTTTATTCTCTTTCTTCCCAACTCACAAACTAATACACTACATATAATATTGTGCTGGAAAGGAAAACTTGAATGAAGTATTTCTTTAGTGTATCACATTAATTCTTAAAGTGCCCAAACTCATCACAGTTTCATCATTTACCTTGATTCATATTCTTCTTGGATTGGTTCCTTCCATCTAACTCTTTGTTTTGTACCGCGTGTTACTCCGAAGTAGAAGAGTAATAGAGTATGATTCTCTCCGATAGATTTATTCGTCAATCATCATGTCCCTTACTTTTGTCAAACGTCATATTTGCCTCTACGAGTTAACTATTATCACTGTGCTAGTCCAACTTTCCGCCGTAGCAAATTTATGGCTCGAATCTCGTATGCGAATTTAATATCAACCGAGATTAGTTGCAAGTTGACATTATTGAACTTGGTTCAGGTGTTGATGCACTAGTTTCTCTCTTAACATTTTTATATGTAGAAAAGTAAAACAATCATTTTATCATGTGCCTTATTCTCATGTATGGGCCAATTTATCGGCTGTTTTGGGCCCAGCTTATAACACTCGCTTTACTCTAATCTAAGCTATGGAGCATTTCAAAAAATGGGTGAATAATATACAAGGTCATTATGATTTGTAATCTTCCACAAATGGGGAAGCGTAAATGACATGAATTTTATTTGGTACTTTCACATGCGATTCATTTTGACTTTGGTGTGTTGATTCCATATTAGACTTGTATTTTAATAGTATGAAGGAAAAAATAATTAATACGATGTACTATAATAGTTTGGTTGGAATATTAGTCTTGTCATGCTTTTGACTAGGGTTGAAATTATGGATATCAATCGTGCCTGCTCAGTGAGTTTCGGGCTAATCTTATTAGGGTTACGAACTAATAGGTGCATAATTATTAGGCTGTAATTTTATTTGTTTACTCCTTCTATCCGCCATTAGGAGTCATATTTATGGGCGGCAAGGATTTTAAGAAATGTTAAGAAGTGGGTGGAAAAAGTTAGTAGAATATGAGTCCGACTTGTATATATTAGTTTTAAAAGAAATGTGAGTAGAATGAGTTAGTGGAAGGTGAGACCTATTACCATTTATGGTAAAAGTGAACCGGGACTCCTATTCGCGGACGAACTAAAATGGAAAAACGGGACTTCTATTCACGGACAAAGGGAGTAATATTTATAATCTTAATCCTAAACATTTAGTTTCGGGTTAGCCCAGTGGGCTAATCATGCTACAAACTATTAATTGAAGTTATCTTAATTATTTATTAGTTGTAAAGATTTATATTTCTTAGACCTTATTTATATAGAAAACTTGTATTTTTTTTTAGTTTGAGACAGTTATATCTTTAATATAATGATATATTTTTCAGAGATAAAAGAAGAAAAAATGTGGAGGGATTGTTCGAATGAAAGAGTGTACTGACCATGACAAATGAAAAATAAGTAAAAATTAGTATTATTTTTGTGCAACCTATTGGGCTGACCCGCTTAACCCGTCAGCCCGAACGTGCTAGCCTGATTTCTAATTGGATTATAGTTTTTCAATCCTAACTCTCTAATGTAAGCGGACTAATTGGTCTAACCCATGCACTTACATCCATATTTGAAATGACATTTTAAATCAAATACTCCATCAACTTGAAGAAAATTGGTGCCATTCCTTTGCAGCATCTCAAACACATTTAATAGGAAACGAGGTATTTAAAAACTGGGAGAAGATTCTCACTATGGCCAAGAATGTGGAAGAAGCTAGATTGACAAACCCAGGAGACATGAGATTGTCCAGACCGCCTATGCTAGTGGGTGGGCGACCTCCCGCTTGATCATTTAAAATTGAATATTGATACCTCCTTAAAAGAATGAGTCGGGTTATACCTTTGGGGAGGTCTGATTAGAGAAGCAGCGGGATTATGGAGGTATGTCTTTGTTGTTAACATTGGAGTTTGTTCTATTCTAACTGCAGAGATTTGATGCTTGTATCACGACCTACATTTGGCCAAGTCTCTAGGTATCCGTAAGTTGAAGGTAGAAAGTGATAATTTTGTTGGAGTGGCCATGATCTTGGGACACTTTGAAACTTCTACCAATTGTCGCTCTACAGTGAAAAGGGTACGTGGATTACTCTAGGATTTCGATTTTGATGGTCGGGTGACAATTCCCCTTCATTTTCTATCACTATCCCGGGTTCGATTCTTTTGAGGCGCCATAGCCTGAAAATTTTACTCTCATTTTCAATGTTTTTAGTTATGTACTATTGCATTATTATATTTTTACTCTCTCCTTTTCAGTTATGTAATTATTAGTTAGCCTAGTCCTAAATTTGCACTCTTACTTTTTAATTCTGTAGTCATATTTTCTTTTTTTTGTTATGTAATTTGTTTTTTTAGTTTTGTAATTATTTGAAGTCCTATTTTCTTTTCTAGATATTAGGTTGTTTACTACTGCCTTAATGATTTTGATTTCCCATATTATGCTCTATTACCTTTTAATTGCTTTAATTCTATAATTTACTCAATACTTTTGTCATCATTTTATGTGTTATTATTTGTAGTAAAACTAGTACTTTAAATAAAAAAAATTCTTACTTTTTTTAAAAGCTTTGAATTTTTTATATTATACTCTATTATTTTTATCATTTTATATATTATTATGTTTATATTTGTACCTCAAATAAAAAAAATTCTTTCTATTTTAAATTATTTTAATATTTAATGTTTTTTTATTTATATCATAATCATTTGTTATACAACTTTGTACCCCCGAACTAAAAATCCTGATCCGCCACTGATAGCTGGTTGCTGCATGACAGACTAGGTGTTGCTTATATTCGTTGATTTTGTCTTTGTATTCGGGCTTTGCCCGCTTCTTTTAAAAAATAAAAAATAATACTGGGACAAAGTGACTCCTTGCATATGGATTTATTCACTACTAGGTTTTTAAAACAAGAAATCTGTTTCATCTTTCGAAGGCAATCTTCATAAGCCCAAATGATAATCGGCTTTATGTTGAAGAATCTAATTTATTTACAGTATATTATAAAGAGCATAAATTTTGTTACAAAACCCAAAGTAATTGCTTTCTATGTAGGTATTTTGTGTTGACCTATGTAGTAGTAATTGTTGAGTACTTACTGTACTATGATTATTACTACATCAAAACATCTTTTAAAATTTGTTATATGTTAGTACATAATTTAGCACTCCCTACTATCAAAAGAATTACCGGTGACAGATTAATTTATAAGACGGCGGTCCCCAAAATTAGGCTAAGAATCACCTAAAAATAGTTTTAAAAAACTGAATAACCAAGGCAAATCGATTATAGCTATAATTTTCTCTTTTACTCTCTTATCAATTTATTTATTTTAGTTTATTTTATTTTTGCATTTTCAGATTATTTTTTATTTTATTATTCTATCTATCCACCAAAAAATGTTACGCTGGTGGATAATACAAATTTTAATGCGAAATTAAAAAAGTATAAAAGAGAAAGAGATAATTTGAATGGAGTACTATGAGATAAAAATATAAAAAAAGTAGAAATTTGAGAGTAGCTTTCTATTTCGAGACTAATTTTGGCAGATGCGCGGAGATAAAAAGATGAAACTATTTTTTTAGATGAATGAAGTATTATTAATGAAAAAAATAAGTTTTCTTGTGAAGCAGCTATAGGAATAAAAAAGTAAGAGCATCCACAGTGGGACGAATGTCCCGACGGACATCCCAAAAACACCTCCTGCCATGTCATAAGGACATCACATTGCACTGGCACGTCATAAGGACACCCCACTACACAATGTCGTACATCCCTAAGGACATCCACAATAATTATAAAAATAAAAATAAAAAATCGAGACGTCCATCGGGAACCCGCAATGGCGGACGTCACGACGGGCGTCGTCGGAAATCCACGGAACTCTGGTGTCCGCAAGCAACGTCCGCGTCCGCCTCGCCCTCGCGGGACGTCCGCCGCTGTGGATGCTCTAAAAGCACCATAAATGATGCGGTCCTGCTTTAAATTTGCTCAGCCATCAATGGCGAAACATATTGAAAAAGCAGAGAAAAAGTTGCAGTACAAAAAAATCAAAGACGATAGTCATAATTTTATTTGTATTTAATTGGACTTCGTCAATCTTGAAGGGTGAGTCTTCGTCTTCATCTATTTCACTAATTGTATAATTGTATTTAACCATTCACACATACACATACACATACACATACACATACACATACACATACACATACACATACACATACACATACACATACACATACACATACACATACACATACACATACACATACACATACATTGGATGTATATATACTAATGTTCTTATAACTTTTTTTCGAATGAGGGCTTCTACTTTATATTTTTTCAAAAACAAATAAATCTTAACTTGTTATTCCCTTAATTTCAACTAGACTTGTTTGAAGAATTGAATATTAATAGTAATAGTAATAGTAATAGTAATAGTAATAGTAATAGTAATAATAATTTAAACGTAAACACGTCTTGCTGTAAGTAGCCCTAAAATAGTGATTAAAATAAAGAAGAGCCAAAGAGAAATAATGGTAGAGAAAAGAGAGTAGCAGCACTTGTATTCACGTGTCGGTCCAAATTTCCAGATCAATTGTGCAGGCAATATGGGACTCATATTAACATTTACAGCAAATTAAGATGACCCCACTTTTTATTTATCAAATTTAATTGCGTGACCCCTCCCAAGCACAGCTTTCATCCACCAATTGATGCCCACTGATTACCAATATAATAAAGCTTATTAGAGATGCTCAATTATTTGTAAGGATGTATCCCTCACAAGTTCCTAATGGCACCAAACCGAATCATAAATCATACTCACATTCTTCATTTAAAGCACCATAAATGATGAAAATTGTCACGGCTTCTTTCTCGTGTACAAAAAACCCTAATACCAAACCCAACATGACACACACCCAACTAAGACCCATCTCAATTAAAATTATTATAATATAACTACTGACTTATAGTTATTGCATGATTGATTTAGTTAGCTGGTAAAAGAATACTATTATTCTATAAGATAGCTTCCATTTGGCCAGATAGAGCAGATTTGTCAAGTAGTAGGATAATATTTACCTAATTTTATTACTAAACTCAACCGAAAGATATCATCCTTTGTGGACACATAAAGACTCACCTAGTGATATTACCAACCTCACAAAGTTCAAACACTCTTTACAACTTCACCACAATCATACATAACCGGATAGATCTATTTCGACAAAAGACAAAGCACAATTACCACGTGGAACAGTCATAAATTGTAATTATTTTCAAGCAAGCACATCACTCAACTATCATTGCATCATTTATTCGAAGGTACATATAGAGAGAGAAATTTGATGCATATATGGTGGTTGGAGGGTTTATTCCTCCAAACAAAAGAAAAAGAAAAAGAAATGAGAAAAGCGACAGGCAAAAGAGAGCGACATACTTTCCCAAGTGACAAGCCTGGCACAATTTGCATCATGTAAAGCTGCAAGTCACTTGGATCCTCCATTCTTATTATTATTATTATTATTATTCTCTGACCGATCACTGTAATTCCATTTTTATATCCAGTATAGAAGATTCACAATACCAAGTCCTCCTATGTTACCCACATTCTCCCTCTCCCTCTCTTGCACAAACACATTAGTTACTCCACTAACCAAGAAAGTAGAAAATACATTAACTTATTCATGACAGCCACTACTTGATGATTATAATATAATACTCTAGAATAAGGAGAAATAGAAATATAGTGAAATGGCAGCCTGTTTCCTGGTACCACATGCTGTGAAGGAAACAAATCTCCTATGATCTTACTCCAAAAGTCAAAACCCAGAAACTATCCGTTTGTAACCTTATTGTTACTTCTTTGCAGCATATAAAAAACATGGAATCTTGATAATCTAGTTTATCTAACCACCCAATCATTTTTATCTGATAGGCTGATACTACCTACATAAAACACTGCAGCTCCTCCCGAATTTTGGTGCAGGAAAGATGTTCAAGCGAAGCGAGAAAAAGATCAAAGCAGTCTTCAAGATGCAGTTTCAGGCAACACAGGTATGTCAACTCAACATTGTTGATGCAAAAAAACACAAGTGCTGTCCATTAAACTTTAATACTACAAGTGTCTTTGGTAACTTACAAGATTTATATTTCGGAGAAGATCTTGAACCATGTTGATTATGCCCTCATTCCTCTCTGCAAAATAATACAACTACGTATATTAGTTTGAAATCCCTTGTGCTTGCGGCAAAATGTCACCAATACTAAAATGGGCAACTATGATAGAAATGATGATATTACTCATGAATTCAAGATTTTGGAAAGGATACCTATCTCACCTGTGATTTGGCTTATGTATTGAAATAATGGCAGGTACCGCAGCTCAAATCAAAAAGCCTCATGATTTCTCTGGTTCCGGTAGATGTAGGAAAGCCTACAGTCAGATTATCAAAATCACCAATTGTTGAAGGAACCTGCACCTGGGAAAATCCTGTATACGAAACTGTAAAGCTAATCAAGGAGATCAAATCAGGAAGAATCAGAGAAAAGTTCTACTATGTGATTGTATCAACGGTAAGTGACACTCTTCTCCATCTTCACTCAAGATACAATTCACAAACTATGAATATAAAAGGCAGTTTTTTAGTCATCTACAATAGCAAACTAAAAAATGACATTATGTTTTGGGGGTACTTACAGGGGTCCTCAAAATCGGGGTTTCTCGGAGAAGTCTCAATTGATTTTGCAGATCTAGCAGATGCTACCAAACCAGTGAACTTAACTCTCCCTCTACAGACTTCAAAATCTGGTGCAGTGTTGCACGTTAGTCTGCTCCATCTCTTGCACAGCATCAATCATTTCTGACTTACATAAACTATGCTGATAGCACTAACATAAATTTTACAATTCAGGTCACAGTTCAGAACATGAAAGGATGTCCTGATTCAAGGTGAAGTCATAACAAGGATGATCATTATATTTGATGTTATAATTTTGCTGAATATGGCCCTCGGAAGTTTAACCGAAAAGCATTTATCTAATGACTTTTCTCAGATATGACGAAGATAGCGAAACCCCAGTAGAGGAATCATGTGATCCAAATATGGATGCTGATACCCCAAAATCTCCGGAAGTAAGATCTCCATGTAACCTCCCTGGTTTTAGTTTCAACTAATGAAGTCTGTGGGTACAGAACGATTCAGAAACTAAAAATGACTGAAGTATGTAATGATTCATAGCATTAACAAAAACTCTTTTCCTTTTTCATTTTCCCCCCTCCTATAGAGTGATGATTTGAGTGAAGCGACATCTGTGCATGATGAACATTATGGAAGATTTGGAGATGCGGAATCAGATTATAATGATGCCCAATCAAGAGATGGAGTGAAAGGAACTTCAAGGGAAAATCACATGAAAGTGTTGGAGAGGAAGGCAGAACTTTCAGATTTAGAAGTGCAATCCCTTCACAAGCAAATAATGAAGGAAACCAAGAGAGGACAGCAATTATCAGAGCAAATTGATTACCTAAAGGAGGAGAGAGACACTCTTAAAGCAGAATGTGAGCGACTCAAGGTCTCAGTGTGTGAGGATGGATTTTCAAGTCATACGCCAAAAGAGACTGAAAATATGAATGCTTCACTTGAAAAGACCAAGCAAGAACTTCAGCATGAGAAGCAACTAAATAAAAAGTTGAAATTGCATCTACAGAAGACAGAAGATTCAAATTCTGAATTTGTTCTCGCCATGAGAGATCTTACCAAAAAATTGGAACAAAAAAATGCAGAAATATCTCGACTTTCAAGCAAAATTAAGGCCCTCCACTATGGTGCAGAGGGTATTGCAGCATCACCTAAAACGAAGATGGGTCATAATGAAGAAACTGATGAACTAGAAGACCTGGAGAGGAAGCATGGACATGTTGAAGATATAGAAATTTTAAAGCAGGAAACTAGGTCTCTCCATTCCGAAATTGAAGCTCTCAAGAAAGAGAATACAGAGATAAAAGTGCAACTTGAGAGGCTTACTGAGGATTACGACAGTTTAGAGGCAGAAAACAAGGATATAAGCTCCAAATTCGAGCAAACCGAAACAGAAAAGATGGAACTAGAGCAAAGTTATGCTGAATGCTTGGCTGCAGAGAAGAAACTCAAACTCCAGATAGCAAGCTTGGAGATGGAAAGCAAAAGGAAGGCACGTCAATACTCAGAGTCCCTGAATATCATTGATGAGGTTGAGTTCCAGGTTGAGAACCTGCAGAAGGAACTGGAAATGCAGGCACAAATTTTTCAGGAAGATTTGGAAGCAGTAACTGAGTTGAAAGTTGAGCAGGAGCAGAGGGCCATACAAGCTGAAGATGCCTTGAGGAAAATGAGGTTGACCAATGCAGATACGACTGAGCGACTTCAGGAGGACTTCAAACAGATTTCTTCTGAGATGTCACTAAAAATAGAGGAGAATGAGAAACTAGCCCATAAAGCAGTTGTCGAAGCTAATGATCTGCGTCAGAAAAATGAAGCTTTAGAAGGATTGCTCCAGAAAGCCAAAGAAGAACTTCAAATGATTAGAGACAAACATGAAAGAACAATAAGAGAGCACTCAGAAGAAAATGAAACAATTTCTGGAAGTAAACCATATCAGAAAACAACTACAAAAGAATCAGAAACACTCCAAAGATGGAAATCAGAAAAGGAAAATCTGGAGAGACAACTAGATGCAGTGAGGAAGGAAGCAGAAAAATTCATGCATGAAAATGTCTCCATGAAGTCTCAGTTACAGCAGAAGAAAACCAAAGAAGATAACTTGCTATTACAAGTGAAGAAGCTGAGAACAACGAATAACGAAGCCAAAAGTCATCTGCTTGAACTAGAACAGGAGAAAGAAGGCCTGAAGAAAGAGATGTCGAAATTACAAGGAAACTTACGGAAAAAGGAAAAGGTTAGTACGAGGCTATATTTCCATTAGAATCATTGGATAGAATTATATATAATGAGTGCAATAACATCAAATGCATTTCTTGCTATGCTCTGACTCTACATGGAATCATTAACTTGCTCAACTCGAATGAGTTTGAAGCTCTTTCACATCTTTCAAAGAAATTTCAGTAGTGACATCAAATATATTTTGAACCAATCAAAGTCAGCATATAAAGGATGTCTAGAGTGAGAAATGTTTGTCAAATTGCATTCATGTTTTCCTTTTGACAATGGTGAATCCTGATGACTTATAAATTGTAATAGCCTATGGATATTTGTTAGGGTAAGTAATAAAGTTATTTGTCATCCAGATTTCATACCTGTGTTAGAAGATTACATGAATATACCATTTGTGTCATTACATTCTAAACAGTATATATTATGATTCAATAACTCATAAAATACCATGAGCGTGAATCAGAATTGCTAGAAAGGCATGAAAAAGCCTCTGTAATTTACTTCAACATTCTCCTTCCCTGAAATCCATCAACAAAGATAAATAGCAATTATTTTGTATTTCTCGAAGGCAGAGTACTAACAGTGGCTAATTTGACAGGAACTGGAAAAGGCTACACTTGAAAATTGCATAAAGTCTCCAGCGAAGGAACAGTGTAATACCACAGAAATCAGGAAAGATCAGGTAAAATCAACTGACTCCTTTTCAGAACAATTAGAACAGGTTGGTATGAACACCAAAACAGCAGAATAAATCATGTTTTGAGGAAACATGAGAACTTCAATTTAATATCCTAGACATAGCATGGCATCTATAAGCTGAAATTTTCAGTGTAGACAATATTCATAATAAAATGAAAAAGACGGACAACAGGAAGTACCACTGTATCAAAAGTGAAAGGAAACACAAACCCCAGTCATAGTTCCAGCAAAAAGTAAAAAACGGATAAGAAAATACAATGCGCAATCATATATTGTCAATGGTCACAAGTTTGGAAAGCGTCGTCTCTTCTTCGTATAGTTCTTTTGCATCCATTTATAATGAGAGTGTTTACTTTGACTACAGGAAACTATTCCATCGCGAACTAGTAGCCAATCCAATGGTGGATGTGATGTTTCCAGCTTGTTAGGTGTAGCATCATTGAAAGATAGAAACGAAAGCATGGAGGAAGAGTTGAAGGAAATGCATGACAGATATTCAGAAATAAGTCTCAGATTTGCAGAGGTAGAAGGTGAACGACAACAACTTGTTATGGCCCTCCGTAATATGAAAAATGGAAAGAAAAACTAGTTTACTGGAATAATGGTGAAACCCAACTACAGGTCATTTAGGCATATGATATGTACATCAACAATTTCCCACGTCATATAGCCAAATTTGTTGCTTGTTTCGTCTCCTTCAGAGTCAATAGTAATAAAAACCAGTTCTTCAGTCTTTTTCTTTTTTTATTATACAATTGCAGTGTTAATTTTAGTTTTCTGAAGGGTTCCTTGTGAAGATTAAAACATTAACAAACCAAAATGAAAATAAACCATGTATTGGGACTATTATAAGCCCCATACACTATAACTACGAAAAAATTCAGCTACAAATAAAAATAGAACTAGTGGAGATCATGTTGATGTAAAAAAGGTAAAGTAGCAGCAACTTGATGGTGATAAGCAGAACAGTACGTACGGTTCTGGGATAGTAAAATCCACAAACCATTTACGCCTTCCAGCCTCTGGTTATAATTGGATAATGATGTTAGACAGTTGACAAGATATCGATGAATCCTTAGTTGAAAACTTTTGATACTACATTTATCCTTTGTTGAAACTTTTGATACTACATTTACAGAACATCTATCATAGTTATATACTGCTCTCATAATCAAACAAAATAGATGGATGATCCCAATTCCCAACACCAACTATTCAAAAAAACACGAAAAATGTATAACCTGTATATACTTATCCAAATCCTTTTGAGATGATGTGGTGCAATGTAGAGGCTAGTAAGTATACTCAAGTCGTCGAATAGCTGCAACATCACCATAATCAACATTAAAGCCAACAAAACCTTTAGTTTTTGTAAAATCTTCGGAGTCCATGCTTGATGCTATTTATGGTTTTCTTTGTGAGGCTTGGTTATCATTATCCCTCCAAATGAGCTTACTTTGCCCAGCAGTTCCATATTTCGAGAAAGATAGTATCTGCAGTTAATTAAATACTAGTTACGATGCACAAAATATATCAAAATTAGCACAAAGGATTGTTATACCTGTCTTGCTTTCTTATCAACTGGTGTTGACAAGGGACATGAAGTAGCAGCCTTCTTAGTCTTCAATGAGTTTGTTGCTTTAGAAAATCTCTTCAGTCTCTTCTCTTGAACTATTTTCTGTGGGGTGCCAGCCCCCTCATACTTGTAGAATTCAAGAATTGAAGGACTTCTTCTTTTAGTAACTTTGGATGTGTTCCCAGAGGAGCCCAGATATGGAGAGGGTAAGTCATATGAAACAGATTGCTTGTGCATTCTACTCTTCTCCCTTACTCTGTTAAGGAATTCAATTGTCCAGGGTGATATCTGAGGTTGAGTGGAGTGAAGAGCATTTGAGAATGGTGTGCTATCAAAACTTCCCTTTTCTTGAATATACTTGTAGGGATTTTGTGAATTTCTTTCCATTATATCCTCTTCCATGAGCTCTTTGTGTTTCATCATAGAAATGTTTTTCCTATTAATGATATCATTTGGTCTGATTTCATCCCTTGAGATATGTCTCTTATCATTTGTAGAAACCCAAGCACCAGAGCCATCCCGAAACTCAGTAGGATTAGCAAATTTGGGAAGATTGGTTGCACTGGAAGGCCATTTGTTCATTCCAGAGTTTCTTGCAGAATATTCTTTCTCAATGTCAAACAGAGTAGGTGAAAAGCTACTGCAGGTTGCAATAAACAAATCTTCTCCAAATGCTAGACTATCCTCTAAATTGATAACTTCCCCAGTAGAATCACCCTGCCGAATTCCATTTAGCTTCACAGTTCGTCTGCTCATGTCATAGTTCACCATGGCTGATCTCCATCTTGGACTGCAATCTCGGTCAACTGGAGGCACCCAGGCCTTTTCATTCTCATCAAATATTTGATGATCTTTTGCCAATGGGAAATCATGAAGGCTTGATTTATCAACAGACTTCATTGCGCCAGCAGCAGAAGGCCTCATCACGCCAAGATCAATATCCCGATCATGAAACAGTGATTTTTCATTGAAAGATAAACTGAATTCCTCCGCTTTAGATATCTCAGCCCTTCTTGACAGCCAGGAATCACCTGAGACAGATAATTTATGGAAATCATGTTCAAAATCAGGAAGTGACTTTGCTAGGTCCACCGGAAATAAGTCATTTGAAGGCGGATCGGCATTAAGGTTGTGTGTGTATTTAGGTTTCTTCCTCTCAGATTCACTTTTAAATTGAGCATTTCCCAAGTCTGGAAGTGATAATGAGGAGGAACAGTCTGTTATTCCTGATTTAGAATCTTCCCGCTCTCCATATTTGCTTGCTACACTCAGCAAAGCTAGGCTTTCATCAGGAGTATGATCATTCTGAAGGGTGCACATTCTGGACACATTCAACGATCCCAGAAAGCTGCCAAGTCGAATATCTGAGGACAATATTGCATGAGCTGAGAGAGGATTAATTGAAGGAAAAGCAGTAAGAAAAGATTCTGCTAGGCTTTCTGAGTCGGACATTTTCGGATAGAGACCCATTCTCAACTTTGCTGCAGTATTGATGCAGGACAATACAATTTCTTCACTCATCTCATCTGAATACGAGCAAAAGAGCTGTATGTCAATTCCTAAGCTTGCTGCTGCAGCATAGAGTTCATCTGATGATTCCATAATGCTGCCGAGAAATTTGCTTTCTCCTTCAAATATCTGCAATGATTAAATGAAGCACCCAGTCATGGACATGCTAAAAAAATAGTACTGAGTTTCGGTGAAGATTTGGCCAGACCTAATCTGGACAAAGAACAGTATCGCAAAACCTGCTTCCAGAACATTGCAATTCTTCTTAAACCCTTCCATTCCAACAATAATATTATATTCTTCCTAATATATTTATGTCCAAAAGCATGCCAATGGTGGCTATAAGACGGTAGAAAAAAAATTAGAGTTTGTCAAACAGATTATAAGCAAAATTGGAATGATTATAAAAAGCTGAATGAGCAACTTTCTTTACTGGTGATGAAGGTAATGAAGTTAGTGTCATACTAATTTTTTTCATGTGTGCTCTGCTTTACAAGCATCCTAAAAGAAAGTGACTTTTGACCAATACATGTTATTTGCCATTTGCACCACGTACTCACCACCAAAGGAGGTATATAATAAATGACCAAACAATTAGAATAAATAAGAAAAGGCAGCAACAAATCTTTTATAATCTTATAACTTTCAGTTGTAATTACCAGGATGCAGCAACTGAAAGCAAAACTCAAGGATGTCAAAATACTTGCTGCAACACTTTCAACGCATAAGGATAAGCTTGAAAAGGCCTCGTCTGGCGCTGAAGCTTTCTTTCCAATATTTTTGCAGTCATACCAAGTGAGACAAACTTCTGAACTTACAATTACATCAACTGGAAGACCTATATCGCGTTCTAGAACTTGCGCTCCTTGTTGCTCCATTTCAAGAATCCTCTGGTAAGTGGTTCTCCTAGAAATTATCATTTCTTCATTTAAATCTCTGGTGTTCACTATTACAACTGTGTGGGGGCCAAAAGGCATGCAAGAATGATTTTGCTTTGATTCTGAACCCACTGGCATGGATTGAACAGGCATCAGATTGCAAACTTCAGCATCATTTACAGCTTCCATGGGTTCACTTCCAAGGGTTTTCTTGACAGGTAAAATATTTAATAGCTCTTCCAACTTCCCCTCCAGAGCTGATGCAAAACCCAAATTTCTTTGCTGGTACAGCGTTCCAATAAAAATAACAATTAGACAACATAGAGAACAATTTATTTAAAGTAAGTGAATTGTTAACAATCACAGATGACCCCTGAAATCACGATAATAATGCCAAACACCCACTACAATAATTGTTATTAGAAACAAAACATCAATAGAAATCTCATCCACTCAAATGCCCATAGCTTGGCATGTGTTTCAGCAATTTGAAAAGTTCAAACTTACAAATGCACAGATAACTTATAAGTTTGTGAAGTTATGATAGAACCAACTACATTGATTTCATACAATCACATTTAATTAAAACATTGAAAACTCAATGAGATGATGTTTAGCACTAGAATTAAAGAATTTGCCCAGCAGGATCAGTAAATAAATTACTAGGGATTTTCCAAACCCAAATATTCAATCAGTAGTACTAATATATTACTAGCAGACGAGCATACCTTATGCTCCTCTACATTCAAGTTCTGTTCAACAGTGGTAGAACTAGCACCAGCAGCCTCACTACTGAAAATACATCCTTGACCCACAGTTTTGGTATGAACTAGCTTATCTGCATGTATTTTTTCTTTTCCGAGAACATAGTTACAGGGATTGCGAAAAAACTCAAGATCACTTGACATCGATTCACCAAAACTCGGAACATTCTGAACACCAATCTTCAATAAGATATCATCCTTTTTTCTTTTTCCATATCCCTGATTCTTCGAGCTACTTAACTCTACTATACCAGGGGAATGGGGTATAGAGACATCAGAACAAGATGAGTCTAAAACTTCTGTATCCTTTTCTACATTTGGTTTACTAGAATTACTAAAATGGCCTTCTGATAAAAATAAAATTCAAGATTACTATTCCACTATCATTCGAGAACATATCAATGTCAATGTTGTAAGTGTCTATCTCCCCCAACAATTTCCAACATGGAGAATATTTAGCTGATTCACAATCACTTTCTCCAAGAAAATTCCAATCTAGATATAGACCATCAGATGCTGATGAAGACTGCCAATCCGACAGGGACAATAAATCCTCAATCAGCATATGAAGTGAACTAGAAATTTCATGATCTGAAATAATAGGTACAGGCAGTGATTTAAAAGTGCCATCTAGAAGTGTAAGCTCATGGCAAACAACCAATTGGTTGAAACTTGTAAAGTTCATGGCTTCTCTGAACATATTTTCACATGTTTCATACTCAGTCTCCTTTGCTGAATCTGAAAGCACCTTGCAGAAATTATACAGATCGAAATCAATAAACATGAACTCATCAAATGGAGTTGGCTCCACTGAAATAATTGAAAAGCCATCTGGGTTCCCACAGAGAGTTGAGTACTGCTGGCAATGTGACAGTTCAATAATGCTTATGCAGTCCACTTGTGATGACAAATTTATTCCTTCAAGGCAATCCATTTTTACAGAATGATGGAATGTAGAGGTTATCAAGTTATACTCCATAGAACCCAAAAGCTCTTTGTTATTACTAATTACTTCACCTGCTTGTGTCACCTCCTTCTTTTCAATATTTTCAAAACTCAACACTTCATCCATCATAAGTACTCTTCCAATAACACCCAGGCTTTCCATATCCACTTCAAATTCAGGAAATTTAATGTTATTGGAATGATGTTTTCCTAGAACAGAATCAGCATCTTCCACAAAATCAGCCTTTTGCTCTGAGTATTCTATACTTATGTTATCAACTGAATAAAATAATTGGTGAGTCTCAGTCAGGTCATGCAGTAGACACTCATCATTTAACAGGTCCTGCAAATTTCAGTTTTGAACTAAACAAATACGTATATTATTCATAGAAAACATAAATTGGAGAATACTAGGAACCAGCAATTTTAAACATAACAAGAAATTAATTAATTTTTTTACAAATGCATGTTAAACAGTCACGAATCAAATAGACTGTATAGAACTATCTAATCTAAGAATAGAAATTGTACGAATAACAAAATTAAATTAGCAGAAGGATAGCTATAAGACTTCAAAGACAATGATGATCATTGAAGATTAGATGAATCTATGCATGTCAATATCTTTATTATGTATGGTATTGTTGTCAGTATGTCCTTCCTAAACGAACATAATGGTTTGAGAAGCTAATCTTTAATTGCCACCAACAGCTTATCAAGCAGCATAACTTTTTAAATCAAGTTGAGAAAAATCTGGCGGCTGACAAAGAAACTAATGTTCATTCTTAAAGAATTTCAGTGGGTAACACTATAAAGATGAAAAAATAAAGCTAAGACACTTACCTTTGTATATTCAGAATCTGGAACCACAGAAAAAATATCCATGTGCTCGATTTGGGAATGGACAGCACTTTTCTGCCAATACAGGAAGAACAGAGAGATTGGAAGAAGAATAGAGAGATTTCACCGAGTGTCAATATCAATGATGCACAGAATGATACAGTAGAAACGAATCTATCAGGCTTAAACCCTGACAAGCAACACACACACACACATACACGCATGCATCCAATTAATAGGTTCAAGTGCAATCAGAAAGGCATTTTTTAGGTTATTAATATGTCTGTTAATTAGATTTTCAAACTTTCATTTTGTTGATAAAACTAATATAGATTCATAAAGACAAACGAGAATAAAATATACATAAATATCACTTCTAAATTAATTGTAGATTTTGTTATTATAGTCAAGCTTTACTATAATCAAACATTTGATTTAGTTTAAATAAGAAAATCCTCTATCTCCAAAACGTCCTGAACCATGATGTGTTGGTGCATCAAACCGTCTATGCACAAAAATTTTCATGTCTTGCTCATATTTCAAAAAAATAAAGAACATCAAACATGCGTCGCAGCCATGACACTGCTATATCCTGTGTCCATATATAATATGTGATCAACAGTACACAGTGATTCGTAATCAAATACATTGATCATAATGAACATCAGAAATTAATGAATATCTGCACAATAGGAAAGAAGACTTACTGACAGAAGCAAGGATATATCCACCTCTGGATTTCAAATTGCACTACAGGTTCCTCCCCACCTTTAGTACAAGGAACTGTTCCATCATTGTCCTGAGTTACAACGAGAAAAAACAAGATTAATGTCACAATACACAGCCTGTCTAGTTATTTCTCACCATAATTAACATTTATTCTCTTCCGTAGTTAGTTCCCAAAATTTTTGGAAAGTAGACCATTTTTCGCACATTATACTTTCTACAAAGATGATCACTCTAAGGAGAAAGGAAATATATATTTACATATAAATATATGAACTGAATTGTAGTCAAATTATTAAGGACAGTATATAGCAATGTACACATCTGAATATCGAGCCATACTATTGAAGCTAACAGACTCCTAAAGGGAGTATCTGATAACAATGCGGAGAAATATGAAAGTAGAGACCATCAGGCTGAACAGAAGAAGGAAATAACATAAATGAATGAAACTAAAGGGTGAAGGCAAGGAAATTCAAGAGAGTCCATATGTTGCAGCCAAAGATAGTACGGATACACTTGGAACATAATTTAATGAATGATAAAAGACAATTGGCTATCAACGTAACTCAAGCTCGTAACAAGAGTACTGAAGATAAAACGAGAAAAATAATTTCGTGATATTCATTTCCCTTGTTAGATGGAGATCATATGATAAAAGAGTTCACTTCATATAAGTTTAACATATAATCTCAGTATGAAAGTGATCACGGAAGTGTATATCTACAGAGAATAGCTAAGTTAAGTTGGACTTGGAAAAAATAATTAAAACCAATTGAGCGTATATCCACAGAGAAAGGTAAACTTCGTCAATCACTTCTATATCTTCAGATAATGCATTGTACCTCAAAATAATAAAAAAACGTATCGCACCACAAAATCAAAGAGAGGAAGCAGAAAACTGAGATTGCCAGCTACAAAAATATACTAATTAACCTCATATCTTTCGTTGTTGCTGTCAATTTGAAGTTGATGAAAACCAGCATCGCCGACGAAGTGAGGGAGAACATGGCACAAGAATATGGAGAGAGCGTCGTCGATCGGTAGCTTATCGATTTGGCGAGATACTCCGAAAACAGGAATTTCATCGAAAGAGTGTACAAAAGTAGCTGAAAATGAGGAACAATTTGCAGGAGTAAGATGAGGCAGAGGCAGGTGGTGGAAGTCTAGGGTTTCGACCGGATCAGCGACGGCCGTCGCGTGGGCGGCGAGGAAGCGAGTGCGCATCGTGTGAGGAAAGAAGAACAGAGTTGAAATATTCGAAAGTTGTAACGGTAGATTTGCTTATATTAATGTTTTGGCGGGTTCTATCGACTCACATGTGCCATTCAATAAATACCCTTGCACTCGCAGAGTAATGTCTTCTAACATTTTGGAATCCCCACGACCATTTATATGAAAGAGGGAGTAATTTTTTTAGTCTAATCTTTGCTATTCATTTCGATTTAATTACTTTTTCATTATTTGAAAACGTGAGTACCCTCAAACATATTAAGCGCATTTAAGTCAATTTACCATCTCGTCTTCACTAAAATAGACTGCGATTCATTCGACTTGAACTTCGACTGAAAAGAAGAAAAGAGAAGGATAAAATGAGAAAGAAGAGAGAATAGGAGATAAATTAAATATTTTAATGAGAGAGAGTTATCACGTCTTCACTGAAATGTCTATTTTATAAAAAAAAATTTACATATACTTAACAAATTTGTGCGCGCGGATTTAACAAATTCATGATAACTCTTTTGGTATCACAAATTATATCACTACATTCTCTACTATACAATTTAATTGCAAAGATAGCCTTTGGAATAAAAATTCAAAAATAATACATTGGTAATTCTCAAAATGAAATGAACTTTTTTTTTTTGGTTTGATCACAGGGATACCGAATCCCCCTTCGACGAAATCCGACTATTCCTATTCGACCGGGTTTACGAATTAAGAGCGAAAGTCTCCCAACAAGTGAAATGAACTTTTTAATAGCTGATGTATATCCAAAAAATACATTTAGACGACTTACATATTATGTTTACAATATGTAAATTCATTTAGATATTAGTACTATAAGTTACTGATATGATATTATTAAAATATAATACTATATGTTTGGTCCTTTTGAGGAGAAAAAGTGTTCAAATAGCTTAGAGAGTGGGATGATCAACCTCATTTTCTGCTGCAAAGACAGGGCCAAATTCGGATGGAAAGAAAATAGTATGGAGGGGTGAAATGATTACTATTAATCAAGAAAATCAGATACAAGAATAAACTAAAATAGCATACAGCATAAGTGGATACTATAATGCAAGTTCAAAACAGAAGCATACATATTACAGTACAGACTATGGTCATAAGTTCCTCATGAACTTGACAGAATAGAATCATAAACGGTAGCAAACAGTGCATATCAGAATAATCCTGAAGAGGATACCTCAGAACCATTCCGAACAATCGGGCAGAAGATAGATGTTGTCAAACCGACAGCTCTGATTTAGAGACCAAAATGCCATCAGTGTCCGCATACATCCACTCTCCATCACAGATTCTGGTCCCAGCAATGTTCACAGGAACGTGCTTTTCTCCAACCCCTTTCTTATTAGCTTTTATCGGATGCGATGCCAGAGCTCTCACCCCGATGTCACAACCATTGATTTCATCCACATCCCTTATGCAGCCATTGACTATTATACCAGCCCATCCATTGTTCTGAGCTTGCACGACTGGGTTACCACCCAATATCGCGCATCTCAAACTTCCACCTCCATCAACAACAAGAACCCTCCCATTCCCCTTCTCCTCAAGAAACTCTCGTACCAAAACATTATCTTCAAACACTTTCAGAGTAACAACTGGGCCGGAAAACACTTGCCGCCTACCATAAATCTGGAAAACTGGATGGAGTGCCCGTAGCTCACCACTCACTATAAGCTGTGGGTTTGTATCACACACTTCAGCTGTTGTGACCAAGGCCATTCTAGATCAGTAACCTTCAGAAAAGGACACACCATTGTAAATGATCATTTAATAATTTACCAACATTTATTCATAGTGAAGATTACTTGTAATCAATTCAGTAAGTCCAAAACTACTAGCTAGATACTCATTGAGACAGCAAATCTAGCCTTTCCAAGTCGTGAACAGATCTTCATGAAATGTAGAGGACAAACCGAAAAAGTATAGTTTTGTCGTGCGTTAGTTCATATATATACGAGTAGACTACTTTGTGCACTAACATAGAGAGCCAAAATCCAGATATTTCTTTTTTTGTTCTAGACTAAAACTTAGAAACGCATCACGGACATGCGTCTTTCATAAAGAGAATGAGTTTGTCCCACATCGAAAGTGGAACATAAAACATTCAAGGATGTCTCTATAAAAGAGAAACAACCAAGAATGAGTTTTGTCCCCTATCGAAAGTGGAACATAAAACATTCAAGGATTCAAGCAACCAAGAATGAATTTGTCCCATATCGAAAGTGGAACATAAAACATTCAAGGATGTCTCTATAAAAGAGAAACAACCAAGAATGATTTTGTCCCACATCGAAGGTGAAACATAAAACATTCAAGGATGTATCTATAAAAGAGAAACAACAAAGAATGATTTTGTAAAAAAAAACATCGAAGGTGAAACATAAAACATTCAAAGATGTCTCTATAAAAGAGAAACAACAAAGGATGTCTCTATAAAAGAGAAAAAACAAAGAATGATGCGTCGTTAAAAAATTTTCGAAAAAATAGAAAGACGCATGTCCCTCATGCGTCTTTATGAAAGACGCATGTCCGTGATGCGTCTCATTAAAAGGAGTCGGATGAGGGTCATGCGTCTCTCCCAAACCCGGAATAAAAAAACTCCAGTACACTTACGGAATCTAAGTTTTAGTCTAGAACAAAAAAAGAAATATCCCAGCCGAAATCCAAGTAACCTGCAAGTATTAAAACTAGCACCCAATTTGCTAAGCTTGAAGTATCATACTGATAATCGAGAGACAGTGATCAAGAAATGGTGATACGCTTACACTAATCAATATGTAGTGATAATATCATGTGGATAACCAAGATTCCAAATGATTCAGAAGCAATCAATCAAACTGGACATATGATTTGTGTTAGAATGGTAAATAATGAGGGAAAAGCAAACAGAAGACAAAATTTCCAGAATACATCTGGATCACATTGTTTGAAGCATGAATTGTCTTCCATTAACTTGATAGATTTGAAATCCATACATATCCTCATCGTTTCTCTCACTTAACTCTTTAACCCAAAAATGTCTTCTATAAAAATCTGAATTTACTTGTAGCTAGCAAATATGTGAATAAATATAATAACACACATGGATCTACCATCACTCTTAGAAATGAAACTAATCGGGCTCTCACACCATTCGAATCCTCAACCATCAACCATTTCTATGTAGTTCGCACATCAAATTAGAGCAGAGAAAGCAGATAAGTAAATAAACAGATATCAACAATAAAGCTGAATCAGATAAATTGCGACTAAAAAGGAGGAATCAAACAGTCGATTCAAGTAAAGCATCAGAGTGAGAGAGATCAGAGACTATTACGAGGACAAAAGAGCAGCGCGATTCCGTGTATTGAGCAACTGTTTTCAACTCAAACAACGAAGAAAGTGAACTCTTTGGTGAAATCCAAACTTCTATCTATCGAATTTGAGCAGTTTTGTGCCCAGGCCAGTTAAGTAAAGAGACAGATAGAGGTGAGTGATTGGGATCTTTTCCTTCTTCAAGTAAAGGTCCGATACTATAACATCATCATAATAGAGTGCAACACGACTATGGTGAAGTGGAATGTGATTCGTCTAATTTAATGAAATGGCATCAAGCTCAAATCCTACTTCTAACTAGTTATGTCATTGTTTAAAGCACCTACAAATTAATAATTACTACTCTATCCGTCACATAGAAATAGACTATTTGAATTGGCACGAGTTTAATGAATAATTAATAAAGTAAGAGAGAAGGAGAAAAAGTAGTTGAAATTGTGTAATGAATGGTAAACCCATAAATGATAAAGTAAAAGAGAATAAATATGGACTATTTTTATAGGACGGATAGAAAAGGAATATAACCTATTTCTATAGAACGGAAGGAGCATGAAAAATTTTCTAAGAAATCCACTATAGTTACCCTAGTCTGGAAAATAGGGAGTAGTAAACAGCTAAAATTGTTGGGAAATTTCAGGTTATTAACTTTTTTTAGTTTGTAAAAAAATCTGGTGTAATTTAGCTGCTCGTATGTGATTAAGAGCATTAACAAAGGGGCGCCCTAAGGCCACCTACAACACATTACGCGGGTGGCCCGTAATCCGTCACGCAGGGACGAGACGACGGCGTGACGCGTTGCAGCGCCGTCTCGCCCCCAGCCCGCCGAGACGGATGGCGAGACGTCTCGCCACGCGCCAGCGCGATGTGGCGCGCTTCGGTTTTTGGCGGGCCCACCAAGGTTTTTGGCGGTTCCGGTTCAAAAACCGTCGGGTCGGCGGTTCGATTTTTTTTGCTTTTTATAATTTATTTATCTATGAAATGTGCGTAAATAAAATTCAAAAAATCACGACGAAAATTGCAATTTTATTGAGAGACTACAAGTTACAATTTACAACAATTACAAATCACAACAACCTTGCAGTCTTTAGTCTAGACTTCTTAAACAAAAAATTAAAATACAACGAGACTACTAGTCTACCAATTACAAAAAAGACTTGAAGTTCTAAACAATAAATTTATAAGTACATATACTCTTGGTCGGCGAATGAGATGTTTCTACATACCTAAATTGAGGATACCTTTAGCAATTAAATCTTAAATGTTGAGTTTAGTCTAACAATCAACAATTATAGTAGAATTATCAAAAGTTTCCCTGATTTAGTAGTGTAGAGAAATCTCCTTCACCGACTAGAATATATACAACTACAATTATTTAATTGTATTTGCATATTTTTAAAGTATAAACAAATGAAAAAAAGAAATAAAAGAAAAAAGGACTTGAGCTCAACTTAAATTTAAAATTTAAGTTGAGGTGCCTACGTATCCGCAATGCTCATTTGCATTGAGGAATCAAAGCCCACGTAGTTCTCTTACCTTACTTACCTATTTGGCTTGGCCGGCGGTTGACGGTTGGCCTACGATTCATCCCCGGTGAAATCATCTTGTGATTCCTCCTGACGATCATCCCAATCATTTTCTTGTTCTCTGAAGTCAGCTTTAACCCAATCATCAAGTAACATCACGACTTCCATATTTTTCGCGGAGAGCTTACTTCTTGATTCATCCAACACACGTGATCCAACACTGAAAGCGGACTCGACGGCGACAGTGGAAGCCGGAACCGAAAAAATCTCCTTGGCCATTGGCGCAAGTATGGGAAAATCTTTCTCGTGTGTTCCCCACCAATCGAGGACGTCGATTTGGGCGGGAGGAGTAGGACCTTCATCACCGAAGGAAAAGAGTGAATCGAAATATAAATCTAACTCACTTACCATACCTGAGGTCGACCTTCCGCCGGTGTTGTAGTTGTATAGGTCGGCTAATTGGGATTGCGCGTCGGGGTCATCGTAATCAGTTTGAAATGCGAAGCCAAAATTATGTTGTTGAAGAGGGGTAGGTCTTCTGACTTGGTGGGTATTGCTATACTTGGTTTCATATTCGGTGTAGAGAGCACGCAACTTAAACTCGAAGGTTTGTTGGACAATTGACCGGTCCGGGAGGTTTATTTGAAATGTTTCAGTTAGGTTCACTCCCCATTGGTCATAGGTATCCGCTTGCAATGCTTGAAGTGGGCCAAGATCAATAGAACTCAAATTGTTATAATAAAAATCTAAAAACCTGGAGGTACCGGCTAATTTCCATTTTGGATCCAAGACCTTTGCAATAAAAAACACAGTTGGAATCTCACTGAAATACTTAAGCCATTTGTCAATCATATAATATAAAACACACATCAATTCAACAGAAGAGTAAGCATTTTTCATCGCAGTTTTAAAACCAAGTAATATATACATGCAATGCTCTAAAACATGAACAACAGTGCAATAATAAATACCCAATAATTCAACAGTCGCATTTTTGAAATATTTGAATAATTTAAATAAACTCACGCTATAATCCCAACAACTATGCGACAGATATAAATCAGAAACGGGATAGGTTCTAAAAAAATCACACAAAAAATCTTTATGCCCCAAAGTAGAATTCAGACAATCATATGTCGAATTCCATCTATGAGACACATCTATGGTAAAATTCATATATCTTACCTTCTTTTGATGGCAATACTTCTTCCAAGCTTTGCCAATAGGCGGCTTTTGATGGATTAATCTAACTGCAGTTCCAATAGGACTAACATGTTTTTGCCATAATTCAAGCGCATCTTGTACACATAAATTCAAAATATGACATATGCATCTTTGATGAAAATACTTACCACCAATAACCGTTGCACAAGCCGCAATCAAGTCATTAATACTTGCAGTGTTAGCAGTTGCATTATCAAAACCAATAGAAAATATCTTATTGCATAATTGAAATTCATTCAAAACTTGAATAATTAAAGAAACAATTTCGGGTGCAGTATGTGGTGTCTCAAATTCTCTAAAACCAATCAAACGCTTGTTCAAAGTCCAACTATTGTCCACAAAGTGAACCGTAATGCCCATGTATGAATGTCTATTAAAAGAATCAGTCCATACATCTGAGCAAATGTTCACTTTGTGTCCCAAGTTGAGTAAATAACGTGATAATTCAACTTTTTTCTCCAAACATTGTCGAACGGTATATTGTTGAACGGTCATTCGACCTACTCTTTTGATAGCTACGTTCAAACCATTTTGCATAGTAACCTCAATTTTTTTTGTCATCATAAACATTAAAAGGAAAATGCTTCATTGCAGCTCGTCTAGTCATAACGTCAGCAAAATTTTTAGGATCATATTTAAAAAGAGGCGTACCTGACGAACCTGAGCCACCGGGTTGGAAGTTTAGTTGGGTTTGGGTAGCGGCAGTGCCACATTCTACCGGATGTTTTGTCACCAAATGACGACGGAGGGTGCCATATCCCCCACCACTCGCAAATTTGTAGACTTTATCACAATAGTT
The DNA here is from genome assembly GCF_004379255.2 of Salvia splendens. Lineage (NCBI taxonomy): Eukaryota > Viridiplantae > Streptophyta > Magnoliopsida > Lamiales > Lamiaceae > Salvia > Salvia splendens. Next base: position 22,221,065 of record NC_056040.1, read on the forward strand.
ACAATATGCATAAAACGCCGATGTCTCTTCTTGAGAGAGTGGATTATTAGGACTTGAAATTACCACCGGGACCTTCTTGTAGTGTTTAACAAAATTATCAGATTTCAATGTTTTTTTAGTAGGTGGAGGGGGAGGCATGTCCTCATTTCCGCCGGTGTTAGACGGAATACGAGAACGAGATCTATCATCATTGTTGTCCGAGTCCGACGATATAGCCACGTTGTACTCGTCATCTTGTTGCACGGAACTACCCCCACCTTGATGCATTTGAGCGAGTAACATGGCGGTCCTATGATCTTCTTCTATATATAAATATTATATAAGTTGAAGTTTTAATTAGGAACAAAAAAAATTAAAAAACTCAATCATGCGTTCAGCCGCCCCTCGGGAAACCTCTTCCATAACTTCTCGACGACTAGGTCGCTTTGATTTTTGGGGATGACTACTTTGATCCTGGGAAATTCATTTGCCCCGATCACCACGTCCCGGTCCACCACGAGAAGAAGACATAATGCGAAATGAAAGTAGTATGGAATATGGAGTATTGAATAAATGGTAAATTACGAACACAACAACAAATATAGTAGTAAACAACTTAAAAAATTAGAGAGAATGAGAATAGAGAATAGAGAAATTGAGATTGAGAAGGAAATCATTGTTAACGCAAGAATGTGGTGAGTAAAAATGATGGGGGAAGTGGGGTATTTATAGGAGTAAAATTGGAAGAAATAAAAAAAATTTCAAATTTCAAATTTCAAATTTCAAATTTCGGCTGGTTTACCACCTAAACCGACGGTTCAGTCCACGGTTTCTGGCCGAAAACCGGCTGTTTCTGACCGGTTTTCAGGCCACCTATACGTTGCCACCTGAAAAAGGACCTGAACCGTCGGAAACCGACGGTTTCTGACGAAAACTGCCGGTTTTTCTGCAGACCTAGCCTGAAAACCTACGCCCTAGCCGGAATCATACTGTTGGAACTGCCGGTTTGAACTGGTGAACCGACGGTTCAAAACCGCCGGTTACGGTTCATGATTTTTTTAAACCTGAACTGGCCCGGTTGAACCGCCGTCGTCGGTTCCGGTTCCGGTTTGTGAACCGGCGGTTCCGAACCGCCTGTTAACCGCCGGTTCGGTTTGTGCATGCCTATTTACACTTAGATAAGTTACTACTAGTACTATTTGGTAGTAGTATTTTATCTATACATATATAAAAGTTGAGTTTTGGGACGTTTTGAATAGCTATTTTATGTAAAGGATGTAAATGATAAGAAAAATTATTAAATGGCCTTTCATTTTTAACCCATTTAATTTCCGTAACTGTCACTATTTTTAGGCATTTCTTAAAATTATTTTGGCTAAACAATATGGTGCGGGAGTTTTAAAATAAATTCAGCCTAACATTTGTAACTGGCATAATTATTTTAAGTATAAATTTGTGAATGTTATACACAATATAGTTTCTTCATATGTTTGACTTATTATCATATTTATATTTATTTATTATCATTATAAGCAATGTATAAATGGTTACACTAATTAAGGAGTAATATAATAAGTGCTGTGTAATTTTATCATAATAAACGCCGCTGAACGGTTACAATTAATAATATTATAAATATATAATAAATAGGTAATGGAATTAGTTGTTACTGTTACACTGATCAGAGGAGTTGTATAGTATAGTATAGTATAGTAGTAGTATAATTTATTATTAATTAATGGAATAAAGTCAAACATTGTTTAGTCCACAAATTCGTATATTACATATTTAATGGAATTAGCGTTACACTAATTTGTAACCACCGCATCATGTAACCACCGCATCATTAGAAACGTACTAAAAATGATTGAAAAAGATTCTTTATATATTTTGACTATAAATATGTGCCATATATAAGCTTATTACTCACTTCCTCATTGACTTCTCAAGTAGAATTTGTAATTTGTAATATGCAACCTGCATAACTTCATCAATCATCAAAGTTCTATATGTTTTTGTTTGAAAAGACCAAACTTGAAGACAAGTCAAACGTGTCAACTTAGAATGCATTTTTCATGACAGCATAATAGGTGTTTTGTCATTTCTTATCTTATCAGGTTTATAGCTTTGTTTTGCTATATAATAGTGTATTTCATTGCTTTTATATGATTATGGTGGATCTTGCTATAAAGCAGGATATTGAGAAGTTGCAATATTGTCGAGATATTTCTAGAGTATGTAGGAGAAACGACGAAACTTAAAATGTTTTTAGTAGAATATTTTATGCGTGATTGAATTTGTTGTTCATACCTATTTTAATTTGAGTTAGGTATCATCAGATATTTATATTGATTTCGAGATATTTGTTAGGATCCAATTTTAGATTATTGGTGATGCTCCATGTATATTTTTTTGGATATTATTAAATTAATAGTTAATAAATTCAAATGTGTTATAAAGTTAATTATTACTCCCTCCATTTAATAAAAATATACATCTTTTGATTGCACATGAGGTTTTAATCTACAAGTGGTAAAGTAAGATAGATTAAGAGGAAAAATAAATAAAGTATTATTAATGGAGAATGAGTCTCATCTTATTAAGAGAAGATTTTTCAAAATTAAAAAGTGTATATTTCTTGTGAGACGGAAGGGGTAGTACATTTAAAATTACATTTATTGCAAATGAATTCAATATGACAATTATTTAGTGTTATTTTCAGATATATTGATCATTTGGTAAATAATTCACTAATTTAACTAATGTTACATTTTTGTTACAATTTTTCATTCATCAATAATTTAGCATAAGTGGTTTGAACTTTTTGACATCTTAAATATGTGTATACAATTGTACATTTAAATTGGTTTATGTATTTATGATTTTAAATACTCAAATAATGTAATTATATCTGATTTTAAGTAATTAATTCAAAATGTGAATTCACTGAGATAAAATTAACTGTGATGAGTAAAAAATGGTAATAACAATTAAATATGTGTATTTTTTGGACATTTTCAAAATTCATAATAAAATAATAATCTATACATATATAAAAGAGGAGTTTTGGCGTTATTTACAAAACTGCCATTTTAATTTAAAAAATAAAAATTTATTAGAAATAGTTTTTGTTAATAAATTTGTCTATCTTCATTGGCAGTTTCAGAAAATGATCATAATCTTAATTAAGCTAACGTTACATTATTTAAAAGGTCAATTTAATCAATCGACATTATTTGAAAGGTCTAAACAATTACTACTATTGATTTAAGTTTTAATAGTGGACATACTAAAAGTCAGTCTGGGAAGAATACCAAATGATATAAAGATCTTCTATAAATACCTTCTGAAAAATTAGTTACCGGCTAAATGGTATTAAGTTACAGAGGGAAGTCAATTACTTATTATTGTATTTCATTCCACCTTTGTATATTTATGGAAATACCATTTTAGTTAATAATTAATTAAAATTGTAATGACCGTGGTGGAAAAAAAGTGCGGTGATTCTCATGTGTTGCCGCCTCAGACGTACTATCGTCGTCATGAACTGAAGGTTTCACAGACAAGTACATATTATTATGCATATTTCAATATGCATAATAATATTTTTTTTATTTTATGATAATTAGGCGAAGCGGAAGTGAGAAAGTTTATGAAAATTAATACTAATACATATCTCCATATAATTGAGATGAAGGTAATGGTTTAGATCCAGGGTTCAATGTTTAGCGTTTAGGGTTTATGATTAATGGTTTAGGGTTCAAGTGTATCGAGCCATTCTAATTGATATCAAATCTAGAAGCTAATAGGGTTTAGGGTTTAGTATTTATGGTTTAGAGTTCAAAGTTTAGTGTTTATGGTTTAGGATTCAAATGTGTCGATCGAGCCACTCTTATTGATCCAAAACTCTCTTTTATATATGTATAGATCTGCACAAAAATTTTAAAAATAAACAGAATGTCATCATGTTTTTTAATTAAATTTGCACTTTCTTGATATGAGCATATAATCAGATTTATAGCCAAGATTCAGGTAAAAAACCTCTATTATCAGTAAGGATTATCAAGTAGGCCGACCCAATGTAAGATATCGAATACATATCTAAAACCCCCAAAATAGAATAAGTGATCAACAAAGTAAAATTGAACTGGGACGGAGGGTGAATTTTATTGATATATGACTCATTTGTTGGTCATGATGAGTATATTTTAAAGTTAAGGGTTTAGGATTTAGGTTTCAAGGTTTGGGTTTTTAGTGTATAGGGTCACTATATTGCAATGAAATGAAGCTCGACTAGGAAATGTCTCACCAGTGCAATCTTAAATTATTGCAACGTAAACTTGCTCCTGCAGTTATAACTCAACGATTAATTCATATTTTCACAGAATTAAAAAAGTGATTTAATTTTTAGTCTGATATTGAAATGTCAAGACAGTTTATTAAAATGTCAACACAAATATGTGTTAAAATTTTAATGTGATCGTATTGACATTTTAAAGAAAAGTTAGTATTTAGACGCACTCTTGTGCCCATGTGTGGTTAATGTGATTGAAAAAGTATAATCCAAAGTAAGAGGATGTCGAATATTCTTTTGTTTATCATTTCACAAAATTTATTTCGCATAATGAAATAAATATGAAGAAATTAAAATGACTCGTGCATCGCACGGGCGTGATACTAGTTACTATTAAATTATCAGTTTTTGAAGTATATCCATACATTTTGATTGGAGATTTATGTAAATAACATTGAATTCACGTATGTAAAGTCCTAGGGTTAACATACCTACCAGAAGAATAATAAAAAGAAAATAAAACATACAAGTTTCAAATTATCTTTGGCATTTTCCAAACTTCTTTAACTCAAATTTTGCCTCAGCCAACAACCCACGGCTATTATGTATTGCTATATTTTGCGAAAAATCTCAAATATTTCCTATTTGATAAAAATGTGTTCTATTCTTGAATTTAGTACAGTTGATTGCGGATTGTACCGCATAAGTGTAATGGAAAATCAATTTATCTAGATCAAGTAGTGAGTTCAATCGAACTAAGAAGTATTGACCCCAAGATGAATTGATTGGTGTTTTATCCAATCGATAATAAATTGATCTATATCAAATTGAGTGATCATTTGAACGGTGTTCAACCTCAAATCGAATTGATGATGAATTGATCCAGTTGAGGATCAGTTTATCCAGATCTAATTGTTAGATTAGTTAAACTAAGTATGATCTGGACCAATCAAATTGAGAATGAATTACTTGAAGATTGATCCAATTGTTTAAATTGGGGATTCAATGATCAAGATATGATTAAGTTGAATCTCAATTGATCAAAATAGAGACAGTTGATCGAAGTTAAGTTCAATTGATCAAGTTGAGGATTGATTGATATAGATCGAGTTGAGAGTGAAACAACTGAACTAAGTTTTCCATCTATCAAATAGGATTGCATTGATTTGTTGACGTGGAGCCAATTAGATTAAATTGTGGATTAGTTGAACCGAGTTCTATTCCAATTGAATTAACTCCATACTGATCCAATGGATCAAATTTAAACAATTAGTTGAACTAAGTTTGATCCTAAATCAGGGATGAATTGATTGAAGTTCAATTCTAACTAATCAAACTCGGGATTACATTGAATGAAGTCAAACTGAAAGTTCATTTGAACTGACTTCGATCTCAATTGACCAAATTGAGATGAATTAATCGATTACATTGAATGATTTTTTTATCAAGCAACTAATTAAGGTAATGGCCACTAATATCACTAACTTATTGCACTTTCTGGTTTGCGAGTTTTTCATCAATCATTTTATGCCTAAACTATTGAATATTTTTCTCCATATATGTGTCTATTTTTTTATAAACGGATGAAGGAATTTATTATTTCCTCATACTTAATAGGAAAAATGGCAGGGAAGGAGGCATATTGGGCCGAAAAAAACTGCAGTACAGCAGAATATAACCGCGGGCCGGGCCAGACATGATAATTTTTAACTACTCTATTAAACACCGGACTCTATCCAGAAAAGGTCCTTTACATGACAATAATTTTTTATCATTAAAATATTACAAACAATATTAATAAAACGAAAAATAGAAAGCGTAAATATATAGAGAAAAGCGTCAGATAATTCCTTCTTCCTAAGAGCATCAACAATGGTGGACGTTCCGGCGGACGTCGGACCGGCGTGCTGGACGTACACACAGGACATCCGCCATTAGGCGTGCGGGAGGCGGACGCGGACGTCGCTTGAAGACACCGCATATCCGCGGCTTTCCGACGACGTCAGTTGTGACGTCCGCCATTGCGGGGCCACGACGGACGTCCCGATTTTTAATTTTTATTTTTTTTAGAAAACTCTATATATACGGCTCGTTGAACTTTATTTCATTCGCACAACTTGTTTTAACGAGTTTCTCTCTCTACTTTCATTTCTTTTGAAGATAAATGGAACACCACGATAGTGATTCCCCAACCACGAGCGAGTCACAAGCGCTGACGTTTCCCGTTAGAGTTGGGGGAAACGCCGGCGAAAGTGTACCGATGTCCGGGATGATGCCCGGAATGGCGCCGATGATGCCCCAACCCCAAATGGCGGGGATGATGCCAGTGTACTACAATATGTAACCCCTTGGTGTGCAGAGATGGGTGGGATGATGCCCCAAATGCCCGGGGTGAGTGCCGCGATAACGGGGATGGTGCCCCAAATGCTCGGGATGATGCAAGGCATGCCTGCCGCTGCGGGGGGAGCAAGTAGGGGGTCCCCCAATCACTTAGGGACAATGTCTATCGCCCCTACATGGATTTATTGTCTAGTGATTCCCCCAGAGTACTCCTCTGGAGACTCAGTTCACCGGCATTGAGACTTTGTCTTTTGAGAAGTTGGGGCTATCTCCTGTCAGGGAGTCTCCCACTGAGATGCCACCGGCGGCAGGGAGGACACGGAAGCAGGGGAGAGGGAAGGGCAAGGGCAATGGCACTACCTTGTCCTTGCGTGCGGGGAACAAGGGTGGGGCGGGGGCCGGGGGGCGGAGGAAGCCGACGGGAGAAAGAGGACCATCTGGAGCATAGGGGAGTGCGTCGCGCTGGCGAAGGCCTGGGTCGGTGTAGTCGAGGATCCCTACGTCGGGGCTAACCAGCATATCGACAGAATGTGGTGGCGCATTAGCCAAAGCTACCTCCAATTCAAACCGCCAGGTGGGAAGCCTCACGATGGAGAGCAATGCCGGAAACAGTGGGAGCGCTGAGGAGGCACCTCAGCCGATTTTCCGACATCTACCAAAATAACCTCCGCACGGCAACCAGCAGCATGTCGGCCGATGATGTGAAGCTTCTGTCTCACTAGCAGTATCCCGACAGTGAATTGAGTTTCGGGGAATTCAAATATTGAGAGGTCTATCTTGTGGTGCAGACTTCCGCCAAGTTTAGTGCGGGTGTTGAAGCTGGCTAGTCGAAGCGGACGAAGATCAACTCCTCCGGAGAGTACAGCAGCAGTGCCGATTCCCACAAACTCCCCTACGCCGAGGCAGAGTTCTCGACCCCTCAATCGTCTTCCCGCCGCCGTCGCCTGGTTGGGCAAAAGACCGCGATGCGGATGGCTAGGTGAAGCGCCAGCGAGTCCCACGAGGTCCAATCGGAAGCTCCTTCCCAGGTCACTCTCGAGCTCAACCATCTCGCCCGCATGCAGCAAACGCAGAGCCTGCTAGACACCATGGACAAGTGGCATGCAACGACTGATCCCCTATACAAGATGATGTTGAAGGATGCCATCGACTCTCTGAGGGCCGATTTGGGGATGCCACCCCTGCCCGGTAGTGGCGCCGGGACTGGTGACGGGGACGACGAGGAGTTAGACAAGGGCCGCATTTGTCGAAGCTTGGGGTTGTTTTTTTTTAACTATGTATTTTTTTAAAAATAAAGTGGTTGCATTTTCTCCGTATTCGTGTCAAAATTTTAATTCTGTAAATTGTTTAATTTGGTGAATTTGTGAATTTTTATTATTGTGGATGTCCGTCGGGATGTCTGTCATTGTGCAGTGGGATGTCTTTATGACGTGACAGTGCAGTGGGAGGTCCTTATGACGTGTCAGGAGGTGTTTTTGGGAAGTCTGTAGGGATGTCCGTCGGGACATCCGTCCTACTGTGGATGTGGGGTAATTACATGTTTCATACAAAATGTTTTACCTTTGTTTCAATTTAGTACAAAAAGTATTAAGTTTACATATTTTATACAAAAAGTTTACTTAGTGTTCCAAAATAATACATTCCGTTAAATATTTTAAACACCGTTAGTTAGTTTATAATTTGTCCAACTTATCATCATAATAAAAGAATAATTAGAGATTTAATACAATTAATCACTTAAAAAAAATAACAGTCAATATCAATTATTCCAGCAATTGATCGTGGTTTAAAAAAATTCTGTCTCTCAATATACTCTATTTTTTTATTGTATTCTTTATAGAACATAGTATAAAATAAGTCCATATTTCATCTTTACAAAATGACTAATTTAGCTTCAAACAGTCAATAAGTTAATATTTAATTTTATAAAAAGATTCAATATCTTTTTAGTTGTATTCTCCATTGTTACATGAGAATGTTTTGACAATAAAATGCAATTCGCTAATTTGATGGTGAAGAGTGGTGATTTTTTTCTCTGTGTTTTTTATTTTTGTGAGTAATAAAAATAACTGTGTTTGAAATAATTAATGGAAAATTTTAATTTAAAATTTTTTGTACAAATTTTAAACATTGACGAAACTTTTGGTATGTATGATGTAATTGAAAGTAACAATATTAATAGAGATTTAATGGAATGTATTAGTTTGTAACTTTAAGTAACTTTTTGTATGAAATATGTAAACTTAATACTTTTTGTACTAAATTAAAACAAAGGTGAAACATTCCGTATTAAATATGTAATTACCATGTGGAGGCTCTAAAACCCTTGTTTTTAACATTTGCAGGGCGTCCCTAAAATCTTGAGTACGGAGTAGTATTTGCCTCTTCTCTGCGAAATCTTGAGAGAGAGATGGTGAGTAAAAGACAACAAATAGCGAGAAAACGGTACAAAGAAGCTCACCCGGAGCTTTTCCCGCCGCCGCCGCCACCGGACCCAAATAAAAAGAAAAAGAAGAAAAGCAATTTCAATCGCAAAAGTTCTGACTCCACTAATCCAAACAAAGTCAGGAAATCATCCGGAAAGAAGCACCCGCTCAGAGTCACCGGTATGAAGCCCGGTGAGAGCTGCTACATATGCAAAGCGCCCGACCACATTGCCAAGAATTGTCCCAAGAAATCTGAGTGGGAAAGGAACAAGGTCCCCTTTTTTATACCAATTCAGAGTCTATTTTCTAGTACTATATTTTATTTTCTGCTGTTTCCTACTCTTATTGCTTCTTTTTATTGCAAAATCTCTAAGCGAGATTAAATTTAATGGATGAGCCTTTTGTTTGTGCATTGCTCTTTATTCGATTTTTATTTTCCTTTTTTCATTGTTATTAATATTATTGTTGTAAGTGAGTTCTAGCCTTTGCTGTGAAGAGAATAAAATGTGGGAGTTCAATTCAGTTTTGTTTTGTGTATGTGAGAGAAGGTTTTACAGAATTTTTTTTCTGTATGCTTGCATATAAGTTTGGAAAATCAGTTGTGGTTGTGCCTCATTTTTTTGTTGATTGATATTTGACTCCATTTTAAATGAAGTGTCTGATGATGAATTGAAATTTGAGTTCTCTGAGATAGTATTGATTTTGCTCATCTTCTTGGATCATGTATGCAGATCTGTTTGTCTTGTCGGCAACGCGGCCACAGTCTTAAGAACTGCCCTAACCAGAATGAAGAGTCTACAGATAGGAAATTGTGTTACAATTGTGGAGAAATGGGGCATTCTCTGGCTCACTGCACCCAACCTCTTCAAGATGGTATGCTTTTTAAATATAGAATTTTGTAAGATGCATGTTCCATTCTGCATCATCATTCCGTCGATAGCATTTTTTGGCTATAGTTAAAACACATGTTTAATTGTCTTCTTTGATTGAATGAGCTAATAATTTCAGTCTATACTGCCATTGTTAACCCTTTTTTCTCATTATTTGATGACGTATTTGATTGAGCAGAAGCAGTAACTAGTTTCATTACCATGTAAAACTACTCAACGTGTGCATAAGTTAGGTTAGGAGATCTCTCTTTCTCTGATCATAAATCATAATTCCCTTGATCCCTTTGTTTAATTTTTCTTTCACCTAAATAAAATCTGCTCCTGAAAAGGTAAGTTATGCTTCTTGTCAGTAATTAACGGTGAGATACAAAAGTGCTACTTTCTGGTAAGGGAGCGAGTCTACAAGAGTTTGACTTTACTCCTCAAAATGAAAGACCGGCGATTGATATTCACATTCTATGTTTTTGTAGACCAAACAATATTACTCTCATCTGATTTACTTAAGTCTTTGATCATCTAATTAATTCAAGGAGCATGATTTGTTCTATTCATCCATTCTATTTCTGTGTAAATAATTCCAATGGTGATGCTATCAAATTCAAGGCGGCAATGCTTTTGCATTTCAGTATTGTACTCATTTTATTTACATACATTAGTTGTTGCCATTGTTTTACTTTCTATTTTCCTAAGAGTGGCGGTCAAATTGGAAGCTCTGAAGAATGTAGAGGTTTCCCATGAATTTTATCAATAGCCTAGCCGTGTTGTAGAACTGTGTTAGAATCATGTGAAGCAGGATGTGGTTTTTTCAATTTTTAGTTTTGCCATGCATCTAAGTATTCAGACTTCAAATGACTTTCTTTGTTTCTAATTTGATTTATATGTTTTGCATAAATCATGTATTACATATAGCCATAACCTTTGAGTATTTCCCCTGTGAACCTTCTTGTCTCAATGCGTTGTACTGCTTCCTAATTATGTAATTATGGATTCCGTAGCATAATATATTAATAAGAATTTTACAGATTCTATAACTCGTTGACTATTGTGCTCAGGGTGTTTGGGACATATTATGAGCTGTCTGTTTTGGTGTTGCAGGAGGAACAAAATATGCCAATTGTTTTATATGTAATGAAACTGGGCACTTGAGTAAAGATTGTCCAAAGAATACCCGTGGAATTTACCCAAAGGTAAACTATTAGTACAAAACTGAATTTGTGTTCATTTGGAATCTCATACAATGAATGATGCATTATGTTAGAACTGCATTTATTTATTGGGCTTGTTAATATAAACAAATTAGTTTATTTCTTGTCAACTTTACATTATACAATTTGATACAGAGTGATAAGCGGAAGCATCGTAAGCATTTGCTTATTATATCTTGGAATACGAAACATAGGGTGTGATAGGCATGATAAATAATGAAGATAATATAGAACAATGCGGCAATGCCCTATTATACGACACTATTAAGGATCCAAACTTAGTAAAACTATAAGGGTCTCTTTACTTTGAATGACTAGACAGATATGGTTAGGTTTTAGAACTATGTTTGAAGAATATAAACTTATCATTTTGGTTAGAAATGCTAATTATGAATTAGCACATGACAAATGCTTGGACCTAAGATTATTTCTAAGGTCCATCAGTAATTGTAACTTGCAAATTAAACACATGTAAAATCCATCTAATTTTTTTTATCTTATTAGACTCTTAATGAAATGAATTCTTAAACCAAATCAAACTTTAACAGATAAACTTATCTATAACAATCTAATGCATAAGGAGTAACAAAACTCCTTGTGTTAACAACTACTAAAGAAATAATAGTAATACATAGTAGTAAAATATAAGTCATCGTGGCTGGATAAATATTTGTGTACTAAACTCCTTGTAGATAAACACAGAAATTGAGTTTAGTAGCTGCTATTCTCTTTTCTGCTTGATTCATTTGTTCTCATTTTAGTTGCATTTTTATACTGTTTACACTTTACACCTTCAAACTGTAAATCATGGGGGAAAAAGTGCATCAAAGCTCTAATTAACATGATAATACCCCTCATTATGCTTGGGGAAGTTCATATTCCTATCTATGTCGAGGGTTATTGTAAATATAAAACACACACACAGTATACACATGCTTGGCACCTCTGTAGCTGCCTGAAAAAACCGTCATATGATATGTTGTCTAAAATTTGCAGGGTGGGAGCTGTAAAATTTGTGGAGGTGTGACACATTTGGCAAGAGATTGTCCCACTAAACACATCAGTATCAACAATGAAGCTGGTACGGCTGGTCAATCATGTAAGTGGTGTCCACGTCTTTGTTCCTTTTGCTCCGAGTCTAATTATACATATTTCAAACTGAATAAGAATTGATTGTACTTCTGAAGATCATGCTATCAATTCTTTGCAAGAATATTATCCCTTCATTTCATTAATTCCTGAACACATACACTTCATGATAATGTCGATAACGAGTTTGTGTATAATGTTTTACTGGTGTGAAATGTGTTTGGCCTCTTAACTAATCAAGAAATACCCTTTGTATGTATACAAATGAAGTTTATGTAAGGCCTAACCGGATAACCAAGTTGTCGGGCGATGACCTTGAAGACGACTTTGTTCCTGTGGTTCCACTCGCTGGGAAAGACGAAGATGTGAAGATAAAGAAAAAGCAGGGAACCAAAGTTGTTAATTTTGTTGGCTGATAAATCTTGATAAAAGTGTGGATGATTGTTTGTAACATTTCACACCAGATGATTATTAGAGAATACAGTACAATTTTTGTTTTTGTCAAGTTTCTCTATATCTACACCTTATTCATAGTATTTACTTATTTCATTACTTTGCTGGCAGAAGCTAGTAGTACATTTTATGATCTAAGACCATGTTTATTCATGACAAAATTTCTCTTTCCATCTTATCCATAAATTAAAAAAAGAGAGAGAACTAATACTATATGGTCTCTCTCTCTCTCTCTCTCTCTCCATCTCATTCGAATGAGACCCTATGGTCTCTCGGATGGGGATCCTCTGCCGTGATGCCATTTGTCACTATCTCATTGGTTCAATTTTTTTAATATTAAATAGATTATATTATATTATATTATATTATATTTAAAAATTATCAAAATTTAGAAATATCCATCCTTTATAAATAGAGACTAAATTTGATATAGTCTTACACAGATGCATGCAAAATATAAGGTGACATAAAACTTTAAGCTCAGCAATTTATGAGAAATAACATGTGGAGTACATCTGATTCTTATGAGTATATTGTAAATATAAAAAGAGCAAATCTGGTAGAGTGATAATAGGAGTGTTTTGAGATAGGAAAAGAAAGGGCATGTCTATGTTTAGGAGACAATCCTTGGCCATTCAATTCATCTTCTTCGCCAAGTAATTTTATCCCTCTTATAAAAACACACCAATTTCCCATTTTTCTGATCTCCTTCTTTTCTTTTTTCACTTTTTTGTTTGTTTTTTTTGCAGATCGGAAGACAAAATGGTACCTCTCTTCCATTACATTCTGCATGCCTTATTTTCCTTTTCATCCCATTATTCATAACACAACCTATAATATTTATTGTTTCTCTTTTTGGATCTATCAATTAATTGAAATGTGTCAAACTTGCCATTTGTTTTGAAATGGTAATATTAGCTAGCTAGAGAAGTGGAGATTTGATAGATCTTGATGATTAACGTTGTGATATTATTGAAAAATATATTGGTGTGTTCTGTTTTAATAAAAATGGTTTGTGTGTCGTATGTGTTTAAGTTTGATCAAAATAATGAATGAATAGGCGAATTCGGCATCTGGAATGGCAATCGATGACGAGTGCAAGCTGAAATTCTTGGAGCTGAAGGCGAAGAGGAACTATCGGTTCATCACATTCATGATCCTAGATTATCAAGTGGTGGTCGACAAGCTGGGCGGCCCTGATGAATCCTACGACGTCTTCATGTCCTCCCTCCCCTCCGATGAGTGTCGCTACGCTGTTTTCGATTTTGACTTCACAACCAATGAGAACTGCCAGAAGAGCAAGATCTTCTTCATTGCATGGTACCTACACCTAGCACTAGATAGTAGTACCACTACAAATTAAAACCATTTTACTAATTTTATTGCGATTCGCTTAGGTCGCCTGAAACCGCGGTTGTGAGGATGAAGATGGTGTACGCTAGCTCAAAAGATCGGTTCAAGAGAGAACTGGACGGGATTCAGTATGAACTCCAAGCAACAGACGCCAGCGAGATGAGTTTCGACATAATAAAGTCGCGTGCCAACTAACACGCCATTGCACTTTGTCTTGTTATTTCATTTGTAATAATGTGCATGCTAGCTAGCTTTTCTATTGAATCATATATAGACGTAATATAAATAAGGGTGACCTTGTTACCCCTTGTCATAGCCACTACTACTATTCTTAGAATAAAAGAAATTGTTGATGGAATTGTTCTCATATCATGCATGTTTACGCCATCAATTTTTACACATATCAAGTTTATTACTATCTAGCTAGCAATATAATTTTTCCTACTATGTTTGGTGTTTGCTGCTAAATGGTTTTCGAGATTGTTTTATAATGTCCTCTGCTTAGCTTGTGACCTTAATGAATTTTGAAGATGAGTTTGCTAAAACTGCTACTTATATGCCACATTTCATAATTGAGCAAACTAAAGAATACTAGTACATAACTTCATATGATATTATAGTACTGTTCAACAGTGACATAAAAATTTGCATATCACTGAAGTTGAATAAAACATTCATATTCTTCTTCTGATGTGTAAGAATCCTGCATCACCATGATTTTGAATGAGCACTGCTTAGGCTTAGGCTTAGGCTTAGGCTTAGGCTTAGGCTTAGGCTTAGGCTCCAAATTTGGGGACCTTAGCAGTAGATATCTGTGCAAGGAAGTGCTCAGAAACAATCCTCCTCTGGATTTTCCCAGACGCAGTTTTAGGGAGTGAATCAGTGATGAAAACCTTCTTAGGGACCTTGAATGCTGCCAAATTTTTCTTGCAGAACTTGATCACCTCTTCCTCATCTACCTTCGACCCCTCCCTTGGAATAACTGCACAATTTATCTGAACACCACCAACAACTCAACACTAAGCAATAAAGATACATACATCATCAAATGACCTTAAAGGTTATAGTTAACACCTAAAAAGCGCAAATATTGGTAAATTGGTGTAGAAAAATTGATTGGTTACAGTGTGGCATATGACTTGAATGCAAACGGTGAAAAAGATGTTTTTTCGGCTTGAAAATATAAAATATAGAAGTTGGTTAAATATAACAAGTGGCATAAGACAAGGTGTGTAATAATCTGTTTACAAGTGGGTTGGTTACATCATACTGTATGACATTAAAAAAAAGCAGTCATTGGTTGCGTTCACAAATTTAAGTTCCAATAATCTCGTGACAGACAGATTATACTACTTATTTGAAACAAGCAGAGAAGTGAGTAAAATGACTCTCCTTAGTCTTCTTACCTCTTCACCATATTTGTCATCTGGGACACCAAACGCTACACCTTGAGCAATTTCAGGATGGGACAATAGGACTGCGTCTACTTCAATCGGTGAAATCTTTTCCCCTGCATAAACCAATCATCAAACAAAAATTCACACTCCCAAGAAATCATACACTACTATATGAAAACGACAATATTTAACCAAGGCTGCTACTCTCATCTCAACAACTGCAAGCCCATCAAAACGATAGACATTTTTGGGACCGCTAAGCTAACTAGGAAACAAAATCACAACCCAAAAACAATGAATGATTAGTATGAGAATCATAAAAGATTAGTTAGTACCTCCACGGTTGATCATTTCCTTGATTCTTCCAACAAGATGGAGATATCCATCTGAATCCAAGTATCCCAAATCCCCGGTATGAAACCATCCAAACAAAAAAGCCGATTTATTGGCTTCAACATTGTTCTTGTAACCCTTGGTGACATTAGGCCCCCTTATGCAAACCTCTCCATTCGCATTAGGGGCTTGCACAACACCATTCTGGTTCAAAATAGCCATCTCCTGCCCCACGGGCTTCCCCACCGACCCGGCCTTGTGGGGCCCGTCCTCGGCCAGCGGATTCGACGTCATCAGATGCGTCGCTTCCGTCATCGCATACGCCTCCAGCACCGGCGCCCCGAACGCCTCCTCCAGCCGAGCCAGTATCGCCGGCGCCAGCGACGCGCTGCAGCTCCGGATGAACCGGAGCTTCGGGTAGGCCGGCTCGGGCTTGCTGAGGTGGCGGTCGAGCACGATCTGGTGGATCGTCGGCACGGCGGTGTACCACGTCGCGTTGTATCGTTTCATGTCGGTCCAGAAGGTCGACGCCGAGAACCTACCGGCGGCGGGGAGGGCCACCGCGGCGCCGGCGCCGAGCGAGCTGAGTAAGCCGGCTAACAAGCCGTGGACGTGGAACAGGGGAAGGACGATGACGGTGGAGTCGGATTCGGTTAATTTGTAGACCGATTTGATGTTTTCAACGGAGGAGAAGAGGTTGTGCTGAGTCAGCGGCACGCCTTTGGGTCGGCTGGTGGTGCCGGACGTGTGGAGGAACAGAGCCACGTCGGAGGGGTCGTTGGTGAGTTTAGCGACCGATTCGGCGTCCACGTCGGATTGATTTGGGAATAGAGTGATTTCCGATTCGCCGTTGGGCAGCGCGGCGGAGAGATGAGGAATATTGAGCTTCGCGGCGGCGGCCTGCGCCTGCTCGTTGCCTTCCTCTGACGTGATTAGGAGCTTCGATTCTGAGTCCGACAAGTAGAAATCGAACTCGTCGAATGTGTAGGCGGAGTTGAGCGGCGCGGCCGTTGCTCGGGCGCGTATTACGGCCAGAAACATGATCACATACTGCAACCGAAACAGAACAATTTTTTACTTTCCAATAAAAGTAAAATCAGTCGAATTGACGAATTGATTGAATTGTACCTCGACGGTGTTGGGGAAGGTGAGGGCGACGACATCGCCGGGTTTGAGGCCGGCGGCGAGGAGGTGAGCGGCGGCGCGATCGACGAGTTGATTGAGGCGTGCATGGGTGAGATCGAAGTTGGCGGAGAGGCTGAGAGCGCGGCGGGAAGGAAAATGAGCGGCGACGTGGGTGAGCAAGGCGGTGAGGGTGGAGATAGGCATTGTTGATAGTAGAAAAGGAAATGAGTGAATAGAGAGATAAGGATGATGAATGAAAAATGAATGTGTGTATGGTGATTGATAAATAGAGAGAAGAAGGGATGGCGGTTCCGATTTTGGTCGTATTTGGCGTGGAGGTGAAGGCGGAACTAGGGAAGGTATTACGAAATTATGTGCCACGTCTAATTATGTTTCCAGATTTCATCATTTCATGCTCATCTTAATTATCTTGCCAAGTAATTCAGTTAAAGTTATTTTTGGATTTGCGATATCTCACGTGAAATAGGACACTGGACACCATTGTTTATATTTGCGTCTGACGAGAAACTTGGGTTTTATTTTGTTTGTTATTCAATCTATTCTATACAATAGAGGGAATATTACTAGTATTTCGTTTGGATACAGGAAAAATAATTAGGATACATTATATTTACTAAATTTTATTCCAAACTAGGTACTCCTATATTTTATATAATTTTAAATTTATTTATTTATTTATTTATTTTTAAAATTATAACTGATATCAAGAAGACTCAAACTTTACAATTGATATTAAGAGGACTCGAACTCGACACATCATACAATAATATCTAATTACATGTCATTTCAAATAAGGACATTGACATCTAATATCATGAAACTTTTAAAAAGTTAAATTTTTCACATGAACTTTAAAATTGACAAATAATATCACGAACTTTACCCCAAATTGGTTTTTCCCACGAATGAAAAAATTCATGTTAGAGCATCCACAATTGCGCCCGTCCCGGCGGACGTCCGGCCGGCGTACCGGAGTTCCGCACGGGACGTCCGCCATTGCGCAGCGGTGACGCGGATACGGACGTCTGCTGCGGATACTGAAGTTCCGCGGCGTTCCTGGGACGTCCGCCATTGCGTTGACCCCACGGACGTCCGCACGGACGTCCCGTTTATTTTATATTTTAAATGAAATTTTTATTCCGTAATCGTGGCGAAATTTTAATTCCGTAAATTGTTTAATTTGGTGAATTTGTGAATTTTTATTATTGTGAGAAGTCCGTCGGGATGTCCTTGGGGATGTCCGCCACTGTTCAGTGGGAAGTCCTTATGACATGGCAGTGCAGTGAGAATTCCTTATGACATGACATGAGGTGTATTTGGGATGTACACGGGGATGTCCACCGGGCATCCGCACCACTGTGGATGCTCTTATTTTAATAGATTGAAGAACAATTTTGGAGGGTGTGCTTCAAGAAAAACTATCTTCAAAGACTGAAAAACTTGAAGCTTTCAAAATTATTGCGAGAAATTATGAAAAAATCCGTATCAAAATATTATTTGTGGGGATTTTTTCATTAGTGGGAAATAACAAACTCGGGGTAAAGTTCTTTATATTATTTGTCAATTTCAAAATTCGTGTGAAAAATCCAACTTCTTAAAAGTTCCTTGATATTAGATGCAAATATCCCTTTAAAATAAAGTTAAAAATTTTATAGGGACTTAAACTTCTTGAGCTCTTCATTTGGATCTCGATCTTACTATTTAGAATGTCCGCCACAATAGTTTGGACACTCTAAGGCCAAGCCACAATTTTTTTCCTCAGCCACAAAAATTTGTCCGCAACTATAAAAAAAAGTTATCCACCCCAATAGTGGACAAGCCACGGTCACAAATCACATTATTTTTTCAATTGTTGGTACAAATTACATTATTTTATCACAAATCACATTATTTTTTATCACAAATCAGAATATTTTATCAAAAAAAACTAAAACAATAATAAAAATAATAATAAAGTTTTCCGGCCGCCGGTGCCGCACAATAGGGAGCCGCGGCCCTACCCCCCGCCGTGTCCACGCCAACTAGTTGGCCCTCAGTTTCAACCCCTATAGGAAGCCGCAGCCCAGCCGTGTCCTTGGCGGGAGCTGCGGCTCCCTACTGTGGACACTCTTACTCTCTCTAGTCTTATTAATTAAAAGTCCTACCTCCTCCGTTTCATAATAAGAGTTCTATTTAGTTATGACACGTATTTAAGAAATTTAATGTAAAATGAGTTGAATAAGTTAGAGCATCCACAACCGTGCTCTTGCCAGCGACACGGTTGTGTGCCCGGGCGGTACTATTCATGCCTGCTCTCTGACAAGAGCACAACACCCACAACTGTGCTCTTCCGCAAGGACGGGCACAACTAATTTAAAATTCAATTAAACAATAACATTTCTATAATATTAAAATTCATTTAAAAACCACAATAAATATTACAAATGACAAATAAAATTAAACATTACATAATTAAAATCCTAAAAATGAAAAATTACATAATTAAAATCCTAAAAATTAAAAATTACATAATTAAAATCCTAAAAATTAAAAAAAACCACTACTCGTTGCCGAATGTCGCCCACATGTGGTTGATTAGGTCTTCTTGTAGTTGATTGTGGATTCGAGTATCGCGCATTGTGTGTCTTGTTCGTAGTATTCTTGTTCTTCGTGCTCCGCTTCCGCCATGAGATGAGTGAAATCCATTTGATGTTTTGAGTGAAGGTTGAATGTGTTGATAGTTTGTATAAGAATTATGAATGAGAGATGAATTGATGTGATAAATGAGTGATGAATGTGTGTATTTATAGATGATTTTAGGAAAAAAAATAAAAAAAATCACAAAAAATTAGAAAAAACGGGGAAAAAACGGCCATATTTTTGGGATTTGGAAATTTTTTTTAGCATTATTTATAATTAAATACCGATTTTTTTTAAAAAAAAGTTTGAATGCAACGGCTACGCCGTTGCCCAATCCCGTGCCGCCACGTGTGCGTCCGCTGGCGACGGACGCCACCGCTGCGCATGCTCTTAGTGGAATATGAATCTTACTTATATGTATTAGTTTTATAATAAAAATGTGAGTGAAATAAGTCTGTGAAATGTGGGGCCTACTTATCATTTATGGTAAAAGTGAAATAAGACTCTTATTATGAGACGGATGGAGTAATTTTTTTTAATTTTCAATTCTAATAAACTCACATTTCATTTGTACTATTATTTTTGGCAATGAAATTCTTCCTTATCGAGCAGTGGAAATATGCACGAAGATAAATTTCTTGGCTTGTTCGAAAAAAATCGGTTCAATGATTAAAGCAATTAATTTGTGTACTTTAACATCAAAAAATGAATGGAATCAAAACGGTAACAGATTGAAAAATCAAAACTTATCAAATGTTAGAGCATCCGCAGCGGTGGCGAAAGTCGCCACCGCCGTCCGCGCCGTTGGCAAGGCGAAGGACCGCCGCCGCTGCAGCCGCGCCGCTGGCACGGCGCTGCTCGATGTATCGAGCACGTCCGTGCCAGCGGACGTACACGTGTCACGCTCCCATTGGTCAACGGCATAGCCGTTGTGTTTAAACTTTTTTTTAAAAAAAAAATCGGTTTTTTATTAAAAAAACCGATAAAAAATAAAAAAAAATTTCACTTCCCCAAAAAAATATATCCGTTTATAACCGTTTTTTACACCTTTTTAATTTTTTTTTCATTTTTTTTACCCCAAAAATACACACTTTCATCTATAAATACCCTCAATTTCACCCCAAAAATTCACATCAAACTACACAACTCTCATCATCATTCTCCAATATCCATTCTCATCTCCATTCTCTCATATCCATTTTCATCTTCATTCTCTCATACCCTACAACATCACTATGTCCGGCCAAGACGATAACCCTTCGGGCTCCCACGGTTGGAACCCCGAATGGTTCGGTTCACAACCGTTTCCTAGTCCGGAAATGGAATATTCGGCCCCTCCTCAAACCCAAGATTCGGCCGTTCCGGGTGGCTATCGTCCATACCCAATCGACGACCAAGGTGCCTCCGAAGGGCGCTACGGGTGGACACCGGAGCCTAGGCATCGCGCCCCTTCCCAAATGCCGATTCCTCCATCTCGCGCCGGTGTCCGCACACCGTACTCACCGGCGGATGGAAAGATTGTTCAAGGCGTACTTGGAAATCTCCGAAGATGCGGTGGTTGGAACGAACCAATCCGGCGATCACTTTTGGTGGCACGTCTCTAGCCGGTACAATGCAAACCGGCCGCCCGGAACGATCGAGCGCAACGAGAGTATGGTGCGCAACTGCATCGGCCGAGCCAACGAAGAAATTTGCAAGTTCAACGGCTATTTCATCCAGGAGTCCCGGAATGCCGGGAGCGGCCGAAGCGAGGTCGACATCATCACCGCCGCGCTGAGCACCTACCAATCCATGAACGGTAAGTCGTTCAAATATCTTAACGTTTGGCAGGAGACGCGGACGCACCCGAAGTATAAGGGAGGCATAACATCCTCCTCTAGCGGCTCCTCCAAACGATCAAGGTCGGTAGCCCTATCCGACTACGGCTCGGAAGAAGTGGCTAGCCAACTCGCCGGAGCTAACTTGGGTAGCCCCGACGCCGGACCGAGCGGTTCCCAACGCCGCCCCCAAGGAAGGAAGAAGGCGGCGGCCAACCGTCGTCGCGGCTCGACTCCCGAAGCCACTCCCGAAGCCGCTCCCGCTCCCTATGTGCCACCTCCACCCCCGAACAACTCGTTGTGGATGCTCTTAAGCCAACTCAATATGGCCGATAGGTCATCTATGACCCCCACGCAACTTGAAACACACGAGACCATGATAAAAGGTCTCCAAAAACAATTGGGGTTGATCCCGCCGGATGCGTAGTCTTATTAGGAGTTTAATTATGTAATATTTAATTTTTAGGATTTTAATTATGTAATTTTTAATTTTAAGGAGTTTAATTATGTAATTTTTAATTTTTAGGATTTTAATTATGTATTTTTTAATTTTATTTGTAATTTGTAATATTTATTATGGTTTTTAAATGGATTTTAATATTATGGAAATGTTATTGTTTAATTGAATTTTATATTAATTGTGCTCGTCCTTGCGGAAGAGCACAGTTATGGGTGTTGTGTTCTTGCCAGAGAGCAGGCATGAATAGTACCGCCCGGGCCCACAACCGTGCCACTGGCAAGAGCACGGTTGTGGATGCTCTTACAAGCTTATTCGTAAGCAGCAATATGTTTCTCTTATAAGTACATAGGAATAATCATTACGTGTAATGACTTAGGATCCAATCTTGACCAGAAAATACGTTGTAAGACCCACGTTTAGTTATGTCGTCAATTTGGATTTTGTTTCTTTCTCGTTTTTTTGTTTTTCTCTTTCATTTAGCAGGAGAGGTTAAGGGAGACCATTAACGTTAAATTATGTATTAGAAAATTTATCTTTTAACTTAGATTGAGAGTTCAAGTTACTAAAGAGATAATCGATAAATTATTACTAATCCTCTTAAGAAAGGGTATAAATATGAACTGGTTACTTATGTTTTTTTCGTTTTTCTACTAATTATATCTAGTAAACTATGCAAAAGTTTTTTTTTACAATGAAATTTGTATATTTCAGGTGGTACCTAATAAAAATAAATATAATAGAGGTCTCTGTAACGTTTGAGATATTCTTTTACTATTTTTAATTTTTTTTACCAATCTCACACTTTTTTTAGCCGTATTTTGATTCTCTATCATCTCACTTTATACTAGGAGTATATGATTTCTCTCTCCTCTGTTTCTCCATTTTATAATCTGATTTTTTTCTCCTCATTTATTCAATGCATCCATTATTTATTTGGATTCCTTTTGTCATTATCATTAATATATCAACAAAATTAGTCTTATTTAAATATCTTATTATACATAGATCTAATCTTATAAGGCCATCACGATGGGGCGCCCTAAGGCGCGCCCTAAAGCCCGCCTATGCACCGTCACGTCAACATTTTATCCTCCTGCCATTCCACCTGCAGTGGGGCGCCCTAAGGCGCGCCCTAAGCATTTTACTATTGTTTTGTTATTTAATTTAAATGTTTTCAAATATATAAATGTAAACTTATTAAAAAAACACAACGATTAACTAAAAGAACGGCAAAAAATTCATTGATTTAAAAAAAAAGTTACACGAGTTAGAAATAAAAAAAATGACTATCCTACAAAAGCCCCAACTATCCTACACGAGTTAGAGACCGTACGAATCCGTACTGAAGTCCGAATCATACTGCGTGTTGGCGTCGAACGACCGATATTCGTCAGGTTGTGTACTCGGCCACCGTGCGCCATCTCCAAACATCGGACTACTAGGACTTGAGTATCCACCGAAATCCATTTTATAGCGTAATTTAAGAGTTTAAAAGTTAATCGAAAAGTTACAAATGAAAAGTGAAGTTGGGGTATATATATAACAAAATTTTCGAATTTAAAAAAAAAAACTAAAACCCGTTGCATCGTCCGCGTCGCCCACAGTGGGCGGACGATAACGCGGACGATGCGCTATCGTCCGCCCCATTGTGGATGGCCTAATGCGACATTAAATATATATTGCGACTATATATAAAGTCAATTATATTTGTACATCAATATAATTTTATCAACAGAAAAATAGTCATTTTATCAATATTTAGTATAACCATGCAGCATAAAACAATGTCAATATACTATTCCCCTCCATCTCTTAATAATATGAACTATTTTAATTTTAGGTTGTATCTCAAAATTATACACTTTTTATTTAATTTTTTTTTAATGAAATGAGATTTATTCTCCACTACAATATTTCAATCACTATTTCTTTATATTTCTCTCTTATTTTACAATGTATATTAAGACTTGAACTCCTTCGAAAATTCATTTTTAAGGAATGAATTAAATATTAAAAATATCAACAAATGACATAGATATGTCAATATATTGAGACAAGCATATCAACATAATATACTTGAACGTGTTAATATCAATTGACCATTAAGAAAAATCAAACCATATGAGAATTGAAGGTAACACTAATTTTATTCCATGTAAAAAAACACTAATTTTATTCTATGCCAAAAAATGGAAAAAAGAATTTTGAGGGACAGCTGCGGGATTTGAACCACGCCCTTTCGGACGAGAGCCTAAATCTGGGGCCTTAGAGCATCCACAACCGTGCTCTTGCCAGCGGCACGGTTGTGGGCCCGGGCCCACTTTTTCTGTCTGCTCTCTGGCAAGAGCACAACACCCACAGCTGTGCTCTTCCGCAAGGACGGGCACAATTAATTTAAAATTCAATTAAACAAAAACATTTCCATAATACTAAAATTCATTAAAAAAACCTAAATAATATTACAAATTACAAATAAAATAAAAAATACATAATTAAAATCCTAAAAATTACATAATTAAAATACTAAAAATTAAAAATTACATAATTAAACTCCTAAAAATTTAAAATTACATAATTATTAGCTAATATTACCTGAGGAAGACTACTCATCCTGCGACACTAACCCCAATTGTTTTTGGAGACCCAATATCATGGTCTCGTGCGTTTGAAGTTGCGTGGGGGTCATAGTTGACCTATCGGCCATATTGAGTTGGCCTAAGAGCATCCACAACGAGTTGTTCGGGGGTGGAGGTGGCGCATAGGGAGCGGGGGCAGATGGAGTCGCGGCGAGACAGCGGCCGGCCTCCGCCTTCTTCCTTCCTTGCGGTCGGCGTCGGGAACCACTTGGTCCGGCGTCGGGGCTACCCAAGTTAGCTCCGGCGAGTTGGCTAGCCACTTCTTCAGAGCCGGCGTCGGATAGGGATACCGACCTTAACCGTTTGGAGGAGCCGCTAGAGGAGGATGTTAAGCCTCCCATATACTTCAGGTGCGTCCGCGTGTCCTGCCAAACGTTGAGGTACTTGAACGACTTGCCGTTCATGGATTGGTAGGTGCTCAGCGCGGCAGTGATGATGTCGACCTCGCTCCGGCCGCTCCCGGCATTCCGCGTCTTCTGGAGGAAATAGCCATTGAACTTGCCAATTTCTTCGTTGGCTCGGCCGATGGAGTTGTGCACCATACTCTCGTTGCGCTCGATCGTTCCCAGAGCCGGTTTTCATTGTACCGGCGAGAGACGCGCCACCAAAAGTGATCGTCGGATTGGTTCGTGCCAACCACCGCATCCTCGGAGATTTCCAAGTACGCCTTGAACAATTTATCCATCTCCGTCGGAGTGTACGGTGTGCGGACACCGTGAGTAGGAGGAGACGGAGTTTGGGAGGGGGCGGTCGGCCTAGGATCCGGTGTCCACCCGTATCGCCCTTCGGAGGCACCTTGGTCGTCGATTGGGTAAGGCTGGTAGCCACCCGGAACACCCGAATCTTGGGTTTGAGGAGGGGCCGAATATTCCGTTTCCGGACTAGGAAACGGTTGTGAACCGAACCATTCGGGGTTCAAACCGTGAGAGGGCGGGTGGTCATCGCCTTGGCCGGACATTGTTATGTTGTAGGGTATGAGAGAATGAAGATGAAAATGGATATGAGAGAATGAAGATGAGAATGGATATGGGAGAATGAAGATGAGAATTGTGTAGTTTGATGTGAATTTTTGGGTGTGAAAGTGGGGGTATTTATAGATGAAAGTGTGTATTTTTGGGGGGAAAAAAATAAATAAAAATTAAAAAGTGGTAAAAAACGGTAATAAACGGATATAATATTTTTGGGAAGTGAATTTTTTTTTTAAATTTTTTATCGTTTTTTTTAATTAAAAACCGATTTTTAATTAAAAAAAATCTCAAAGCCGTTGCCCAATCGCCGCGCGCCACGTGTCCTGCTCGCTAACACGGCGCTGCTCGATGCATCGAGCAGCGCCGTGCCAGCGGTGCGGACGGACGCGGGCTGGGCACCACCGTTGTGGATGCTCTTCGACCACTCGCCCAAACTGTCCATGTTATTTGTTTAACCGAATGTGTTTTAATAAATCGATAATAGTCTATTTTAGACTGTTTAATATTGTAATTTAATCTACTGGTTTAGACTATTTAATATTGTAATCTACTGGTTGTCAATAATCATGTTAAGTGGTTTGTGGATTTTTTGAAGTAAGACCCAATTCACAAAATTTAAGACTGAATTTAGTTAAGATATTTAAAAATTATCTTTGTAAAACATAAACATAGTAAAAATTGCCGGATCAGCTGTTTATGTAATCACCAAACACAAATGGTGGGGATAGCCATTCTCCAACTGGCCAAACATACTTCAAAAAAGTAACAATATGAAGAACATAGATAACTTAAATGAGAACTTCACTTATTAACATAGCATGAGTAATAATGGCAATTAGTACCAACCAACCTATAGATCTAATCTCTACGAAACTTCATCTAGATATAAATTTATAAGTTTTGGGAGAGACACTCAGTTTATATAATTACCGAAATTCATTTCAATAATTTTAAATTAAATAAAATTCCAAATCATCAACTCCAAGAATAATTCAACTAAAAGCTAATTAGTCTTTTAATTTCAACCTGCAGTAAAAAACTGTTACAAATCCCAAGTTGGAGATCGTTTATTAAAAAGTTAGTTGCTTGGATGATAGTAAAGATAGATATCAGTTATATGGAGTATATTTTTGGCAATGACAATATTCAGCATGCGAAATTTATTTAACAAATAGCACTAGGTTTTAGATGAGTCAGTCAGTCAGTGTCCGGGATAAGAAAAAGGCAATAAAACTCTAAAGGCAAAATATAAACAACATTCGACGCTTGGCAATGCCTAAGGCCATCCACAATGAGGGCGCGCCCTAAAGCCCGCCCTATGCACCGCCATGTCAGCATTTTATCCTCCTATAATTCACTTACAGTGGGGCGCCCTAAGCACTTTACTATTATTTTGTTATTTAATTTAAATGTTTTCAAATATATAAATGCAAACTTATTAAAAAAATACAACGATTAACTAAAAGAACGGGAAAAAATATCATTGATTTAAAAAAAAAAGTTACACGAGTTAGAAATAAAAAAAAATGACTATCCTACAAAAGCTCCAACTTCCAGCTCAACTCATCACTCAACCTCTGGAGGCGCTCGGCTTGGGGTATATATATAACAAAATTGGGACTTGAGTATCCACCGGAATCCATTTTATAGCGTAATTTGAAAGTTTAAAAGTTAATCAAAAAGTTACAAATGAAAAGTGAAGCTAGGGTATATATATATAACAAAATTTTCAATTTTTTTTTCAAAAAACTAAAACGCGTTGCATCGTCCACGTCGCCCACAGTGGGCGGATGATGACGCGGACGATGCCCTATCGTTCGCGCTTCGTCCGCGGACTAAGCGTCGGGCGCGGACGACGCATCGTCCGTCATATCGTCTCCTCATTGTGGATGACCTAAGGGTAAAAAATATGATTTGCTCTTTCACAAATCACACTCGAAGATTTAATCTATTTATTTTTTTAATTGAAAAAATTTCTATGAAAGTCTGGAATCTCCACGAGGAATCCGTTTAATCATTTAGTATAATTGCAGCCCTTAAAAATAGTATGTCGTGTCGGCGCTTGATTTTTCAAATGGCTCATCTATATCAATACTAGTAATATTTAAGAGCATCTCTAATGGCGGACGTCCGGTCGGACATCCGCGACGGGCGACCGGAACGTCCACCATTATAACAAAGCAACTCGGATACGGATGTCCCGTATGGACGTCGGATGTCCTCGGATATCCGGGCGACGGGCGGGCGGACGTCCGGGTCGGACGTCCGAGTTAATTTTTTTTTAAAACTCTATATATACGGCTCGTTGAACTTCATTTCATTCGCAATTTTCCCGTATTCCTTATCAAAATTATAATTCCGTTACGTAATTAAATAATTGTGATTTTTTTAAGTGCGGGAAGTCCTAGTGGGAAGGGCTATGGGAATGAAAGAGTTAAATTTTGTGTTAAGTCTACAATTAGAGGCCATTACTACTCGCAACAAATTCAATTAATACACGCCACGCAAAATCTCATCAGACTTCTATCACATTCATATTGCTCCACGTTTTCTCCATTAAATATATTTTATCTTAATCGGCATTTATATTACTATAAAATTAGTAAGTAATTACTATATGTTTGTACTTTCAAGTTAATTTATTTTTTAATCCAAATATATATTCGATGTATTATATTGTAATTTCAATCATGTTTGAATTAAAATTATAGCCGTTGATATCAATATAAATAAGAAGACTCATATTCGTGTCATCTTAAAAAAATGGAATCTTTTGTTTTGTGATACCGAAAATCTGCTATCCCAATAAACATGACATGGCAACCATGAATTTGAAAGTAGTAGTTTATTGGGTTGGGCTTTGGCACATCACTCTTGACGCATTTTCATTGCAGCGAAATTATTTGATGACTACTCTATCAACATAATATTCTTGAGCATCACTTTGGGTTTGGCCACACTTAGATGCATTTTCATGAAATAATGTTAAATTGCAGAAATATTATTTGATGGATACTCTATCAACATATATTCTCCAAAATCAACATAAAATTATTGGTCTTTATTTTGGGCCGAATGATACAAAAACTACTTTCTCTATCTAGTGTCCACTATTTAACTATTTATTTTATTCCACTTTTGATATGCAGATCTCATCTTTCATTAATTTTTTACACTCACAATCCATTACAAAACTAATACTCCCTTCATCCCATTACAAGTGATGAATTTCTTTTGAGCACGAGAATTAAGAAAATGATATATAATGGGTTAAAGTGGAGAGAGTAAAGTATGAGAGATGAAAAAGTAAAAGAGATAAAGAGAGAATAAAGTAAGAAAGAGAGATGGAATAAAATAAGAGATGGTTGAAGTTTTGTTTTTAGCTAAAAAAGAAAATCGATCACTTGTGGTGGAACAACTCAAAATAGAAAGTTGATCCTTGTGGTGGGACGAAGGAAGTATTAAAATTGAGTCTCACATTCCACTTATTTTCTCTATTTACTATCCTTTACATGATGAACGGACAGAGTAGTATATATGCATAATTAAATAAAATTCCTGATGTCGACGTGTAACAATATGATGAAAATTGCAAGTACTATAACAATGTAGATGCTAAACAATCCACATTATGTAGGCATAATTTGTTCAGTTTTAAACAATAATTTATTCAGTTTTAAACAATAATTTATTATAATACGGAGTACATTAAATTTGTACCGTATTTGTCGTCTGAAATGGAAGAAATTTATTGTAACCATAAATACATGTTTTTTTCCTGCACTCCAAATTAAACCCCAGCCCCAGGGGTGCGATCTAATTAATAAATGCTGTGACTAATTAATAAGTTCTGATCTCGTTCATTTCACTAAAGTTGAAAATGATTAATTGAAGTACATATTTTCTTACTTGTGCTATAATTATTGTCAAAGTACACCGTCAATGAATCACCTAACCACCCACATCCATATGATTTAATTTGACAAAACTAAAATTTCCAACATATTGAACTGAAAAAGTTGTAAAGGTGATATTTTATTCATGTATGATAGATTGATAGTATGTAATTCAAATACAATAGACGAAACATAAAAAACACACTACACTAGTATAATAATTCAATATAACATGTGTAGTATAGTATAAGTATTACAAATATGGCATGGTATATATCCTTATTTCTCTCTCGTATAACATTTGGGAAGAAATTTATCCCAATTATTTAAGCAGTAGGAGCCGGTGCTGGTTCGCCGAAAAAGCTAACATAGTTGTTATAGGGTCCTTCAGCTGCCGGAGTCGCATATCCCGAGCTTCTTATTTCCGCCATTTGTCGCCTCGCGTTCGCTCCTCGCGCTTCACAAAACTTCGGCAGGTACACTCCTGCCATTATTAAATAATCGCTAAATTTAGGCCATAGGCTAGCAATTTAACATACTAATAATATTATTTGCGATGGAAAATTTTAAAATATGACAAAAAAAAAAGAAGCGTCCCCTACCTACATTGAGGACACAATTGTACACAGTTTGTCCACAACGCCTCAATCTTTTGTTTTTTATTAGACGCTTTAGTTTAGTTTGCATCCCTTAATTCCAGTTGGGACACGTTTTTAAGGGAGATGAAAAATACTTGCCTTCTCCTGCGGCGAGATTGAAGTAAAGATCGACGATGTTGGGGCAGTTGGCGTAGCAGCGGTTGGAGCAGAGCTGATTGGCGAAGCGCGGGTCGAGGAGAGAGTCGGACGAGATGCCGAGCGCGCTTCGGTCGAGGCCGCACGCTTGGATGCATTCGTCGCTCTCGATAAAGTTCTTCAGTTTGTACACATAGATCTCTGACGCCGTGCACGCGTACGTCTCTGCCCCACCCCTCTGCACGTGCTTCTCCAGCACGCACCGCTTCCCCGTCGCCGACACGGCGTACGCGCACGACTCCTTCTCCAAATTCTCGCACTCAATAATATTTCCTACGTAACTAGTGTTTATCAATATCTACATTGTTTATAATTACACTATATATACATAAATTAAAACAATTAACTAAATTAATTTTATAGTATTGATTACTAACCGTAAGCAGCTTGGAAGACGAGAGCTAGAGTGAGGAGAAGAGCAAAAGTAGATGCATTTTGTGAGGCCATTTTATGCCTTTAAATTTGGTGATTTAAAGACAAGTATTGGTGTGGGGATATTTGGTTGCAGGAAATGGGATATATATAGGGAGTGATGGATGCATGGAATTTATTATGATGATGTGAATAGTGTAAATGTGTGAAAGCTACAAAAACCAACTTTCACAAAAGTTTGGTATAAGTTGGAAGCGAATGACTTGGTCACTCTCTACTCTCTAGGGGGATTGATTTAGATGGTTAGGAGTGACCTGTCGACGGCTAATTGAATTTGAGGCGAAACCTTCCTCTGAGTCAATTCTACACCATTAATTATGGCGTGGTTTTTGGGGTGGAAAAATACATCTATGCCCATTCTTTCTTTAGCTTAAACTATCGCAAATTCATTCATTAATTCAAAATACCTATACTTTATCTATAAATTAAATGATTAGTTTTAAAATCAAATTCAATATGCCATCCATTTCCCATTAATTATCTCAGATGCAAGTTTACTTTATTAAGAAAAATCAGACAAAAAGTTAATCGTATATAAACCTAATTTTATATACCGTAATAACTATGAACGGAAAAAATTTAGTGAGAATTGGACAAAAGTGGTAAAATAAGGCAATTAATTAAGATGATATGGAGTATTAAACAGTAATTATGGCGAACACACGCTAATCGCTTCGGTCTATTAAATGACGGGTGGGGTCACTTGGTTAGTCAGAAAGATATTAAATGAGGAGTATTTTTTTGTTCTTTTATTATTTTTCTATTTCTTTGTGGAAGAGTACGTATTTTTGTTCTAAATTCCTTTTCTGCGCGCTTCACAATTCTTACATGTGCCGTGGTTTAATTCTCCTTCCATCCAATTCCAAATATATTTTGCCTTGTTTCATTATTTCCATGTTATTGAGAGTTTTCTTCCCTTTTAATTGAGAGTTTTCATTATTTCCATGTTAGAACATCCACATCCATGATCTTATGCAAGAGTATGGATGTAGGCCCGGACCCACATTTATTCATTTTTTACTTCATGCTCTTCCGCAAGAGCATGCTCAAGGGTCACACCATTCTATTATTCAATTTAAATACTTCAATTACTAAAAACATTTCCACAATATTAAGATGCATTAAAAATATCCGAAATATTATTACAAATTACTACAAAATTAAAAATTACAGAATTAAAATTCCAAAAATTAAAAATTACATAATTAAATTCATAATAAAAAAAATTGAAGTATGAATGAGAGATAATTTGATGTAAAGAATGGATGATGAATGTTGGTATTTATAGATGATTTTGGAATAAAAGTTTTTAAAAAAAATCAAAAAATTTGAAAAAAAATGGTAAAAAACGGTTACATTTTTGGATATCCGAATTTTTTTTTCTTTTTTCAGAATTATTTTTGATTTTTTATGAATTAAAAAATAATAAATTTAACAGAAAAAATGAGCTAATCAGGAGGCGCCACGTAGGCATGCTCTTCGTCACGGCGGTGCTCTTGCTATGGAGCAGTGCTGTCACACCCCAACCTCTATAACGTATATAAAAAAATCAAAACTAAGATTTTAAATAATTAGTCCACTTGCTAAAAGCGAAACCCTCCCAAATAAGATAAGTTCAAAAGCTAACATTTTTTAGGTACATATTTCAAAACATTCTTAATGGTGGGGTCCTATCGCCACTCTATATATTATACATTCATTTACACGTACAACAATGAGGAGGAGAAGGTTTCTAAAATGAGTCAGCCGCCGACCCTGATAATACGTGGAGTTTGCATAACTCACACTAACCAAACCATTATTGATATCTAATTCCGAAAAATAGTGGTGGGTTAATGAGCCACAACTTAATGTATTTAAACTTCACTTTCAATTTCACATTCCAAATATCAAACATATTCTTTAGCCAACTAGAAGCAATAATATCATAAATAATTTCGTATCCATATGCATATGCCTCTTTGTTCAATTTTATTATTCTATCACGGATCAAGCCTGTTAACTGCCCAGGATTTCCAAAATGCCAATATGATTTGACCCGAATGTCCCATTATGATTTGACCCGTAGGTCCCAATATGATTTGACTCGTATGTCCCACTCTGATTGACCTGAAGGTCC
Source organism: Salvia splendens (assembly GCF_004379255.2). NCBI lineage: Eukaryota > Viridiplantae > Streptophyta > Magnoliopsida > Lamiales > Lamiaceae > Salvia > Salvia splendens. Next base: position 22,253,711 of record NC_056040.1, read on the forward strand.
CAATATGATTGACCCGAAGGTCCTAATATGTCCATTATGATTTCAGATCCCGGGCAAGACCGTCACAGATCCTCTTTAATTATATGATTCATGTAATTTCAACACCATGTGTAAAACATATCAATTATATATCCATATTATACTCTATCAAATAATTCCAATACAGTATAGAAATATATCCTTTGCACCAATCATATCTCTATATCATATTCCACCATCTAATCCGAATATTCAATCCAATTAAATATTTAGCACTCAATCATATAGCATAAAAATTTAAAAGTACGATTTATACACACACCTGATTATGAGAGATAATTTAACTGAACTGAGCCATTGATTTCTATTCCTTATTTATAGCTCCCGAACCTTACGATCCAAATTGAATCTTTTCCTTTTTTCCTTCTTCTACCTACTTACTCTCGATCAACTATAATATGATATCTTCATCACCTTATTTATTTATTTATTTATTTTTTCGAATATTTCCTCCTCCCCTCCCATCTTTTTGAAACGTAAAATATATCTAGCTCCTCATGTCTGGATACATAAAAAATTATTTGAACGAAACAATTGACATGGTGTACACGCAGGGCCGACTCTGGGCATAGGCAACCAAGGCCACGACCAGGGGCCCAGGATGGACAGGGGCCCAAATTTTTTTGCAGCTTCTTAGGCCCAGCAGGTCTGCCCAGGTAACCCAGGCACCCAGCGATGTCCTTTGAGGCTTTGAGTTGCCAGCCTGCCACCGTTCCACCGAGAGTCCGAGACGCAGTCGCCAGTCGATCCATACGAAAACGAACAGGCAGAACAACCCTTGACCTTGCCGCCTCCAAAAAACGCTGCGCCTCCGTCGTCTCTCAGATCAGATCGCGGCACGGCATCGCACCTTCGACGCTGCGTCCCGTCCCGAGTGCCGACCAGCAGGGACGCCTCAGCCTACGCTACGCCCTCCTGACCGCGGCCAGCAGCCCAGCCTAATCACTGATTCACTGATCGAGGTTAGGTTATATACTAATAGGTGTCAAACTCTTATTAACTTTTTACTCAAATTTTTAGCGAATTCTTTTCTAGATTTCTGGACTTTGCATATCTAATTTCCAATACATAATTTAGGTGTTGGAATGTTGCCAAAGAAACATTTGTCTGGAGCTCAAAAAAGAAAAAAAAGAAAACAAGATGAATTGTTTGTTGAATCGCAGAGATGTGCTTTAGACAAGTTCTTTTCAGTTTCTAGCAATGTTAATGTTAATGAAGATCAAGGGCAGGAATCTGGTCATGAACAGGAACACTATCATAATTTAGCTGCAGAAGTTGAGGTCAATGAAGATGCTACAGCTCCAGGGGAACAAAGTTTAATAGCAGAAGTTGAGATCAATAAGGAAAACAGTAATGAGGAAAATTTGCATACGAAAAATCCAAATGGTACGGCTTCAGGGGAACCTTCTTTACATACTGAAAATTTAGATGGCCTTTTATCTATCTTTGATCCTAGTACATGGGAGAATCTTGACAATGTCAAAAGGGATTTGTTAATTGAAAAGGGACCGGTGAGAGAATTGAATCTGGAATTCCCTAAAGATGCTATTGGTAGACATTTTTCATATGCTTTCTACTCTAGGAAGTTACCTAACAATGAGGTTGTTGATAGAAAGTGGTTGCTTTACTCTAAGAATGTGGACAAGGTATATTGTTTTTGCTGCAAGTTGTTCAAATCAAATTGTAGCAAGTCTTTATTGGCATCTGATGGACTGAGGGATTGGAAGCGTCTTAGTCAGAGGCTGAAAGAACATGAGAGCAGTGTTGAGCATCTAAAAAGTATGAGTACATGGAATGAACTTAGGTTGAGGCTGAACAAAAATGAAACAATTGATGATGATTTGCAACGGGAAGTGGCAAAGGAAAAAGAGCGTTGGAGACAAGTGTTGACAAGAATTGTTTCTGCTGTGAAGTTTCTTGCTAAAAATAATTTGGCCTTGCGAGGAACAAATGAGAAGATTTATCAAGATAATAACGGTAATTTTCTAGGCACAATTGAAATGATTGCTGAATTTGATGTTGTTATGCAAGAACACATTAGACGGATTCAGAATAATGAAATTCATCATCATTATCTTGGCCATAATATTCAGAATGAAATAATTTCTCTTATTGCTGATTCCATAAGAAGATATATGTTGAGTATCATCAAGGCTGCCAAATATTTCTCTGTTATCTTGGATTGTACTCCAGATGCTAGCCATGAAGAACAAATGACTTTAATTGTGCGTTGTGTCAATATGTCAAGTAACATTCCGAGAGTGGAGGAATTCTTTTTAGGCTTCTTATCTGTGGAAGAAACAACAGGATTGGGACTCTTTACTTATTTGATGGATTTATTGGAGCATTTTGAATTGAATGTTGATGATGTGAGAGGTCAAGGCTATGACAATGGTTCTAATATGAAGGGAAAACACCAGGGTGTTCAGAAGCGTTTGCTTGAGATTAATCCAAGAGCATTATATATGACATGTGCTTGTCATAGTCTAAACCTCACTCTTTGTGATATGGCACAATCTTGTGGAAAAACTATTTCATTCTTTGGTGTTATACAACGGATATATACTTTGCTCTCTGGTTCTACTAAGAGGTGGAAGATATTGACTGACAATGTTCCCAAACTAACTGTCAAATCTTTGTCCACCACTCGTTGGGAGAGTAGAATAAACAGTGTCCAAGCTATTAGGTACCAAACTCCCCAAATAAGAGCAGCTTTGTTGGAAGTGGTGAGAAGTTCTACAAATGACCCAAAATCAGTAAGTGATGCTGAAAATTTAGTAACCGCTCTTGAGAATTTTGAATTTTTATGTGGTATGGTTATTTGGCATGATATTCTATTTTCAATAAATATGGTGAGTCAAAAACTGCAATCTAAGATTGTGTGCATGGATGCTACAATTCACCAAATAGAAGGTGTCATTTCATATTTCAAGAGGTATAGAGACGAAGGCTTTAGTCGTAGCATTAAGATTGCAATAGAAATTGCAGAAGAGATGGATGTGGAGCCAATATTTCCGACAAAACGAAAAGGTAAAAGAAAGAAACATTTTGATGAACAGAATGATCAAAATGAAGAGACACTAGCAGCTATAGAGCCATTCAGAATTAATTATTTTCTTACCATGATTGATATGGCGATTGCTTCATTGACTAGTCGATTCGAGCAGATGAAGACATTTGAAAACCTATTTGGTTTCTTATTAAACTCAGAAAACCTGAAGTCTTTGGATGATAATGATCTATGGAAGTGTTGTACTACTTTTGCAGAAGCTTTTTCTCATGATAACTCTTCTGATGTTGATCTCAATGACTTTATCAGTGAATTACAAGTGCTGCAAGTAATTTTACCAGATGATTTGATGTCAGCACCTGAGATTTTTCAGTTCATTACTATTGAAGATTGTTATCCAAATGTTTCTATTGCATATCGAATTTTATTGACCATACCTGTGACTGTAGCCTCAGCTGAAAGGAGTTTCTCAAAGCTGAAATTGCTCAAAAATTATTTGAGGTCAACTATGTCGCAAGATAGATTGAATGGCTTAGCTACATGTTCTATTGAGAAGGGTATATTGGAGAATGTTGATCTCAACATCGTCCTTGCTGATTTTGCTTCAAGAAATGCTCGACGGAGTTTTTTGTTATGAGACATTGAGTATTAAATGTAATAAAAAATATTGAGAGTTTTTTGTTATAAGACATTGATAATTAGATGTAATCATAAATTTTATAATCCAGTATGGGGCCTTGACATCCAGCTTGGCCAAGGGCCCTTCAAAACACAAAGCCGACCCTGTGTACACGTAGTCCTTAGGTGATGTACACATGTAGATTAATAATCTACTTGGGGGTGTTCGGTTTGTAAGATTGTATCCGAGATTAAACTTGTAGTATGTTTGGTTCATGAGATTCAACCTCACAACTTAATCTTAGATGGATAATCATGGGATAATTAGTCATAGCTAACCTCCTATGACTAAAATAATCTCACAACTCAATCCTAGATTATATCTTGGTATTATTTTATCTTAGAAACCGAACACCACCTCGGATGACTGACTTAATCCCATGCATACACACGTGTATATACATATAAAAGCATACAACGTAACTTCTATCTTATTACATATATTTTCATACACAAAAACTTCCATGCACACACTCACGTGCATTACACATGTACTTAGAGCATCTCCAATGGGCGGATGTCCCACTATGACATCCACTAGGACTTCCCAAAAACACCTCCTGCCACGTCACTAGGACTTCCCATCCCACTGCCACGTCACTAGGACATCCCCTTCACAATCCGCCCTTCCCATCGCCCTTCCCACTAGGACTTCCCGCAATAAAAAAAATCACAAATTCACAAATAAAGCAATTTACGTTTACGGAAATAAAATTTCAACACGAATACGAACGAAAAAATTAACAACTTCATTTAAAAAAAACATACATGATTTGAAAAAAAATTACATAGTAATAAAACAAAAAAAAGTACTAACATCAACGTCAACCCTTCCGCGTCCAAACCTCTTCGATAATATCGTTCTGAAGTCGAACATGGGCATCTGTTTGCCGCATGTCGGCAAATGCACGCATCCGCTTGACCTCTCCATGAGGTACCCCCATATTCACATTCGCGGTGGCCACGCCATGACTTGGACCTGCACCCGTATCATCTTCATTGGTCCACTGAGTCAGTTCCGCAGCTTCATTTTCGACAATCATGTTGTGCATTATGATACATGCGTACATGACATCGCCGATGTTGGGAATATAACACTGCCGTGCAGGACCCTTGACTACCGCCCATCGACTCTGGAGCACACCAAATGCCCGCTCCACATCCTTGCGCGCTGCTTCCTGACGGCACGCAAAGTATGACTTCTTTTGTCCGAGCGGATGCTTGATTGTCTTCACAAAGACGGGCCAGTTTGGGTATATCCCATCCGCCAAATAGTATCTCATATTGTGCTGGTTGCCGTTGGCGACGAAACTGATGGCGGGACCAACGCCATTGCACTGAGCATTGAACAGGGGCGACGACTGGAGAACGTTGATGTCGTTGTTCGACCCGGCGACTCCAAAATAAGCATGTCATATCCACAGGCGGTAGTCAGCTACAGCTTCTAGGATCATCGTGGGATGCTTGGCTTTGAAGCCAGTAGTGTACATCCCCTTCCAGGCGGCGGGGCAGTTTTTCCACTCCCAATGCATACAATCTATGATGCCCAACATCCCAGGGAACCCGTGCACCGACCCATGCATATCTACCAGACTCTGGCAGTCTTCGGGGCTCGGACTCCGAAGATACCGCTCACCGAATATCGCTCTCACGCCCGCGCAAAAATTCTGCAGACACTCGACGGCTGTCGACTCGCCAATGTGGAGGTACTCGTCGAACATGTCGGCCGCGCCTCCGTACGCCAGTTGTCTGATTGCGACAGTGCACTTCTGCAAGGGCGTGAGTCCGGGTTTGCCAGCTGCATCCTCCCTAATCCTAAAATACAGGTATCTTCTCTCTAAAGCACCCACGATGTGCAGAAACAGCGGACGATGCATCCTAAAGCGTCGCCGGAATAAGGCTTCCCCAAAACGCGGTTGCGGAGCGAAGTAGTCTGCATACAACCGAATATGTGCAGCAATGTGGTCACGGGGTACTGTAGTTCGACGATGGATCGGCCGAGGTACCGCAGCCTGCTGCCGCCGCTGCGCCCTCTGCTGTAGCAGCCTATCTATCGCACCTTCCACAGCGACCTCCAATTCATTCTCGCTATCACTGTCACTAGACATTCTAGATATACTTGAAATTAGAGATGTAGAGAGAGAAACTTGTTAACACAAGTGGTGCGAATGAAATAAAATTCAACGAGCCGTATATATAGAGTTTAAAAAAAATTTAAAAAATTTAAAAATCGGACGTCCGACCCACGCCACAATGGCGGACGTCCGCCCGCCCGTCGCGCCGACGTTCGAGGACACCCGACGTCCTCACGGGACGTCCGTATCCGACCTCCCCTGCCTTAATGGCGGACGTCCCGGTCGCCCGTCGCGCACATCCGACCGGACGTCCACCATTGGAGATGCTCTTACGTAAATTAGCTAATATTTAAGTTAACACATATGCACATAATATATTATATTTATTTGTAAATATTTTAAATTATCTAAATCTTAAAAAATTAATCATATTGATTTTTCTCAATTTATAAATATTGCTCCACTTATTATGACATCCATATAGTATCTCTATAAAACAAATAATAATAAATATTCATATAAAATCTGTATAATACAAATTATAATAAATATAATAATATAAAATAATAGTATATGATTTAGGTTATGGATGTTATAAGGGTCGTGCCGTTGGCAAGAGCACAACGGCTGGCAGGGTATGTGCCACGCCGACGGCAAAGCGATAGCTCTTAAGATCAAAATTGACCTTTACTCTTATTAATGTGAGGCAACTTTTACAAAAAAATGAAATTTCATATTTTTTTAGGACAAAATAAAAAAGAAAGTGACATCAACGGAGTAATAAATAAAAAACTAATAGGGGTAACACCCATGAGGGAAAATATTGATGGCTTATGCCCAATCTCTATGGCTCCAAACTGAAATTGTGCAGACTTTGATCACATTTACCAAGTTGCAGGATACATGTCCAACATCAAACCAAGAAACCATTAGCATTGTAAAACGAGATGATATCCTAAATTAATATGAACACTAGTTTCCTAAAACCTGCGTAAGATTGTCTTATCAATATCCTACCCCGAAAACTAATAACGTCAACACAGAAACTGATGAACTGAAAGCACTACAAAATGATAGAAGTAATAAAAAATGAACATATATTTTCACCAGGGCACCTCCTTTGCTGCCCTCTTATTGCTTCATCTTTCTGTCTAATTCATCGAGAGCCTGAGAAAAGCAGACAGTTATCACTGAAAATCTAATTGAAGGGAATCTCGAACCCTCAGAAATGATGAAACAGCACCACTGCATCATCTAGATCCATCAATGAACGCTCCAAGGTAGCCCTGACTATTCTGTACACCATAACTTTATTCCTCAGTTCCCCAACAAGTTTATCCTTAGGTATTTGAAGAACCTGGAGCACATCACTTAAATCATTGAGACCGATCTTCTATAAATACACTCACAGTGCCAAACAGTGAGGTTTTCCTCTCAACAAAATAGATATGTTATTGTTGATTCACAAATCACAATGATGTAGTAAATCCATTACTGTTTATTCCTTCATATATATGCATCGTAACTATCTAAAGCATACCTCTTTTCTCTGGTCTTGCTCGTGAGCGATTCTAAGTTTCAAATTTAGAACAGCATGGTACATTTCATCAAGAAATTTTTCCCGGAAACGTTTCTGATCCACTTTCCACAGATGAAATGATGGTGGCCTGGCCGCAGTCATACTCTACAAATAAAGTTTTCTTTCAGTCACTGAAATTCTCGAGGAAAAGCGTATCAGCGGACTTGAATGTATACTTCACATATTAATTCAATGTGCATGTTATCTTTTGCACAGCATGATTGACAACATTGCACAAATATTAGATTTTCATATCAATATAAATAGGGCTGGACCCCCACCCAGACACAAAATTCTTCTTGGAACCATGATAATGCAATAGAAAATACCTCCATGTGTAAATATCCATCTTTCCAGAGCTGGAAGAGTATCTTGGTGGTCTCTTTCTTCTCAACAAATGTAATATCTGAAATCTAAAGCATAAGATACGAACTAGTTACTGCGATGATTCCACCTTGAATTGACTGAAGTACAATGTGCAATGATTCCTGAAATAATTCATTTTATGGGATTTTATGTAAACTAAACTATTAACTTCTTAAAAATATGTTTCACTTCTGGGAGGGAGGAAGGGAAACAACATCCTTATTTCTTAAGATTATCAAATTGCTAAAGTTACCTTGTCCGTCTCAACGAGGCGACCAGCCCTTGACAGTAGCCTAAATATCTTGTAGGCTTCCTTCCCATACCTTTTCAATATCATTGACTCCACCTAATTAGAATGCCATTGCATAAGATGTTGAGATAAATAAACATTAACAGAGACCAATAGAGAATGAAGGAACAAAAAAACAAACTTCTTGATTTTGAGCCATTTGAATGAAGCTCTTAATATCTGAAGAGAGACAAATAGCAAAGGTATGTGTTAGAACTCAATAGATGGATGGTGGCTTGGTTGATAAAGGTTGCATTAAGATAAAAAGCAAGAAGAGGATGAAAGTACCAATGCTATAGCTTTCCATATCAGTAGCAAGGGTTTCACAACCAAGTTGTTCGAGTGAAGTTTGGACACGGTCAAGATCCATGCCAACACCACCATCTTTTTTAATCACTTCTTCATATATATCGTTTATAGACAGATCGGCTGGAAATAATACCACAAGTCAGATCAGATAAATGTTGATAAACCAGGGCACAATTGATCATTTAACAATGTCTGTGAATGGTACACAAATCTAGGGCTGGCAATTTTCGACACGACACGATAATCTGACACGAATCCGCATGAAATTATTGGGTTGGGGTCGAGTCTTATTGGATTCGTGTCCTTATCGGGTTGACCCATTAAGAACCCGATAATTTCGGGTTGGGTTCGGGTCGGATGCGGGTCGGATACGGGTAACCCATTAAGAAATAATATTATTATTTTTATTATTATTTAAAAAAATATATATTACTTTAATTTTTTAATTTCTTATAAATTAGGTTTAAATAGTATAAAACGAATTTTAATTATGTAAATTAGGTTAAAAATTAAGGTTTAATCGTGTAATATTAGGTTTTAATCGTGTAATATCAGGTTCGGGTTGTTATCGTGTCGTGTCAACCCATATTATATCGTGTCGATAATGGGTTCGTGTCGGGTGTGGGTCGTGTTCGGATTTGAAGGTAGCAGGTCGGGTTCGTGTTCGGATTTACAGTTTCCTTAGCAGGTCGGGTTCAGGTTAGGCCTTATTGGGTTGGGTCATTATCAGGTTGACCCGATAACGACCCAATCCGCACGATTTGCCAGCCCTACACAAATCCCTTCAAGTGCCATCATGAATATGTTTCTTAATTCTAAGTTGTTCAGGTGTCCCTACTAATCAACTAAATATGAGACAGAAAACTAAGGAGTGGATAAATCTAAAATACATAATAATTTTGGAATAGTAACAATCAAATGACTTCAAAGCAAACCAACAATAAGACAACTACTATTTATTGGTGTTTTTAGCGCCGTTCGTACCAAATTGACAAATGCACATATAAAGGGTATGTGGGGCAAGCCAGTCTTAATTCTTAACTACAAGGCTGTCATGATCAAATTGTACACTGCTTTCTTATTTCATTGTATAAATTGTTCTTGTTGAACCATACATGCCTTGAAGTTCTTGACAAATCACTATAGATCGCTCCATGTTCTTAACAAGTTAGGCAATCCCCATGCTATGTCTTAATAGTACGCTTGTCTTCTTCCTTGCCATCAAATTTGTGAATTCGTAGAATGAACTAAAACACCAGTACACCACATACAACATAAGCCACTAACTAAAGCCATTGAATTATTTGAATGATGGATTTGATTCCAAAGATATTTGTTCCATTTTAGTAATGGAGAGTGACGAAGTCCTACAACATAACCTTAGAATTCAATCCAGGTATGTATAGAAAGAAATGTCCTTACGAGAGTTTTCAGCATTCATTCGAGTCTCTGATTGTCCAATTAAATCCAAAGCTGCACTCAGCACAATGCTTGCTTCATTGTTAATACTTGTTTTCACATGTGAAATACAAGCCTGCATCGAAGAAATACATAAGAATCTCATACAGAAGCTTTTTATGTAAATAAACACAGCAAGTGACATCAAACTTATTTCTTCTAGCAACCAATTAGAAATAATTATAATAACGAACCTTATGTATCAGGCGCCACAAAAATTCTTCAAAATTAACACGCCAAAGAACTTCTATCTTTCTATTTACATCCGCTAATTCGTCATCAGAGTCCAAAACAATATTCTTGCGCTATTAGTCAAAATGAATACAAAAATAACAAGTCAATAATCTCAAATAATAAGTCAATAATTTCAAATATTGTGCTGAAAGATACTTCAAAAGAAATGCTACTCGAACCTTCTGGCCCACTTTTGGGATACTAGTACTTTCCTCACCCTTCTCCTCAGAAATATCACCCGTGTCCATTGAAAATCTTATCAACTCTGATGGAGCAGCAGCTTCCAAAGCAAGCTGCTCTATGGTCTTCCTTTCTGTGATCTGTTAAGTGAATGGTCAGTTCTACTAAAGTAGGTCGTTTGCATAAATATCAGCAGAAGATGCAGGACCACATGAACAGGTTAGCTAGTGACAAACAAGTGAGACTTTCCAGTTTCCTCATACAGTCATCTACCTCGATAATCAAGAACCCTGCCCCCATCCCGCAGACAAAAAGAGAAAAGATTCCGTTTTCTTCATATATTTATATTTTTAAACAAAAGAGAATAGATATAATCCAAGAAACTACAACTCTCATCAATCCTATTACTTCCTAAAAATATTTTAATACATGAAGCAGGCATCAGCACAAAGGAATTGTCAACATATAGATATAATGCATGTTATTTATGAAAGTTTATACCCTCAACCAATTGAAGGGAAATGACCATACAAGACAAATAAACTTTATGATGAATGGAAGCAAAGAACTGCACAATATACACACCATCCAAAAATATATTGTGCAGACAGATATTTAAAGGAAATTAGCAGAAGGTCTCTTGAAACGTAGAATATACTGCTATGTTCAAATGGGTACCTCTCCTGACTTGGCACCTCGCTTCTTGGCAGGAGCCTCATCAGTAGGTGGAGTAAGGAGTGGCCCAGGCAAAGGGCAGCGCTCTATAAACCGGGCACTCAAAAGTCTCCTGAAGCTATCATGCACAACCTGATTGTCAGAACTACCTGCAGGAGTGAAGAGTTTTCAAATGCAAAGCAACCATATAATATAGTCCCAAATCCAAATTACTATTAGTTAACTGGATTTTGATAAGAGACAAAAAAAAAACACTTTGGTAACCATTGCTAATATATATTGTCGGTTAATTTCTTGAACATGCTTCACTATGAATTGATTGACTAAAGGTTCTAACTTGGAGCTGATTGAAATGGTCTCTTCAAAACTTTTCGTTAACAGCTTCGTACTTTTATCATGCATCAGAATATCAGATGATGACCATAATGACGATTATCATTATATTGGTAAGAATTTCATTGCAATTACTTGGATATTGAATTATAATGAAGAAAAAATGACTATTAAATTGAAGAAGAACTTGGTCTATATTCTATAAAGTATGTTTCAATTTTGACTAGTTTTATAGCAAAAGTTACAACTAATTATCGATACCTGTTTTCTGCTTTTCTCTATCAATAATTTGATCAAGCGAAAGCCTCCCGTGTTGAATCAACCCATCAAATATTCCTCGACACTGTAAAATAACGAGATGAGCAATCAACCTCAACATCAGTTATCACATATCAAAGAATAAACTCAAATGCCAGTAAACAGAACAAAAAAAATACTAAAAAATGAACTCACATCTTCACCAAGCTCCTCTGATACAATTTGCATAAATTTTGTGGCCCTTAATTTATGCATAATGTTGTCGAATAACACCATATAGTGGGTGGATTTCTGTGCCTTAACACCTACAGTCGCAAAAGAGAAACCACTTATATGGGCTTCATGCTTTAAACAATCTTCACTAATAAATTAGTCGCAATCACTGAATAAACACTTCCCACACAATCTTTAATAGATAAACTTATTTTTTTCTTATCAATGTTGTATAAATAAACAGGCCTTTCTTGAATAAAATACCCAACTTCAAAAAACAACCATTTTGAATCAAAATACAAGATTGAATCAGCAACACAAACAGAATTTTAATGAAATTTATGCAGCAAAGATTCACCTTCTTGCTCAAGTTGGAAGGCTTGAACGCAGTTTTGGTGTATCAAAACCCGTAAACAATTGAAAACATTTTCTCTAGAGAGCTGTGTGGACTTGCCAATTTCATCTAGCTTTAGGGTTCCTTTGCGGAGCAAACACTCGCATACTTTCTGCACATAAAACAGATTTGTACTTAATTGCTAAACATTAAAAGCAGAAAGCAAAATAGGTGAGAAAATTAAGAAGAGAGGGAATTACAGAGCACAAATCACCGTAGAAGGAGGAGATGACATGGGCGGCGAGTAAAATACCGTGCTGCGACACCATCACTGCGTGATTACAGGCGGTTGAGGGCGGAGAAGAGAGGCAGGAATCCGATTAGCAGCGGTGGCTGCTGCTTTTTCATCAAGTTTAAATCCTCTTTCAGTCTAAACCGCCGCTGACAAGAGGCGGCGCCGAGACAAGAGGCGGAGACTCTAAACCGCCGCTGAGTATTGATTTTGATTTTGAAGGATGGAGAAAATCAGGGCCTGTTTGTGGTTAGCCCAAAACATGAAACTGAAATTGGAGATTTTGGTTTGTGCGCGCGCATATGTGTGAGTGTGTTTCAATTATTAAAAATTTTAAAATTTAAATTTTATTATAAAATTATGATAATATTAAATTTAAATATAATATAAAATAATATTTATATAATTTTGTTAAAATTTAAAATAAGAAGAAAGAAAAATGAAATGGAATGATCATTCCTTAGCTAAATGGATGGAATGACCATTCCAAATGGAGGTGATTCCTAAGAAAAAAAATTTACCAAGCAAAGGAATAGAATGGAGTGGAATGGAGGTAAGAATGTCATTACATTCTCACATTTCATTTCATTTCTTTTCTTTTCATCATACCAAGTAGGGCTAAAGGTGTTTCATGATTTAAAATTATTTCGCATACCATCTCATTGTAAAATTTTAGAGCTTTTAAATCAATAAATATTTAACACTTAAATTTAGCTATATATGTTAATACAAAGAGAGAATTTTGAGATGAGTACAAGATTGTCAATCAAAGTGCTTCTGGCGAGAAATTTAATTAATTATGTTAAGCTGTTGAAATCTTTTAAAACATATCATAAAATTTTAATACAAACATCGGTTTATAAATTAAGAGAGGGGGGAGGGAGGAAGAAAAGAAAGAATGGTGTATCTCTCAATATTTTGATTTTTGAAAATAATACTTTCCCGTCCACCAATAATCATCTCATTTTTTAATTTCATTTGTCCACCAAAAAATGGCTTAGTTTTTTTTTTAACTGTAATCACAGTATATAACTTAATTTGTGGTATATACCGAATTTTGGTAAGCCGCGGTATATGAAAATTTACACCGTTACCTTATCGAAATAAAGAGAGAATGGTGTATCTCTCAATATTTTGATTTTTGAAAATAATACTTCCTCGTCCACCAATAATCATCTCATTTTTTCAATTTCATATGTCCACCAATAAATGTCTTAGTTGTTTTTTAACTGTAATCACGGTATATATCTTAATTTGTGGTATATACCGAATTTCGATAAGCCGCGGTATATGAAAATTCACACCGTTACCTTATCGAAATATTTCGATAAGGTATCATATCATACCTAAAATCACGGTATACCAAAATTTTAGTATTTTCGGTATTTTTTCGATATAATAAGACCGATATTACGGTATTTCAGTATTTTCCCTACCCTTAGTATCAGACCTTCGGATTAAAAAAATGAGCTTGAAACTTCCACTTAAAAATGATAAAAAAAATTAAAAAAAATAACTGTCAATTTGCAGTTGAGCGCAACATCACTCGGGTCGAGTGGATTCTGGACACAATTCCGCTCAGTCGGCGGTGGAACTTTCTCACTTGGAATGTGATTATCCACTCTGGTCGAGTGAGTTCTCGCCACAATTCCACTCTGGTCGAGTGGAAGTGAAACTGCTTTCAAACCTTGCCCTTGACTCCCGACTTCGTTCCAATTGCCACATTTCCATGCCATGTAGTGGAGATATTCTGTTAAATTGAGTCCAAATATGCATAGCACCAATAAAGTTTGATGGGATAAAAGATGAATATTTAATTTGCAACACCCACAAATCCCCGGGATTTTTAGGAAGTGAAATGCAAATGCCTCAAAATGATGTTGCTTAACTAAGGCTATAAGTAATTATTCTAGTTAACTAAGGTTATTGTTGTCATTTTGTAATTTTATCTTGATTTGGAACTATAAAAATAACTGTTCAATATTTGTGGTGGACTTTCATTTGGGCTGTTTATTTAATTTGGCCCATGTGAAAATTATTTGGGCTGAGCCCAAATCTCTTCCCTCTACCACCAGATGGTGCCATGTGTACTCCCACCCAGATCTTGGCTTGGAGTCGTTGGATTGTGGCTTGTGTTCGTTATGTGAGAGTCGACCCTTTCTCTCCTCTCATTATTCAGATGTCACACACTCTCTCTCTACTCACTCGTTGCTGTGATTTCTCTCTTTTCTCTCTACACTCTCTTCTTCTCCGATGACTTCTCCGACGGCTTTACTTTGGTTATCAATGTTTCTTTGAGTGATAGACCGGTGGCTTTGCTGGTTTAAGCAACTACTTCGGTTGCTGGTGTGTGCGTGAGATCTAGGGTTTTGGTGTGAGAGAATTGGTGCGAGGTTGTGTTCTCAGGTTATAGATCCGGTGTGAAGGAGTTGTGTGGTGTTGATTTATGTGGTGTGAGGTGAATCACTTGTGGATTCAACGGTGCTCCCTTGGATCTGGTTTCCGGAGAATAGATTTGTTCTATAGGCGGGTGGCTGAGCCATCGCCTTGTTCTGATCTGTGTTGTTCTTGCCTTGTTCTTTCTTGTGTAATTGCTTTAGATCCGAGAGGATCTTATTTGTTATTACTAATGAGTTTAGTGAGTGTGCAGGTTCAAGAAGGGTTAACGAGTAATCAAGAACATAGTTAGGGTTATTAACTATTGTTGTAATAGTTGATAGGTTTCCCTTGTAATTCTTGATTAATATCAGCCGCTTGGTTGAGAGTTTGGCTGAGCTCTCTTGTAAGAAGAACAAAGAGATCTCGGTAATTAGTGAACCCGGACTGGTCTGATCCCTACAGTAGTATCAGAGCCACGGGGGGGACTAGTCTGGCACGCCAAATCGCTTAAGGAGGTGGGCAAGTGGAATCCTCTTTCGAGTGGGGATTCACTCTGGTAAATTGGCTAAATCTCCGATTTCCTTTTCTGTTTTAGAGCCACATATAGGCTTGGGTTATTCTCTGCTGGTAGATAGTCTCTAGCAAAGACTTAGGACTTTTCTTGTTTTCTTTGTTCTCTATGTTTTCTAGCTTCTGATTACCTGACCACCAAGCATTAGTATTGCCTAAGTGACCCCCTGCACCCTCTAAAAGTGAGTGATTGCGAATTGGGATAGCCTTAGCCAGTGTTGCTCGTGACAGTCAGGGATTTGAGGTCTGACTTGTGTGAAAGCTGTGTAAAAGTGTGTCTGGTCTTTGGTGTATGTCTCTGTGCTTTGAGGTTTGCAAGGTTTTGTGTTTCTGTCTTACTTCCTGTGTTCTTGCTAAAGTGATTGCAAAAATGACCCAACATGTTGGTTTGATTCCTTTTAATGGCAAAAATGATTTTGTTATTTGGAAACAAAAAATGAAGTGTGTTTTAATTCAGCAAAAGGTATTTAAGGTTGTGGATGATTCTTTACCTGATGACACTGCTCAAGATAAAATTGATGAGATGAATGAGTTGGCTAGAGCTACTATTGTGTTAAATCTGTCTGATTCTGTGATTAGGAAAGTTGATCATATTGAATCAGCTTCTGATATGTGGAAACAACTTGATACCTAGTTCACTGAGACTTCAATGTCTTCAATAATGTACCTGCTTGAAAAGTTGTTTAAATTTAAGCTTGATATTGCAAAAGGCATTGATGATAATGTGAATAGGTTTCAGAAGCTTGTGAAGGATATAAAGAGATCTGGTGACAAAACTATAGATGAATACACTAGTATAGCTCTAATGAATGTCATACCTGACTCTTATCGTGATGTGAAAGCAGCCATTAAGTATGGTAGAGACTCTGCTCCTCTGTACTTAATCATAAGCTCCCTGAAATCTAAAGAACTTGAATTAAGGGAAAGGGTTGCCGACAAGAATGCTTTTAATAAAGTCTTGAATGTCACAGGTAGACCTAAGTCTAGAGGGGGAAATGAATCCAATGGGGGTTCTGGTTCTAGTTAAAATTCAAGGAAGAAGTTTAGGTCTAGGTCCAGAAGTAAGGATCCTAAAAGCTATAGAAAGTGTTTTAATTGTGGAGAAGTTGGGCACTACAAGAAAGATTGCACCAAGCCTAAAAAGAATAAACCCCACAATAATAACACTCAGCTAGAAAACCTTATCAATGTGGCCAAGTATGATGCTGAAAATGAATCTGTGTATATGGTGCATGATTTGATGTATATAAATGCTTCTCCTATCTGCCCCTTTACTACAAATTATTGGCTTTATGATTCTGGATGTACTTATCATGTTAGTCCTTTCAAGGAAGTTTTTTCTGAGTTAAAGCCTGTAACTAATATTTTTGTGTCAATGGCTGATGACAAGAAGTGAGAAACTCTTGGTATTGGCACATTGTGTTTAAAGTTTGATAATGGCTATGTGCTCAACTTGAAGGATGTAAGATATGTTCCTGATCTATGCTATAATTTGATGTCTTGTACTCCTCTTGAAAATGGGGGGAAGGCTACATGAAAATCTGCAAAGGTTCAATGTGTCTGTTTAAGGCCAAGAGAAAATGTGGTTTGTATGTTTGTACTGCTGTGCCTCTTTCATGTGAGAAAGCATTTGTCAATGTTGTTAAAACTGATAAAACTATGTTGTGGCATAATAGGCTAGGCCACATGAGTGCAAAAGGTTTGAATATTCTGAAAAAGCATGCTATTCTCTCTGATAATGATGTCCATGGTAATTTGTCTTTCTGTGACACTTGTGTGCTGGGTAAACAACATAGGGTTTCATTTCCTACTCATGTGCCTGTTAATGTTAGTAAGTGCATTCTTGAGTATTTGCATATGGATGTTTGGGGCCCTGCTTCTGTGTCTTCTCACTCTGGTTATGCGCATTTTTTGTCTGTTATTGATGATTTTTCAAGAAAAGTTTGGTGTTTCCTTATGAGGCATAAGTGTGAACTGTTTGAAAAACTGAAAGCTTGGAAAACTTTGATTGAAACTCAGACATGTGAAAAAATTAAGGCTATCAGAACTGACAATGGCTTGGAATTTTGTAACAAACAGATTGATGACTTGTGTGCTGGTTTTGGAATCAAAAGACATAAAAATGTTCCTTACACCCTACAGCAAAATGGGGTGGTTGAAAGGATGAACAGAACTTTACTTGATAAAGTTAGATGCATGCTTGCTAAATCTGGTTTATCTAAAAAAATTTGGGGTGAAACTTTGTTAATTGCTACTTAATTGGTTAATAGATCTCTTTCTGTGTCTTTGTTAGGACAATGTCCTGAATATGTGTTTTCTGAAAAACTCTATCTCTTTCTAATCTAAGGATATTTGACTGTGCTGCTTTTGTGCATACTAAGTCTGACAAACTTGAGCCTAGATCTAGAAAAATGTGTGTTTCTAGGATATCCTGAAGGTGTTAAAGGTTAAAGAGTTTGGTTAAGAGATGAACCAGGGTTTAAAGTCATAATTAGCAGGGATGTGGTCTTCAATGAAGATGAATTCCCTTGCTTGAAAATGACTAATAACCCAACTTCAGAACATGTGGACAATGATCCTCTTAGAGCATCTCCAATGGCGGCGTCAGCGTAGGCACGCCGATTTTTTGCGGACGCCAGTGCTGACGCCGAACCATTGCAGTCGGCGTCAAAATCGGTGCGCCTACGCCGATTCTTGGACTGACGCCGATTCTGACGCCGACTCTCACGGCGCCATTGTAGGCCCCGAATCGGGGTCAGACCGGCGTAAGAATTTTGTTATTTTTTAAAATTTTTCGAAACACTATATATACGCGCTTTGGACGTCATTTTCATTCGCACCACTTATATTAACGAGTACTCTCTCTATCTTAATTTTTGTACAAGATCAACAATGAGAAATGGAGAACAACTACGAAGGTACTCCAGTGACGACCGGGTCTCAGACTCCCCCGACTCCCGTGGGAGGTGGTTGGCCTCCGATGACCGGGTACTACAACATGTACTCGTGGCAGCAGATGATGACACCGATGGTCGCCAAGGAAAGTTTACCGGCTTGGCAGGGGGTACCGCCGATGCAACCCCCTATGCAGATGATGCCGGGGTGGGCACCCGGGATGCAGCCACCGGCGCAGCAGATGATGCCACCGCCGCAGGGAAAGCCCGGGGGGAAAACGTCTATCAGCCGGCTTTTGATTTTTCCACCGGTTCTTCGCACACATCGACCCCAACAGATGCACAGTACATGCCGTTTGAGAGCTTCTCCTTAGAGGAGTTGGGTTTTGATATTAACGAGGTTCCGAAAACCCCCATTCCAAGCCGGGGAGTAGGGAGGGGTCGGAGCACCCCTAAGAAGAAGGGCAAGGCCAAGAAGGTCGGCGAGTCGTCGCTACCGGTTGAGGATAGTGGGGTCCGGAGGAAGTGGACGGACGCGGAGAACGTTGCGCTGGCCAAGGCGTGGGTGAGTGTCTGCGATGATCCTCTCGTTTTGAACAGCCAGAGGATCGTCAACTTGTGGGCCAAGGTAGCCGCAGCCTACAGGGCATTTTGCCCTGAAGGGAGACCGCGCACCGGGGAAGAGTGCCGGAAATGCTGGGACCGAATCAGGTCTGCCATATCTCGATTTTTGAGTTTGTACGCCAACGCCCTCCGCATGTGGACCAGTGGCCAAACAGAGGAGGACTGTAGGAGGATTGCGGAGAGAGCCATCCCGGATCCCGGGAAGTACTACGACTTCACCTACTGGACCTCCTACCTTGTGCTCCACGAGTTGGAGAAATTCCGGGCAGGTATCGAGGCTGGCTGGCCGAAGAAGCAGAAACTGAACTATACCGGTGAGTATAGCGGCAGCAGCGGTGGTTCCCACGACCTCCCCGAGACGGCCCAGGAGCTCCCGACCCCTCGTTCGTTCGGTCGCCGACCTCGCCCGGTTGGCCAAAGGCGGGTGCAACGGGAAGCGAGGGGGGGCACCCCGAGTTCCCACGAGGTCCAGTCGGCATCCCTCCTCGGTAGGTCCATCGATGAGCTCAAATTCTTCGCGAGTCAATAAACGCGCGCTCAAATGGTGAAGACCTTAGCCGACTTCCTGACGGCGGTGGATCCCGTGGAGAAGACTTATCTTCGCGTTTTACTCCGGAGCATGCGTGAAGAATTGGAGGGGTTTCAGAGGGATACCGACGGGAGTAGCGGCGGCGTTGGGGGCGACGGAGGCGGCGGCGGCGACGACAAAGGGTTGGGCGACGACGGAGGCGAGGACGGCGACGAGGAGTGATTTTTTATGTATTTTTTTTTGTACTTTTTTAGTTTTTATATATTTTTTAAATTAATGTACTTTTTTATAAATTATTGTACTTTTTTATAAATTTTAATATTATTATTCAATTTTCCTGTATTTGTCTCGTAAATTAAATTCCGTATGTTGCTACGATTGTAAATTAAATTATATAATTATTATTAGTGATGTGGATAGGCTATGGGAGGGCTATTGCATGTCCAGTTGCATGTCCAGATGATGTGGCATGAGGATTTTAGTGCAGATGATGTGGCAGTGGGAAGGCTATGAGAGGGCTATTTCATATCTAGAACCATTGGAGATGCTCTTATTGAGGTGGAGTCCACAAATACACTCACTGGTGTGGAGCATCCTAGTGATACTCCAAGTGAGGTGGAGCAACCTTTCTAGAACTCTTATCCAGTCTTTACAACTAATGAGACACCCTGTGAAGGAAATCTAAATGTGAATGATGTTGTGCCTCCCCAAAATGATAATGATAATATTCCTGATGTGCATGCTAGTCCTATGAGAAATGCTTCTTTTGTTCCTGCTCAGAATGTGATTCATAGCCCCAGTGGTATTCAAAATGCTATTGATAATCCCAACTTGCAAGATTATGTGTTGTCTAGGGATAGAACTAGAATGGTGAATGTTAAGAAGCCCTCTAAGTTTGATGGCTATGTTGGCTTGGTTGCTCTTATTAACTTGGCTTTTAATGTGTATGAATCTGATGGGGATGAACCTCAATCTTATAAGCAAGATCTTAAGTCAAAGTACTAGAGCCAGTGGCATAAAGCCATGCTAGAGGAAATGCATTCTCTGAAAATTAAGCTTACTTGGATCCTTGTGCCTTTACCCCCTGGTGCCTCTGTGGCTGATTGCAGGTGGCTTTATAAATTGAAAATTGAGGTAGAGGATCTTAGAGCATCCGCAGCGGTGGCGAAAGACGCCACCGCCGTCCGCGCCGTTGGCAAGGCGCAGGACCGCCGCCGCTACAGCCGCGCCGCTGGCACGGCGCTGCTCGATGTATCGAGCACGTCCGTGCCAGCGGACGCACACGTGGCGCGCTCCCATTCGTCAACGGCATAGCCGTTGTGTTTAAACTTTTTTTTATTTTTTTTTTTTAAAAATCGGTATTTAATTATAAATAATGCTAAAAAATAAAAAAAAATATTTTCCAAATCCCAAAAATATGGCCGTTTTTTTCCCGTTTTTTCTGAATTTTTTTGATTTTTTTTTATTTTTTTTTTCCCCAAAATCATCTATAAATACACACATTCATCATCCATTTATCACATCAAATCATCTCTCATTCATCTCTCATTCATAATTCTCATACAAACTATCAACACATTCATCCCCCACTCAAAATCTCAAATGGATTTCACCCACGCAGCGTCAAGAGTCAGCGCGGAAAGATGTCGAAAGAGCCTTCGGGGTCCTTCAAGCTCGATTCAACATTGTGAAGGCCCCGGCTCGGCTGTGGTAAGTGAATAATATCGCCGACATCATGTTCACGTGTATTATATTACACAACATGATTATAGCCGACGAAGGGCCGAGGGCGGCTAGCTTCTACGACGAGGACGAAGCCGGAAGCTCAACAGCGAGGTCTCCCCTACGCCGAGGCGAGCATACGACGGTTGGCCAGAGGATCGAGACAAGACACACAATGCGCGATACTCGAATCCACAATCAACTACAAGAAGACCTAATCAACCACATATGGGCGAAATTCGGCAACGAGTAGTGTCATTTTTAATTTTTAGGATTTTAATTATGTAATTTTTAATTTTTAGGATTTTAATTATGTAATTTTTAATTTTTAGGATTTTAATTATGCAATGTTTAATTTTATTTGTCATTTGTAATATTTATTGTGGGTTTTAAATGAACTTTAATATTATGGAAATGTTTTTGTGTAATTGAATTTTATATTAATTGTGCTCGTCCTTGCGGAAGAGCACAGTTATGGGTGTTGTGCTCTTGCCAGAGAGCAGGCATGAATAGTACCGCCCGGGCCCACAACCGTGCCGCTGGCAAGAGCACGGTTGTGGATGCTCTAAGGTACAAGGCCAGACTTTTTTTTTTTTTTTTTTAAAAAAAATTAACTTCATATATTTATATCATATATATGAAGGAGGAAATTACAAATCAACTCCTATAACAAGGAGGAAAGACAAATTACGCCACCCAGGGTTCGAACTCGAGACCTCCAGGATGGACGCGGTATCCAGCACCCTTTACCGCTAGGCCAAGGGGCTTGGATAGGTACAAGGCCAGACTTGTGGCCAAAGGTTTTACTCAACAAGAGGGGGTAGATTATTGATAAGGCTCATTTGATGCATCTATTTTGGGTATAAATTCTGTGTTTTCTACGGTGCTAACGCGTATTTATAAGTCCAGGTGCGTGAATAATCTGTCAGACCTAGGAATGAAGATCAATCACCAGGGCAGAGGAAACAGAAGAGAAAAAGTGAAGAAAAAGAGCGAAATCCTCAAGGGCACAAATGTCAAATCACGAAGTCCGTTGCCCTAGGGATTTGAGCCACGCCTATAAATACAAGGAAGCTTGCGAAAAAGGAAAGAGGCTCTTAGTTAGAAAAATTCCTTAAGTGTTTCGGCTCACTCTTCATCTTCACTCACTTAGCTCACGCATTTGGTTTCATATGCGGAATCCTGGGTAGTGAAGCGTGGTGTGTTTGCTCAGTTGGAAGTGTAACACCGTCCTGACAAGGGCGAAGAAATAATTTTAATTTTCCGCACGTACTTTCTCTCGCCGACTTCCTTGCCGGAAGTTCGGTGACTGTTTTGTGACTCACTTCGACATTTTTATGGTTAATCTAGTTCCATTTCTCGCTTTCACTCTGATTTGTGATGTTCTGTGTTTACTTTATTGATTTGGATACTTTTCGCAATTGAATGTTCGTTTGAAATTGAGATCGGAGAGATCTGAGTGGATTTGTTGGTTGTTGGTTTGAATCGGAGTTGGAGGTTATGGATCTGAGTTTTGTTGGTGTTGAATCTGATGGATCTAGTGTAGATTTCCTTTTTAATATTTAAATATGAGTACGTACTTTTGGATCTGCATGGAATTGTTTGTTATTATTGATTTGCTTGACCTGGTAGATTAGATCTGGTGATGTTTAGCTTAATCGTTTTGTTTAATGGTCGATTTGAAGTATGCTCTGTTTTTATGCTCTGTTTCGTTCTATTTCGTGTTCGTTTGCTGAAGAATATGAAGTCGATTGGTAGTTATAGTCGAGTTTGCTTTAGTTTGTTAGTTCCAGCTTTCTGTCAGTAGCCAGTTAGGGAAATCTGTTTGTCGTTTACTTTTGCATGCCTTGTGTCTAGCTATTTTAGGGAACTCATTTGCTTGACCCAGGAAATTTGGTGAATGATCTAAAGTTAAATTCAGTTTCAAATCATGCATGCATTTATATTTCACATATTTTCCATTCTCTGGAGCCAGTAGATAGAATAGATTAGGTTTAATTTCCCAGGTCTAGTAGTTAAAACTTAACCCTCTCGTTGTGTGGCAGCAGCCGAACCTTCCAAAGTTCTCTTAATGCATTCTAACCCTTCCATTCTCGTGGATTCGATCCCGACTTCCCTATACTAGCCAATAGTATAGAGGGTTGAGGTTTTGAAGCGGGGGATTGTTGTGACAACGATTGCATATCCGAAGGTTCCACGATTTACTAGACCATGTGCTCTAGTGAATCATCTGGACCTGGGGGTTTGTAAACCACACGTGCAAACAAAAAAGAAATCACTTCGTCCAATCCGACCTTTCAATTATACTGAGATCTTTGCTCTTGTTGTTAAATTTACTATTGTGCGGTTGATGCTTGCTTTATGTGCTCAGTTTGACTGGGAATTGAAATAAATGGATGTTAAAACTGCTTTCTTGCATGGTGATCTTGATAAACCCATTTATATGAAGCAACCTGAAGGTGTTGTTGATCCAAAGTTCCCCAATCATGTGTGTTTGTTGAAAAAAGCCTTGTATGGTTTAAAACAGTCCCCTAGACAATGGAATATCAAGTTTAATACATGTATGCAGAAGTTAGGCTTTGTTAGAAGTACCTTTGATGCATGTTTGTATGTTAAAAACCTTGATTCTGTGACTGTCTTCTTACTGTTGTATGTGGATGACATGCTTATTATGGGTCCTTGTTTGAAAACTATAAAGGCTGTGCAAACTGCTTTAAGTGAGAATTTTGATATGAAGGATCTAGGTGATGATCAGAAAATCTTAGGGATAAGTATCTTTAGGGATAGAAAAGCTTCTACCCTTGTGCTGCATCAGGAACCTTATGTGTACAAAATTCTGAAGAAATTTAACATGTTTGATGCTAAACCAGCTTCTATGCCTTTAGTAGCTCATTTTATGTTGAGTAAAGATTTGTGTCCTAAGTCTCAGTCTGATATTAATGCTATGAAGAAATTTCCCTATGCTAATGCTATTGGGTCTGTGATGTATTTGATGGTGAGTACTAGGCCTGATATTGCCTATGCTGTGTCATGCCTAAGTAGGTATATGTCAAATCCTGGTCCTGTTTATTGGGAAGCTTTAAAATGGCTTCTGAGATACTTGAAGCTCACTGCTAAGTATAGGCTTTGTTATTCTAAATATGATGAAGGTGTATCTCTAACTGGTTTTGTGGATTCCAACTATGCTAATGACTGGGATAAAAGGAAGTCAACCACTTCCTATGTGTTTACAGTTTGCAGGTCCTGCATTAGTTGGAAATCTTAGTTGCAGCACTGTCACGCCCGCATTTTCTAAGGATAGAAAATACGGTTAATCGCGACTAGGGGATGATTAAAGAAGTGGGGAAGAAAGGGGAAATCAATACAAATCGACCATAGCTCGAAACAAATGGGAATAGCTTAAATAAAATCAGAGTATCTCAACAACCAACAACTCAAAAATGAATATTATTTCAGCGATACAAGAACTCAAAAGAATGACAACTACTTTGAGGAAGCATTTGAGAGAAGGAATATGCCACGTGTAAAGACATGACACATTCTACACACTTAAATTTCTTCAATGGTCTTGCTCAACACCCACCGCACCCGTCACGCTCAACCTGCACATTTTTAAAAAGAAATGCAGGGCTGAGTACTTGATGCACTCAGTGGACTCATGCCGAAAACATTTTATAAAAAGTATTTATCATGCCACCATTGAGTGACCTTGGGGTTTTAACTTTAGAAAATGAACAAGACACTAAAATAATTTCCATTGTAAAATTCGGTTGATCAACCATTTTCCCATAGATGTCTACCATATCTGATCCATTGATGACAAGGAACGTGGCCACATTCCAAGTCACTAGACCGGCCAACTCGAAGAGATAGCGCACGATCTTCATAGGTGTACACTAGCCTGAATAGGGACTCACTCCCTAGACAGACCTGAATTCGATTATCCATTGATGGCAAAAGACACATCAGATAGGTTCCATAGATTAAAACAAAACACGACATGACAAATATTCATATTATTTTCATATAAAAATATACTTAGGGCATTGCTCTTATTTAAAAAGAAAGCCCACCTCAAGTTCTTAATCCAAATTATTTCCTTTCCCTTGATATCACGTCTCGCTTGCAAGGAATCACCTTTAGCATTTAAATAACACATAAATCAACACAATGAATCAAGTAAATAAATAAGATGCACGCACCCTAATTAAAATCGTTTATCTCATTTCTCGGTTTTCGATTATTCGGTGGCCGCCTAATATTCCTCCGTTGGCTCCTCGTATTTCCCTCCACGATATCGAATTAAAATCCCAAAAATACTCCCTCACAAATACACGTGCCCCTTCATTTTCTACTTTAAAACAAGAATAAAATTAATGGTCAAAGAATAAAAGGGATTGAGTACTCCCATTCCATAAACAATATGTATACCCTCCACTCCACTTTAACAATCATCAAATATATTAAAGAAGATAACAAGAAATCAAATATACTCCCATTCACATCTGCGTATTCTTCTCCCTCTCTCGCGCACCTTTCTTCCCCAACTCTCATCTATGTCTCTCGATTTCTCTCACAAAAAGGAAGAAAACAAGATCCCCAAATTTTCATCGCCTCTTCCGATTCGCTCCATGCCGCCGGCCACTGCTCACCGAGAGGAAACGGTGCTGCTATCACCGTGCCTGGAAGACGCCGTTGTCGCCGCCGGGAAGAGCTGTTGCTGGCCGCGTCCACGCCGTCGCTCAACGCCATCGCCGTCTGCAGTCGCCACGGGTTTGCTCGCTGTTCGAACAGCCCTGAAACGACACCGCGCAGCCCCGAAACCAACCCGAACCACCCCGCAAGTAAAGTTCTTATGTTAATTTCGTGAAATTAAAGTTCGATTCTTTGATTCGGTTTTGTTTTGGTTTTCCAATTGGAGATTTATTTCAGATTCCATGAGATGCACAAGAATGGAATAGGAATGAGGTGGAAGAAGTGTATACCTGCTGTTGGTGAAAGGTTTGGCTGGCAAAGATTGTATTGTCAACCCTCCTTGAACTTGATTCGATGGGAATTGATTTGAGGGATTGATTGGGTATATATAGGCAAAACTGATAGATATTGATAGATTTGGTGGTTGGAGAGATTTTAGGTAAGATGAAGATATGTGGAAATCGTTTATTGATGGGTTTGGAGAAATATATTTGACCAAGTCAACTATGAAAAGATTTAATGAGTGTGCAGGTTCAAGAAGGGTTGGCGATTAATCAAGAACATAGTTAGGGTTATTAACTATTGTTGTAATAGTTGATAGGTTTCCCTTGTAATTCTTGATTAATATCAGCCGCTTGATTGAGAGTTTGGCCGAGCTCTCTTGTAAGAAGAACAAAGAGGTCTCGGAAATTAGTGAACCCGGACTGGTCTGATCCCTACAATAATACTTGATAATACCCCCTCCGATCTACTAAAAATAATCATATTTTTCCATTTTCATATGTCCACCAAAATTAGTATTATATGAAAAATGAAAAATTACTCTTAACTTAGTACTCACTTTTTTTTATCTTTTCTCGCCTATTTTGTTCACATTTTCGTTTCTCTCTCTTACTTTACTCAGTATATCTCTTTCTTTCTCATACTTTATAAACATGCATGTATCACCCACCAATGAGACTATATTTTTGTGAAGTGGGGAGTAGTGAAACATAGCTAATCAAGATTATATATACTCTAAACATATACACTATATTAATAAAACCCAATCCTATCTTGACTTATCATATCTAGACATCCAAAATAGGCATAAATACTACTACTACTACTATACTCCTACTATACAATACTTTAGTGTTTGTTGCTAATTTAACTTAGATATTTAAAACGTTGTAATAATGCCTTAAATTTTAAAGTTACAGTAGATTTGTCATTCCAAATATTTTCTTACAAATTTAGGTATCTATATATTTAAAGGGGATTTAAGATTTTGAAGCTTATGTTTGTATATTCTTCACGCGCTACTGACCATCGAACATTTGGAGTTGCAAGTCGAATGATCAATGAGTTCTAACTCGAGACACCAATTCCCAACCCAATTAGTTAGTTTCCTAACTCAACAAAAAGGGTAGTACTGTTGAATGAAATCTTGTTTACTAACTCAGCATGCTTAGAATAAAAGTTACACTTATCTGACCTCAAAAAAAAGTGTTACAAAATTTAGTAGTAGTAATTGACAATGAACAAAAAAGAAAAGAAAATAATTTGAGAGCAGAAAGTGAAGGATCTACCTTCCACTTATACCGGAAACACACACGGACCACTTCCATCACATCTAATTCATCTGCCCTACCACTATATATCTCAATTAACTACCCATCAAAATTCAAGCACATACACACATAAAAAATATAGGATTATTTTTAGATGATAACCCTTTTTAAAGAGACAACGTACCACCAATCTCGTGTTGTCACGTGGCACGTTATCCAGCAATATTCATTTAGTATGTGTTTACAGATTGCATGATAGTAATAAGTGGATTGCTGTGTAGATGGTTAAGTATTGCTATATATGCATAGAATGTTTCAGTTGCAGTATGTATATAGACAGATTGCTTTTTTATACTGTTATTTTGATGTATATCTAATCTAGCAATACTCAGCAATCCACGTAGTACTATCATGCAATCTGTAGAAATCCATCTAAAACGCTTACTATGATATTGCTGGATATGCCCCTAATATTGCTGGATAGCGTGCCACGTGGCAGCACGAGGTTGGTGGTACGTTGTCACTTTAACTATGATGGCACCCTAAGGCTCCCCATAAATATATCAATATATATGTATGCACCATTCCAATTCCCTCCTATATTTAATTTAATTTGCAGCATGTCTAACTACCATGCACACTTGCAAGTTAAAATCTTCAGTGAACACGCACATTAATTAATTAACCACATACCTCATTCTTTACATTAATTTGGCATATTTTTTTCTTTAATAAAACTTGTATATTCGCCAGGTACTTATTAAAGGAAACAGCTCACATAAACAACTTTTTTGCTGAATAATTTAAGGTAGCATTTGAAGTGAAAATCTGGATTTCACAGAAATATTCGAGAAAGATCTTAAAATAATTCTTTCAAACAATTCATCGATTTCACATACGTAAATTATAGAGGATGACTCTAATCAATTCTACATAAAGTAACGATTCAAATCCAAAAATAAGCAGATAATTAATCTGCTTATTTAATTTGTTATATCTACAAATTTACAATACACGCAGAAGCAAACACAAGAAAAGGGGAAAAGTAAGAATCAAAAACAACAGAAACATAAATTCGACCGATTAACTGATCCATCAATCATCATCGAAATAAGAAACAGGAACAAATCGAAAAAAAAGTAGGATTAATTACCTGAGAAGTAGTATGAATTAGTGTAGTATGATGGAGAATTCCGAAAGGATCGCATCGATCTGTAGATAAAGAAAAAAAATCATCGGATCAATGCGATCCCTTTGGAATCCTCCACTTCTCACGAAGCTGGATTGATGAAGAAATTTCAGAAGAAAAAACTTGAGAGATGCGTGTGTGGTAGATGCGTTGGTTTGCTCATTTATATTCACTCATTTAGTGTGAGAAAGGCATGAGCAAAGTTAGTTAGGAATTTGGAGGTTTATATACATTCCCCTTTTCAGGTCTTCAACAAACCTTTTTCTTTTATTTAAATAGTATTTCAATAAATTATAAAAGTCCTTCAGTTTTCACAACTCGTCAATTTTATCTACTATTTCAAAATCATTTATTAATATTGGGTGAGGGTCATGAAATCATGACTCTCAAGTATCTAGCCCTATTTTTTTTATTTCTTCTTGGTGGAGTACTTTTTTCAGTTCCAAGGATCTTTGGACATAAAAGGAAACTTAGAGAGGACAATTGATGCTTCTCATCAGAATATTTAATTCATAATGCAGATTGTTAAAAAATCATGAATTTGGTTAAATTTGGAATCACTTTCAAAATCGACAAGAAAAATCATGAATTTTAACATTGTTTGTAACGGGTTGCTATCAATTGCTAACTTTTTTAAATTGTTAACTCTGCTAACCCATCAACACAATATATTAAAAATGTCGACACGATTATATTAAAATGTCAACACATAATTTTGTTGACATTTCAATATATTGTGTTGGCATTATGTGTTGATATTTTAATGCCATCGTGTTGAAATTTTTAATACATTGCGTTGATGAGGTAGCAGAGTTATCAACTTCAAAAGTTAGCAATATAATGCACCCATGTTTGTAACTGTCCCATGGAGAGGCGGTAGCTAGAAGGTGAATTTCAGCCATGAAGTTGCATAAGCGACGGATTGCTTTTTTTCGCTCTATTCCAACCGGAAATTAAAGCGTGATTCCAACCACCACTTCTTCACCGGAGTTGGCAACCGAACTCTGGCAGCCGAATTCCACCAAGTGGCGCTAGGGGATCGGGAAGTAGGGTTTTCCCAACTACTTAGTGCATCATACAATTAATTTAAATCATGTATGCATCACATTAACAATTTCATACACATAGACGACTGAAATATTTCACCACGGGATAATTGTGAACAATATTAAATCTCATAATTTTTTCTTATTAGTTTTCAAAGTTGTGTGACCGACCAAATTTTATAATATTTTGTGCAACTTGCATTTCATAAATCTTTGTTGTTTGAGGAATGTATATGAATTATAAGTGACCGTAAAACTACCATAATTCAGAACCTGATTCTGAACTATGAAAATTGGTTCTGTATTAAAAAAAATAAAGATAAATATTACTTAGTCATAATAGTATAAGATACAAAGTTTTTAATAGGAGTACATGATTAATTTATTTTTATTGAAACACATACACGTGATATAGATTATAAAGAGAATATATTTTCCATAGCAAACCCTGCACGCATATCAACTCAAAGCAACAAAGTACTTTGTGAGTAAGGAAATAAGGAATCTTCGACTAATTTTAATCACCGCTAGTTTGGAGGGAACGAGGAATCCATAATTGTATATTAGATGATTAATCATTGTTGTTAACTATTTATCTCTTTTTTTAATCATGGTGTGGAAAAGCATAATAATAACATATTAATATTGCGAAATTAAAAAAATAAAATTAAATCACTTAGTTTGAAAGAATGAGCACCAAAAATTGGCTTCATAATCGAAAATGCAATCACAAAAAGATAATATTGATATATCACGTCAACGAGAATTTGATTACGAATTTTCGAGAGTTTTAAAATACTAGTATTAATCTATACGATGCAACAAAAATAAGCAAAATTGTCCATGAATTTATTAGCTTATTGTGGGACCAAAACCTAACTGAGAATTAAAAAATACTATAGTATAGTATATGAATTACTACTAGTTTTTAGGAGCGAAAAATATAAAGCACTCCATTTTTCCTTAATCATTACTTTCCTTACTCAATGCAACTCACAGCTGATCTGAATAGCTCTCTACATTTAGAATGTTAGGGTTCGAAATTTTTAGTTCCATAAAATTACAATCTCAGTCTACACATGATCAACGCACAACCCGAATATAGGTAGCCCAATGAATTAGACCTTAATGCAACTATGGTCTATTGTTTCATCTTGTTTAATACTTAATTCAACATTGAATTCATGATTTTTAGTATTAAATTTTTATTAATATAATGAAAAATAAATAAATTAATAAATTCAAACACTAGAAGAAGTATTTTAGAATATGTTTGAAATTATTATTTAATCCGTTTAAGTTTAAACATAAAAAATTATCAAAATTAAATGTTTTATATTATAAATATGACTAATTTTCATCATTATATTATTGGATTGATCACAATGTTAATTTTATCGATAGCATCTCAATTAATATACGTGGCTAACACAAAATCCGAACCTTTAGTTAGGATTATGATTGAATATTTATACCTCATAAAATCACGACCGATTAATCCACCACTTGAATATGATTGGCATGAAATTCACTGGTCTGATCTGATTGGTATCTCTTATTATGTACTGCCCTATGAATTAAATTCAATGCCATATATATATATATATAGCGAGATAGAGATGTGATCAAATACTAACCTCAATCTATAATACAAACTACAAACTTTAATCATACACACTCCTTGTAAGTAATCAACGGTTAGCACTGAGATTCATATGTCAATGTCAACGCCTAATACAAATTCTGTCACTGAGGGGAATGTCAAAGTCAACGCCTAATACAAATTCTGTCACTGGGAGGAATGTCAACAATGTCAACGCCTAAAGATCGTATAGTTTGTATTATAGAGGGTTTGTAGATTATCATGACTCTTGGGATATATATATATATATATATATATATATAAAAGCAAGCGTGCACGTGAGTGTAAATATACATAGGCAGGGATAATAATAGTTTATATATATATATATGTGTGTGTGTCGACATGCATGTCGATTAGTCAAAGCTGCAGATTCCAAATTGTTATGCGAAATAATAATGGCAGATAATGAGACCTCTTTTATTGGCTTTGTTCAAAAGCAGATAAAAGTTGCAATCAAAACAGCTATGTGTAATG
Organism: Salvia splendens; assembly: GCF_004379255.2. NCBI lineage: Eukaryota > Viridiplantae > Streptophyta > Magnoliopsida > Lamiales > Lamiaceae > Salvia > Salvia splendens. Next base: position 22,285,353 of record NC_056040.1, read on the forward strand.
TGACTGATGAATAATAAAGCAAAATAGTTTGCTATTTCATTGAAAGAATATTACTTTGCAATTCTCCCTTTTTCACTCCTATAAACAGTGTCTATGCAAATATGCTGTCTGCTTTTCGTCCCGACACATACAACATCATATTCAATATGTGCAACCACTGTTTATAGGAATGTCTTATTACATAAGTTCTCACTAATTTACTACTCCTACTACTATGTCATAACCACCTCAAATAATTCAACATTAATTTCCATGTACCTATCTCATATTAGTGTGTATGATACAATGAATTTGGAATTCTAATTTTATTCTAGTTCAATTATAATTAAATTCATTGTTCGGTAAAATTAAATACGGAGTACTACAAACTTACATTCTTATTTTAATTACTTTGTTTAGTAAGTCAAAAAATTAATAACTTTTTAATAAATAAATTATATATCTATATATATAATTATTTCTTCACTATGATTGTATATAATCTCAATTGTGTGTGTTGTGTATCTCAATTGTATGTCGTTGATAAGGCTCATTTCATGCATCGGTTTACGGGTAAAATATACGCTACTTGATCGGTTTTATCGCGCAAAGCAAGTGTTAAATGTGCAGGAATGCCGCTTGACCACGACAACAAGGCCAAACTGATCAAGCAAGTACAATAGGAGAAAAAAGGTCATGAGCTGGATGGTGCGCATCATTCTGTTATCGAGGACAACGTTCTAGAAGGGGACACGCGCTGATATATGAGACGCAAGGACGGAGCTGAGTCATGAATCAGTTACTGAAAAGCGTCGTCATTCTAGAAGGAAAGCACGTAGCAATCAATGAGTCGCTCACTCTCAGCATGAGCAAATATTCCCTGCCAAGATCGTTATCCAGCTGGAGGTCGTGTCGAGCCTATAAATAGAGGATGTGCCACCACATTAAAAGGGGGATCTTTTACCTTTCCGTCTTTAGTTTTTAGTTTAGTTAGCTCAGTTCTCTAGATAGCTTAGATAGAGAAACGTTTAGTTAAAGGGCGACCGAAGTGAGCTACAGAATACTCTATATCTGTAGGCGTTATCTCAAGTTTCCCACCGAGGATCTTCTCGGTTTTACTTGCTTTCGTATTTTTCGAAGTGTTAGCTTAGTTAAATTTCAAGTTGCTTCGTAGTTAAAGTTTTGAGCTTTTTACATTCCGCATGATCGATGTACTCGTTTGGGTTTTGAGTATAAAATCGAAGTTGTTCTGTTTTCGTCATCGTGTTTATTGTTCTAAGTAGTTAATGTTCTGAAATTCACTTGACCCAATAGTTAAAATTCCCTTGAGCAATCGCGCAAAGCAAGTGTTAAATGTGCAGGAATGCCGCTTGACCACGGAAACAAGGCCAAACTGATCAAGCAAGTACAATAGGCGAAAAAAGGCCATGAGCTGGATGGTGCGCATCATTCTGTTATCAAGGAAAACGTTCTAGAAGGGGACACGCGCTGATATATGAGACGCAAGGACGGAGCTGAGTCATGAATCTGTTACTGAAAAGCGTCGTCATTCTAGAAGGAAAGCACATAGCAATCAATGAGTCGCTCACTCTCAGCATGAGCGAATATTCCCTGCCAAGATCGTTATCCAGCTGGAGGTCGTGTCGAGTCTATAAATAGAGGATGTGCCACCACATTAAAAGGGAGATCTTTTACCTTTTCGTCTTTAGTTTTTAGTTTAGTTAGCTCAGTTCTCTAGATAGCTTAGATAGAGAAACGTTTAGTTAAAGGGCGACAGAAGTAAGCGCTACAGAATACTCTATATCTGTAGGCGTTATCTCAAGTTTCCCACCGAGGATCTTCTCGGTTTTACTTGCTTTCGTATTTTTCGAAGTGTTAGCTTAGTTAAATTTCTAGTTGCTTCGTAGTTAAAGTTTCGAGCTTTTTACATTCCGCATGATCGATGTACTCGTTTGGGTTTTGAGTATAAAATCGAAGTTGTTATGTTTTCATCTTCGTGTTTATTGTTCTAAGTAGTTAATGTTCTGAAATTCACTTGACCCAATAGTTAAAATTCCCTTGAGCAAGTAGTTAGTTACTCTTCTGTATAAAGTAAAATCAGTAGTTAAAAACTCCCAAAGTTAAAGCGTGGCAGCAGCCAAACCCCTATTCACTACGCACACACTCGATACACTAGCTTCTCTGTGGGATCGACCCCGAAATTGCCGCTTTACTGTTAAAGTAGTGTAAAATTAAGAGTTTATAAATTACATTGGCGGTGCGCGAGAGCGAGAGCAACTTGATCAAGTGGCAACGACATTTGCTAACTGATCCATCCGGTTCAGTTATCTCTTCCATATAACTTGAATAAAAAATCCATATTCCGCAGTCGCTATCCGTGCCCCGCCAAAATGGCACCGTTGCCAAGGAAGCATCGTGTTATTTTATGTTTGTGTGTAGCGCATATATGTATATAATTTTGTTTCTTTCTTTTTCTCATTTGTTTTTTCTTCTGTTGATGAGAAGGTACCACCGCGGCGGCCACTGGAATCACCCTCTTATATACAGAGGCACTAACGCTCATTGGAGAGTCCAGGAAGCCGGCGTAGTTACCACTCGTTACAGAGCCGCACTAGCCGCAGCAGCAGCGCTGATCAACTGACCAACGAAGAAGAAGGAGAGCAGCGCGCAACCTAGACCACCACCACTTGAACAAACAGAAGCAGAGATGGCCCTCGTCGACAACGACTCAGGAATTGGTTCCCTGCACGCACATGATGAAAAGGAACCTACCCATGCCATCACCATTACTCCTGGGATGCGGACCATCGCAATTAAATCAGGAGTGCTGGCCGTTTTATCCCATTTTTATGGCCTTTCAAAAGAGTGTCCTTACGCCTTCCTGGAAGAGTTCTGCCGATATTGCGATATCCAGCCCGTGTCGGCTGGATCTACATCTGAAGACTATAGGCTGAAGGCTATCCCCTTCGTCTTGAAGGGTGATGCTGGAGTATGGCTGTCGAGACTGCCAGAAGGGTCCATCAGAACATGGGCGAGTTCCGCATGATATTTCTAGATCGTTTCTTCCTCGCCTCAAAGACAAGTGCCCTCAAGAGGGAAATTACAGAAGCCAGACAGGAGTACGATGAGCCCATCGGTCAATACTGGGATAGATTCCAAGGGCTACTTCAAGCATGCCCCAACCACAAGCTGGGGGAGCTGGAAATCTACTCGATCTTCTATGGTGGACTGACAGTTGACAGCAAGAACGACCTCAACCTCGCAGCCCAAGGGGATTTCTAAAAGACCCCATTCAGCCAAGCCAAAAACATCCTGGAGAGGCTTATTGAAGCCAAGAGGTCGTACGAGATATCCCGTGGCCAGTACAAGAGAGGTGCGGTGCACGCAGCAGAGGCGCGCAGCGACGAGAAACTGGAGGCTCGATTTGAACAGATGGAGAAGAAGCTGTAAGAGGCAGTAGAGAAATCCAGAGCACCTCCGCCACCTGCACCCAAAGAGCAGCAGTATGTGCCGCCACCACCACCGCTGGAAGAGCATCACTATTACTATTGCGAGTTTCCCCCTGAGGCGGAGCCGCAAGCCCAAGTGAATGTCGTCGGCCACTGGAATGGGAATGACAATTGGATTCAGGGCAAACAGAGAGACGCTTCATGGAGAGACCACCCTAACTTTAGGTGGACTGATCAGAGTCAGAGCCAACCACCTCAACCCTCAACACAGCAGATGCAACCCTCTGAGGGGCAGCCCAACTGGCCAGCCCGAAACCAGGAAATGACAAATAGCGGAGGGATCAGAATGCAGGGAGGACAAGCAGGTTGGTCAAGTGGACCTCAAGGAAACTGGTCCAGTGGAGGACAACCCAACTGGTCAACCAGGCAGAATGAAGGAAATTGGGGGTACAGACAACAAGGCCCCCAGTCAAGAAACCAGGGAAGGCAGCCGAATAACCAAATGGTCAGCTATGTTCCACCGCACCAGCGGGGAAATCAGCATCCTAGAAATCAACAGCACAACCAGCCACAATACCAGCAAGAGCATTATGGGCAATCTGACTACCCGCACCCCAACCACGGTGGGGGACCATCGAATCAAAGATACAACCGACACCCCAGCGATGGCCAATGAGATATGATAGTACCGCACCATCATAATGATGCGATGCGGGAAATCCAGGAGGCTCAGAAAGAGTAGCGCCCGGCATTGGGGATGCTGACAAAGCAGTTATCTCAGGTTGCCATGTCACTGGGCAAGCAGAGAGGAAATGAAGGAAAGATTTCAGCTACAGTGCAGCAACCTACTGGGCGAGAGAATGTCAATACAGTATCTCTAAAATAAGGAAGAGTTTATCAAAGCTCATCTGCGAGTTCTCCAGCACCCGCAGACGGACCCAGTCATGAAGAAGGCTCTGAGTCCAGCGCCCTTGATCAAGTCACAAAAGAAGGAGAGTCTAGTACCCTAGAACTCGTCACTGAGAATGGGAGGACGGTTGAAGCAGAAAATGGAACCGTGGTGATCCAACCAAGTGATCTTCCACCAAAGAAGACTGACCCAGGGGTGTTCACGCTCCCAATTTCTATCAGAGACGTTCGAATGAAGCACGCAATGTGCGACCTGGGGGCTTCCATCAATGTTATGCCGTATTCTGTATATGAAAAGCTGGGAAAAGCTAAGATTGTCAAAACCGGTATGGTGATACGGCTAGCAGACGGGTCTTACGTTCACCCAGAGGGAATTCTGGAAGATGAAATCGTCAAGGTAAACAAATTCATGTACCCCACCGACTTCTTCGTCATAAAGATGACAGAGCCAGGAGCGGAGGAGTCTATTGGAGTCATTTTGGGAAGGCCATTCCTATCTACAGCCAGCATAGTCATTGACGTACGCCATGGGACGATGAATCTGGATTTTAATGGAGAACAACTTATATTCGACATTGATGAAGCTGTGAGGAAGCCACAGGACAGTGAGAGCATACAATCGGTAGATACTATCAGACCTTGGGAGCAAAGGTATCTAGAAAAGGAACTCTTCAAAAGACCATCCACTGATTCCATTGAAGATGAACAGCTTAAGAAGGAAGCAGCTGAATGGTTCGATGCAACGATGACTGGGGAAATGGATGATCAAGCCATTGAAAGGGCAATTATGGATTTCTGTAAGCCGCCACGACCAGCTAAGTCAAAAGAGATCACTCAACCGGCAAGGGTCGAAAAACCACCTGACCAAGCCGCCCTATTGAGAAGAATGTTGAAGGAAAGTCCCGCGCCTTCAAGGCAACTATTGTCTTTACCTGCATCGCCAGTTACCCTCAAGATCCTATCCAACCAGACGTATCAAAAACCAGTCAAATCAAATCTGCAAGGACAGGGGGGACAATTGATGGAAGAACGGAGGTTGGGTCAAGAGGTGGTCTAGTGGAAAACAGCAGACTTGATAGAGATTAACCCAGATCTGTGCATGCATCCCACCATGTTAGAAGAAGGAGTGACACCCCACCTTGATTGACAACGCAGACTCGACCCCGCTTTGAGAAAGGAAGAGCTCATAGTGGGGCAGAAAGAGCTACTCTTCCAATGTCAACTCAAACTGATACCCAGGAGGCGGAATTCAAAATGGGCGGACACTCGTACCATCATGGCAATGCACACACAGAAGGCAAACATACTCCAAGGAGACTCCCCCCCCCCATTCGTTCTCCTTCGTGGTAAATAGTCATCAGGTTGAGCCCTATAGAGACAAGACCGAAGCGGGCATAGTGGAAGAAATTCCACTGATCCTGCCTAATCTTATCCAGTGAGCAGGTAAAAGGAGTGATCGGGTACTCATGGGTAGTCTGCTTGATCAAGCAACAAATTCTTAATCTATTAAACTGGTCAAGTGACATCCTAGGGGAACTCGGTCAAGTCCTTTGTAGTTAGTGTAAATAGTTTTTCACGTGTTAGTTTTTAAATCTTAGGAAAATTAAAAGTCGGAAGTAAAGAAGGAGACTGATCCAGTGGAATTATTTGAGTTTTCATCTGGAATTAATTGTCCACTTGATCAGTGCAATTCGAATTTAATTAGTGGTACAGTACTTGCATTGATCAGGGCAGGTGATGATAGGGCGTGTGCAGTCGTTAAAGAGGTGTTCGGAAGCGCCAACTACTGCATTGGACAGAATAGTACTGGAGAGAGGGAAGTAGCGTATCGGAGAAGCTTTGCCGGCTGGCACTCTGAAAAGGCGCGCCTGTACGCGAAGAGTCGCAGGGATCTCAACAGTCAGGATCTCAACAGACGGGATATCAATATAAAAGGCAGCCTTAAGATCCGTATATCACTTTTATCCAATCCGTCTACAGTACATTACACTTGCTCTCACCCGATTTCTCCAAGAATTCAAGCCTTTTGCCCAAGTTAACATCTTCTCCCACCATCATTACCAGTAAAAATGCAAATCACCCAACTTGACACGTCTTCATCATCTTCCGATGCCGGTACCAACAGTGGTGACCGGGAAATCTCTTCCCCAGCCCATACAGAAAACCCTAGCCCATCTTCTCAACCTCCACCACAAACCAGCGCCGCCACTCCACTGCCTGAAGTGGATGAAGAAGCCATACGGCGTTTAGATAGAATCCTTCGGAGTATGCCCCCGAGATGGATACCGCGACGGTGTACGCCACCCTAAAAGCCCGACTTAGAATTTCCCGGTCGAGGAACCCCGCTACAACCTCCACACCCCAAAATACTCCCCAAAACCCTCCATCTTCCTCCCACACACAAGCCCCCCTTCATGCACCTGAACCTACACCCATTCTCTCACTGGTACAGTACAGTGGGGACTCCGATGAAGAAGCGGAGGGAGGCGTGCAACCCGCCGCCGCTCCGGCCGACAAAGCAGAGTCTGTGCCGCCGCCACCACATTCAGAGGTCACATCTGCTCAAAACGCCCCATCACCACCGAGTGACGGGAGTTCTACTTCCCCCCTCCAAGGGCCGTCACAACCGATCGAGGTTGTGACCATAGACGACGACTCCACGGAGGACCTTCAGCCACCTCCCAGCGACGTCCTACTGCAGTCAAGGGAGGTTGGAAGACCACGACTGACCCTGAAAGGGAATAAATGGATAAAATAGCATGTCGTTTCAATGGAAAGTTCCGAGGATATTTAATTCCGGGTTTTCCACCATGCGGTGGAGAATGAGTCAGAGGAGAGGGAAGAGCAGCCACTCCGCCGCCGCAACATAGAGTAGTCCCTCTATGTTGCCCTTCTCTTCGTCACTACTCGTGCCTAGGTCAGACAGGGTGGTCGACAGGCCAGAACGAGTGGTTACGAGTATAGTTCCTCGCTTGAGTATTTTCGGCCTCCACTGATCAGGAGACGAGCTACTGCTCATAAACTGAAATGAAAAGAAAAAGGAAAATTATACACAATATATACACCAAAGTATCACACACAAAAGTAACTAATAACGCCATCCATCCCCGGCAACGGCGCCATTTGAAAGATGCAGCAGGGTGCGTAGGTGTCGTTCAAGCAACCTACTGGTCAGGATAGAGATCCTAACTAAGCCTAGACCCTGGTTTCAAAGATTCCTCAACCCTCTTCTACTGGGTAGTATAGTGAAGGTAGGGGTCGAATCCCACAGAGATGGTGCGTTAAAACTATTGTGGTGATATTCTGGATGGTTTGGTTAGCTACCACGCTTGGGTTGAGTCTCTACCTAGACGGGAAATTAAGATGGTGTCCTACTGACTAGGAAGGGTGAATGGTGGTCGACATGTAGTGGTGTACGTGGAATTATGGTGGATGCGGTGTAACAGAAAATATGCGGAAAGTACTAGGTTTCTATAAAAGGCTAAACAGAAAAGCAGAGAATAAGTGGTAGTTGTGGTGACTAGGCTGACAGATCTGCAGGGTGTACTAAAGGTGAAGGACAAAAAGCAAAAGGCATCTAAAAAGCAAAAGTGGTCCCAAACTTGGATATGGACATCATCTTCTTCAACAAACACAAACTAAAATCAGAAAAACAAACCAGATTCAGCACCATAAAAACACAGATTAATAACTCACGAACACAGATCTACAATCAAAAATTCCAAATCGAAAATCAAACATCGAAACTGAAATCCCGCCTACTGATCAGCATGGAGAAGACAAGAAACACATAACTGCACCTTGCATGACACAAACCTCTATGAAATAAAAGTAAACAGATTATGCTAACTTGAAGAAATAAACTACTAACTGGAAACACACGATTTGATACTCAAAACGACCAGAAACTCTAGATCTAAGCTAACTAGGCAGAAGGAAAAGAGATCGGCGAAGTAAACTGAACAGAAAACAACTTCGTAGCATAAACACGTTCGGATCTTCAACAAGTACTTCAAAAACAGAAAATATCCAAAAGCAACAAAGATCCAACGTAAGGAAAAACAAGCAATTTAACTACGAAAGCGAAATAAAAGTGTTTTGCCACTCCGGGTGATGGAACTCCTAAACTATGATCTTGCTGGCTGGAATAAGGATGACTGGTACTTCGGGAACATCTGGGCGTCAGGTGATCATAGCTGCGGCGAGGCAAGAAGCGAGACACGGCTGAAAGACTGGTATTACCAAGAGAACTCTCTACCTAAAGATGGTGGTGAATGAGTGAATGTGTCTCTTTCTCTCTTCTTCTTGGCTTCCTTTTATAGGGAGGCTTACCCTTGATTTTAGGGTAAATCCTCATTGCAAGTTGACTTCTTTGCCCTTAATTGTGGGTAATCCGTCCCAGCTATCCGTCTTTTCCATCTCAAGCCGTTTCAGCACGAATACTGATCAGTATGAGATCATGCTGGCGTCCTTTTTCACCTGAACATTCCGAAACTTCCCTACTGGCTAGAACACTTAACCTGCACACTTTGAGCAACTGTTTTGCAGATATAATCAATTTTGCACATCATACTGACCCGTAACAAAGACCTAGAATACGACTTATCAGGAAGCCACAGGACAATGAGAGCATACAATCGGTAGATACTATCAGACCTTGGGAGGAAAGGTATCTAGAAAAGGAACTCTTCAAAAGACCATCCACTGATTCCATTGAAGATGAACAGCTTAAGAAGGAAGCAGCTGAATGGTTCGATGCAACGATGACTGGGGAAATGGATGATCAAGCCATTGAAAGGGCAATTATGGATTTCTGTAAGCCGCCACGACCAGCTAAGTCAAAAGAGATCACTCAACCGGCAAGGGTCGAAAAACCACCTGACCAAGCCGCCCTATTGAGAAGAATGTTGAAGGAAAGTCCCGCGCCTTCAAGGCAACTATTGTCTTTACCTGCATCGCCAGTTACCCTCAAGATCCTATCCAACCAGACGTATCAAAAACCAGTCAAACCAAATCTGCAAGGACAGGGAGGACAATTGATGGAAGAACGGAGGTTGGGTCAAGAGGTGGTCTAGTGGAAAACAGCAGACTTGATAGAGATTAACCCAGATCTGTGCATGCATCCCACCATGTTAGAAGAAGGAGTGACACCCCACCTTGATCGACAACGCAGACTCGACCCCGCTTTGAGAATGGAAGAGCTCATAATGGGGCAGAAAGAGCTACTCTTCCAATGTCAACTCAAACTGATACCCAAGAGGCGGAATTCAAAATGGGCGGACCCTCGTACCATCATGGCAATGCACACACAGGAGGCAAACATACTCCAAGGAGACTCCCCCCCCCCCCATTCGTTCTCCTTCGTGGTAAATAGTCATCGGGTTGAGCCCTATAGAGACAAGACCGAAGCGGGCATAGTGGAAGAAATTCCACTGATCCTGCCTAATCTTATCTAGTGAGCAGGTAAAATGAGTGATCGGGTACTCATGGGTAGTCTGCTTGATCAAGCAACAAATTCTTAATCTATTAAACTGGTCAAGTGACATCCTAGGGGAACTCGGTCAAGTCCTTTGTAGCTAGTGTAAATAGTTTTTCACGTGTTAGTTTTTAAATCTTAGGAAAATTAAAAGTCGGAAGTAAAGAAGGAGACTGATTCAGTGGAATTATTTGAGTTTTCATCTGGAATTAATTGTCCACTTGATCAGTGCAATTCGAATTTAATTAGTGGTACAGTACTTGCATTGATCAGGGCAGGTGATGATAGGGCGTGTGCAGTCGTTAAAGAGGTGTTCGGAAGCGCCAACTACTGCATTGGACAGAATAGTACTGGAGAGAGGGAAGTAGCGTATCGGAGAAGCTTTGCCGGCTGGCACTCTGAAAAGGCGCCCCTGTTCGCGAAGAGTCGCAGGGATCTTAACAGTCAGGATCTCAACAGACGGGATATCAATATAAAAGGCAGCCTTAAGATCCGTATATCACTTTTATCCAATCCGTCAACAGTACATTACACTTGCTCTCACCCGATTTCTCCAAGAATTCAAGCCTTTTGCCCAAGTTAACATCTTCTCCCACCATCATTACCAGTAAAAATGCAAATCACCCAACTTGACACGTCTACATCATCTTCCGATGCCGGTACCAACAGTGGTGACCGGGAAATCTCTTCCCCAGCCCATACAGAAAACCCTAGTCCATCTTCTCAACCTCCACCACAAACCAGCGCCGCCACTCCACTGCCTGAAGTGGATGAAGAGGCCATACGGCGTTTAGATAGAATCCTTTGGAGTATGCCCCCGAGATGGATACCGCGACGGTGTACGCCACCCTAAAAGCCCGACTTAGAATTTCCCGGTCGAGGAACCCCGCTACAACCTCCACACCCCAAAATACTCCCCAAAACCCTCCATCTTCCTCCCACACACAAGCCCCCCTTCATGCACCTGAACCTACACCCATTCTCTCACGGGTACAGTACAGTGGGGACTCCGATGAAGAAGCGGAGAGAGGCGTGCAACCCGCCGCCGCTCCGGCCGACAAAGCAGAGTCTGTGCCGCCACCACATTCAGAGGGCACATTTGCTCAAAATGCCCCATCACCACCGAGTGACGGGAGTTCTACTTCCCCCCTCCAAGGGCCGTCACAACCGATCGAGGTTGTGACCATAGACGACGACTCCACGGAGGACCTTCAGCCGCCTCCCAGCGACATCCTACTGCAGCCAAGGGAGGTTGGAAGACCACGACTGACCCTGAAAGGGAATAAATGGATAAAATAGCATGTCGTATCAATGGAAAGTTCCGAGGATATTTAATTCCGGGTTTTCCACCATGCGGTGGAGAATGAGTCAGAGGAGAGGGAAGAGCAGCCACTCCGCCGCCGGATGCGCCAGAGGAACATGGCGCGAATGATAGAAGAGGTAGAGGCCAGGGTGGCCGATAAGCCAGGGAGAGAGGAGTCTATTGGAGTCATTTTGGGAAGGTCATTCCTATCTAAAGCCAGCATAGTCATTGACGTCCGCCATGGGACGATGAATCTGGATTTTAATGGAGAACAACTTATATTCGACATTGATGAAGCTGTGAGGAAGCCACAGAACAGTGAGAGCATACAATCGGTAGATACTATCAGACCTTGGGAGTAAAGGTATCTAGAAAAGGAACTCTTCAAAAGACCATCCACTGATTCCATTGAAGATGAACAGCTTAAGAATGAAGCAGCTGAATGGTTTGATGCAACGATGACTGGGGAAATGGATGATCAAGCCATTGAAAGGGCAATTATGGATTTCTGTAAGCCGCCACGACCAGTTAAGTCAAAAGAGATCACTCAATCGGCAAGGGTCGAAAAACCACCTGACCAAGCCGCCCTATTGAGAAGAATGTTGAAGGAAAGTCCCGCGCCTTCAAGGCAACTATTGTCTTTACCTGCATCGCCAGTTACCCTCAAGATCCTATCCAACCAGACGTATCAAAAACCAGTCAAATCAAATCTGCAAGGACAGGGGGGACAATTGATGGAAGAACGGAGGTTGGGTCAAGAGGTGGTCTAGTGGAAAACAGCAGACTTGATAGAGATTAACCCAGATCTGTGCATGCATCCCGCCATGTTAGAAGAAGGAGTGACACCCCACCTTGATTGACAACGCAGACTCGACCCCGCTTTAAGAAAGGAAGAGCTCATAGTGGGGCAGAAAGAGCTACTCTTCTAATGTCAACTCAAACTGATACCCAGGAGGCGGAATTCAAAATGGGCGGACCCTCGTACCATCATGGCAATGCACACACAGGAGGCAAACATACTCCAAGGAGACCCCCCCCAATTTGTTCTCCTTCGTGGTAAATAGTCATCGGGTTGAGCCCTTCAGAGACAAGACTGAAGCGGACATAGTGGAAGAAATTCCACTGATCCTGCCTAATCTTATCCAGTGAGCATGTAAAAGGAGTGATCGGGTACTCATGGGTAGTCTGCTTGATCAAGCAACAAATTCTTAATCTATTAAACTGATCAAGTGACATCCTAGGGGAACTTGGTCAAGTCCTTTGAAGTTAGTGTAAATAGTCTTTCATGTGTTAGTTTTTAAATCTTAGGAAAATTAAAAGTCGGAAGTAAAGAAAGAGACTGATCGAGTGGAATTATTTGAGTTTTCATCTGGAGTTAATTGTCCGCTTGATCAGTGCAATTCGAATTTAATTGGTGGTACAATACTTGCATTGATCAGGGCAGGTGATGATAGGGCGTGTGCAGTCGTTAAAGAGGTGTTCGGAAGCGCCAACTACTGCATTGGACAGAATAGTACTGGAGAGAGGGAAGTAGCGTATCGGAGAAGCTTTGCCGGCTGGCACTCTGAAAAGGCGCGCCTGTACGCGAAGAGTCGCAGGGATCTCAACAGTCAGGATCTCAACAGACGGGATATCAATATAAAAGGCAGCCTTAAGATCCGTATATCACTTTTATCCAATCCGTCTACAGTACATTACACTTGCTCTCACCCGATTTCTCCAAGAATTCAAGCCTTTTGCCCAAGTTAACATCTTCTCCCACCATCATTACCAGTAAAAATGCAAATCACCCAACTTGACACGTCTTCATCATCTTCCGATGCCGGTACCAACAGTGGTGACCGGGAAATCTCTTCCCCAGCCCATACAGAAAACCCTAGCCCATCTTCTCAACCTCCACCACAAACCAGCGCCGCCACTCCACTGCCTGAAGTGGATGAAGAAGCCATACGGCGTTTAGATAGAATCCTTCGGAGTATGCCCCCGAGATGGATACCGCGACGGTGTACGCCACCCTAAAAGCCCGACTTAGAATTTCCCGGTCGAGGAACCCCGCTACAACCTCCACACCCCAAAATACTCCCCAAAACCCTCCATCTTCCTCCCACACACAAGCCCCCCTTCATGCACCTGAACCTACACCCATTCTCTCACTGGTACAGTACAGTGGGGACTCCGATGAAGAAGCGGAGGGAGGCGTGCAACCCCGCCGCCGCTCCGGCCGACAAAGCAGAGTCTGTGCCGCCGCCACCACATTCAGAGGTCACATCTGCTCAAAACGCCCCATTACCACCGAGTGACGGGAGTTCTACTTCCCCCCTCCAAGGGCCGTCACAACCGATCGAGGTTGTGACCATAGACGACGACTCCACGGAGGACCTTCAGCCGCCTCCCAGCGACGTCCTACTGCAGCCAAGGGAGGTTGGAAGACCACGACTGACCCTGAAAGGGAATAAATGGATAAAATAGCATGTCGTATCAATGGAAAGTTCCGAGGATATTTAATTCCGAGTTTTCCACCATGCGGTGGAGAATGAGCCAGAGGAGAGGGAAGAGCAGCCACTCCGTCGCCGGATGCGCCGGAGGAACATGGCGCGAATAATAGAGGAGGTAGAGGCCAGGGTGGCCGATAAGCCAGGGATAGAGGAGGAGCCGGAGCAAAGGCCCCGCGTAATGCGGCGGCTGTTGGATGATCCGGAGGAGGCGAACCAAGGGGTCGGGGAGGCCGTAGAAGAGAGAGGAGCCAGTGAGGCCGGTGAGGAGAGGGAGGCTGTTGAGGACAGCCATGATAGGGCAGAGAGGGAAAGGAAAAGGAATGGGAAGAGTTTTCTTTCTCCTCCGAAGAGGATGCGCCCCACAACCCGGGGCATTGTTATTGCTGATACAGACCGACCTGCTCCTCCACAAGAAGGAGATGAGGGCAGCGAATCCGAGGCCAGAGAGCTTCGATGGGCCCGAACATCACGCAAACAAGGAAGGCCTGCAACACCCCCCACCGCCCATTACTCCAACACCACTGTGGTATTGACCACGGACCTCCTCCAGCGGATGCTGAAATAATAAAACCCCAAGTGGCAAGAGGAGGTCCACCTGAGGGTAACCCCCCAGAAGCGGCTAAAGGCCGGCAAGAAACTCCACTAGCCAGCCTTGGAGACTATCCGGATCGAGGTGAAATTTACCCAGTATATCACTGGGATTGGTTTTGACTGGCTGCTGGAGATTGAGGAGACCTTCGTGCCGGTGGCCCTGACCAAGGATTTTTTACGTCCTTCCGATTCACCGGAAGCACAGACTTAGAGGCCAGGAGCGTCTCCTTCAGGGTGTTCGGCCGTGCCCAGAATATGAGCCTGAATGAGTTCTCCATAAGAATGGGACTCCACACAGAGGCACAGGTCGCCAGTGGGGAGTGGTTCGGCCGCGACATTGGCCTTCCTCAGAGGAAACCGGATTTTGATCAGCAGGCCGTCTGGCAGGCCTTGTGCAACGGACGTGCCCTTGACTTTAAAGCCTCTGAGTCCAAACGTATCCATATTGCTGATCCGGCCCTCCGCCTTGCCCAGGTCTACCTTGCCTGTAATCTCCTTGGCCAAGCCAATACACTGGCGATCATTACTTTGGTCGACCTCTACTTTATGTGGAGCATGAGGGAGCAGAAGAGGGTGCACCTTGGCTACTGGCTTGCTTATTCGATAAATCAGATAGCAACTCGCCCTTCTCGCCACCTCAATGTCTTCCACCTGCTTGGAGCCTACCTAAGGCGCAATTGGACTCTGGTTTTCCAGGAGGAAGTGGAGCGCCCCAGCTGTTGCCTCAAGCCCGAATTATTTGACCTAGATTTCTTTGTCAGAATACAGGTACTTGAACGGCTACCCGGTGGGAAGCTTCGTTTCTACACTAAGGCACGGCAGGAGAGGCAGAAGGAAAAGCAGTAGGAGCGGCCGGAGGGGAGGAGACAGACGACCGATCGCCCGGCTAGCCCTGAGAGGTAGCAGAGGCGAAGGCTGGATATGGTGCCCATAACGGAGCCAGAGACAGAGGAGGCTGCACGCGCGACCGCGAATGGAAGCTCCGTATGGAGCAGATGCTTACGCAGCTGGTGGAGAACTCACATGCCCAGCTGGTTGCTCAAGCTAGGATTCTGGAGGCTATCCGCCAACAGAGCCATGCCAGCCAACCACCACCTCCCTCTACAAGCTCTCCTCCAACCCGGCGCCCATCATCCTCCAGGCCACCCTCAACATCCCTCAGACAACCTCCCAGGAAGCACTAAGTACAACCCCCCATCTCAACCCATTTCAATCTCAAAACAATTTTAATTTTGGTTTGTATAATTGATATTCTGCTCCACCTCACACTTAGACCTGTGTTGGGTCTAAGTGTGAGAAGTTATGCATATTTGTTTTTGTTATGTTTGTTTGCCTGTCTTATCTGTTTTGGTTGTTGTTTTTTATTTGGCATGTTTGATTATTGGCACTGTCTCACACTTAGCCCAGTGTCTGGTCTAAGTGTGAGGAGTTTTCCTTGTTTTTGTTGAGCCGTTGCCTGTGCCTAACCCTTTTTCCACTACATCCAGTCCCTCGAGGACGAGTTCATATGCAGTGGGAGGGGGGAGGGTTAGTTCCAGGAAATAAAAAATCGTTCATGTCAAAATTTTGAAAATACAAATTATCAGTTAGTAATTAGGGCAGTATGCATGAAATTGGATAAGTGGAAGACTTGATTACTTTGGGAAGAGTTAGAAAAAGGACTCAGTATGTTTACATGTAGAAACTTGATTGCAAAAACTTGATCAGTTTGAACGACGCAAGTATGATAGAAATGCTCAATTTTTAAACTTACTGTGAAGCCTTTCTATATGTGAGTTATAAGCCAAAGTAGAACACTTTCTACTATTTTTACAAAGAAAAAATATTTTACAAGAGGTTGATTTTTAATATTTAGATGAAAATTGCACAAGTAGTGAGGACTAAAGGATTATGACTTAACCAATTGAATCTTTTCTTCTTTCGCTCCACGAACCCGCCTCGTCAAGCAAGGCACCCCTTAGTTAACCACATTGAGCCCAAATACACTTTTACCCGTTCTTTTGAAACCCAATTCAACTTCCATATACTTATATATATATATATATATATATATATATATATATATATATATATATATATAAACATGTGAGGAAAGGGGATACCGATAGAAAGTCAAAATAAAAGGGTAGTCAGGTTGATCAAGTCTAAGAAATCAAGTCGAAAAAAAAATGTCGGGAAAAAAAGTCAAGAAAAGTTTGAGAAAAAGAGGGCAGGAAAAAGAAAATTGTAGCCTGACTCAGTAGTCGAAAGTTAGAGTATAAAGCCAAAAATTAAAGGCTAGAAGTAGCCACTGACCAAGTAAGATATCCATTGGCAAAATAAAAAGTTCAAATCTTTGGTCGCTTGACTCATGTGTTTTTCTTTTTACAGTTTATATTTTTAAACTTAGAACCCCTAGGACCCTACCCTAATACACCACTACCCTTAAGCCCCATTACACCCGAAACAAAGACCTTAAGGAACTATCTTACGCAATCCGATTCGGGGTATTAAATTTGTGGCAATGCCGAGTGAACAGTCCTAACATCTCTGGTGAGAAATGAGTGACTGCGTGAATCCAACAGTGGTTTTAAAATTGAGCAATCTTGACGAACTGACACCTTGATCAAGTAAAAGCGAAAAGGAAGAAACATAAGCTGCTGGTAAATGGATTGACCTCGACCTCGGGTATGATTGTTGAAAATTTATTCGATCTAATGCATCTATGTGAATATGTGTTTTTATTTCGAGTCTTGTTTTCTTTTTCGTCTTCTTTTACTTTCTTGAAATGAGTAAACCATGCCTGAAATTTGCCTTATCTTTTTCTTTTCTTTTTCTTTTCTTTTTCTTTATACTTGGGGACAAGTATGTTTTAAGTGTGAGCAGTTTGATAAAACCCATTTCATGCATCGGTTTAGGGGTAAAATGTACGTTACTTGATCGGTTTTATCGCGCAAAGCAAGTGTTAAAGGTGCAGGAATGCCGCTTGACCACAGCAACAAGGCCAAACTAATCAAGCAAGTACAATAGGCGAAAAAAGGCCAAGAATCGGGGGAGTTGATCTAGGGGGTAATCAAGCAATCAAGGAGGGGACCACTGGCTTCCAGAAGAAGGACATGTGAGGCAATAAGCTGGATGGTGCGCATCATTCTGTTATCAAGGACAATGTTCTAGAAGGGGACACATGCTGATATATGAGACGCAAGAACGGAGCTGAGCCATGAATCTATTACTGAAAAGCGTCGTCATTCTAGAAGGAAAGCACGTAGCAATCAATGAGTCGCTCACTCTCAGCATGAGCAAATATTCCCTGCCAAGATCGTTATCCAGCTGGAGGTCGTGCCGAGCCTATAAATAGAGGATGTGCCACCATATTAAAGGGGGGATCTTTTACCTTTTCGTCTTTAGTTTTTAGTTTAGTTAGCTCAGTTCTCTAGATAGCTTAGATAGAGAAACGTTTAGTTAAAGGGCGACCGAAGTGAGCGCTACAGAATACTCTATATCTGTAGGCGTTATCTCAAGTTTCCCGCCGAGGATCTTCTCGATTTTACTTGATTTCATATTTTCCGAAGTGTTAGCTTAGTTAAATTTCAAGTTGCTTCGTAGTTAAAGTTTCGAGCTTTTTACATTCCGCATGATCGATGTACTCGTTTGGGTTTTGAGTATAAAATCGAAGTTGTTCTATTTTCGTCATCGTGTTTACTGTTCTAAGTAGTTCATGTTCTTAAATTCACTTGACCTAGTAGTTAAAATTCCCTTGAGCAAGTAGTTAGTTACTTTTCTGTCTAAAGTAAAATCAGTAGTTAAAAACTCTCAAAGTTAAAGCGTGGCAGCAGCCAAACCCCTATTCACTACGCACACACTCGATACACTAGCTTCTATGTGGGATCGACCCCGAACTTGCCGCTTTACTGTTAAAGTAGTGCAAAATTGAGAGTTTATAAATTACATTGGCGGTGCGCGAGAGCGAGAGCAACTTGATCAAGTGGCAACGACATTTGCTAACTGATCTATCCGGTTCAGTTATCTCTTCCATATAACTTGAATCAAAAATCCATATTCTGCAGTCGCTATCCGTGCCCCGCCAGTCGTGTGTATGCAATGTTCATGTGTTACGTATACTTTGTGTAAAGTGTCATATGGTGTTTGTATTTGCGTGTACGTTTTGTATGTGTGTTTGTGTGTTGTGCACAATGTGTTTTGTGTGCTTAGTGTCGTTCGGTTGCTATGAATCATTATCGTATAACTATCCATTTAGGATTAAGTTGTGGGATTATTTTAGTTGGAAGGCATGGCTATGACTAATTATTTTAAGATTATTCATCTAGAATTAAAGTTGTGGAATTCAATTTTATAAATCTAACATGATATATATTATAATCTTGTCAACCAAATAACCCTTAAAAAGTAGAACTTATTTTTCATTAATAATATTCCGAGATAACCTTAAAGAAGAGATGAAGGCCGAAGCACGAGTAGTAGTTGTTGCTCGTGGCACATGAAATTCTGTTTGGACATATTGATTTATGTGGACCCTTCTTGTCTCTTCATTACACAATTAACGTCTCAATTAATAAGCCTTACCTACACCCACACCACACCTAGACCAAAATTGTGTCACATTTTTCATCACAAACTCACACCTAACATTCTACCTCACTCTCTTAAATCTATCTGTTAGTTGAGTCATACTTATTTCTTTTTATTGTTCCATTATAATTGACTTATTTCTTTTTAATAAAAAGCAGCACATCTCATCTTTTTTACTTTATTTTTTTTTCATCTGTCTAATTTATTCTAGTATTTTTTTTTCACTTAATTCATTTAACACGATTTTTTTTAATAATTCTACTCTTCCAGTATATATATTCTTCACTCATTCTCAAAGTAGAATTCGACTTGTGGATTTTTAAATTTTGGGTTTGGAACTATAAGTTGATGGTTACTAAATAAATATAAAGTGATGCACACAAATATTAGTTGTGTATTGGGTACAAACAGCAAAAAGAAAAAGGAAATCTTATCTTCCCATTTGCATAGTGGTAGATTGCGTTATGATTATATCTCAAATGTAAGCATCACATTTGATTTGCCTCCCTTATACGCAGCATGTGGGCTCCCACTTGTCTCCTCAAACTAGTCAAATTAACTTTTTTTTTATTTCACATATATTGCGCATCTTACATCAAAATTGCTCATCATATTTTTGCTTATTATCTTCCTTTTCTAACTTTTGATGTGTAATGCGGTTATAAAGTATTTAATTTTTGAAAATAAGCTTCTAAAAGAGTATAAGATATAAAACTAAATTTCGAAAGTTAATATCGTTGATCCTATGAATTTTTTTATAATTTTATAAACAACACTCAATAATTATAATTTCATGATTCGTGAGATCTTTGACTTTTAGACTTTTGCTCAGAAAAAAAAAAAAAAAAAAAAAAAAAAAAAGAGTGACACTAATGGTGGATATTGTGGTGGTTGAGAGGCTTCTCTAATGGCGAGTCGAAGAGAACCAAAATCGATGAGCGGGGGAATGATTCCATCAATCGACTAAAACGGCAAAGTAGAATAATGCAAAGGGGAATGACGACCACCTCTGACATCGATGAAGTCTCTCTATCTCTACCTGATTGACCACATTGAAAATGTAATTTTAGTTAAGGAGTACTTGAAGATGATCATCCAAGATATGTTGTTAATGACTAAAGAACCAAGGATGATGCTTGCAATGCTTCATAAGAAAATGAGTACAAAGTAATATGGAGTAGCAATTTAAATTACTACATATTTGTAGGTTTTTAATTTGCTTTTTTAGGAATTTTAGTTATATATTTTCAATTCTAGGAATTTTTATAAATAACAAATATGAAATGAATGTATAAGATTGATGATAATAATTAAAAAAACTGAGAAAATAAGATTATGTTGCCCTGCCAAATTGCTCCGTGGTATAACCAATAACATGGCATATCGTCGTCTTACTTTTTATTGTAATCCTTACTCAGTCGCGATCTAGCTTCTACACGGTCTGTTACTAAAAAGGAGTCCACATGATACAGGCTACGACAAAGTCTCGTTTTCTTACATACGAATTATAGTAAAGATGGATGATGATGACGATGATGATTAAAAAATGGTCCATATAATCATTAATAAAATTAAAACATACATCTTGAAACGACTCGGTTTAGGATTTAACTCTAGCTAACTAGTTCGGAGACCATGGTCTTTTTATTCATTATGCAGAACTCAGAAGCAATCTGGGAAAGCACTTGTAGCTCAGTAGATGAGCATAAACCTCAGAAAAGAGGTAGACACGCAGGGAATAGAACGTTCATCCATTGCTTCTCGTACGACACCAGATGGTCCCATCCAATTTGTTCCAACAGCGAAAGCTTCAGGTCATAAAACTTCCTCTTAGGAGGCTGGCCATCCTCTTGGATCATGTCACTTAGAACCTGGATTGTTCAATCAGATCAATGTTATCGTGCAACAATAACTAATAGTTCATGACATTTATTGTTCACAAACTGAAATCGTGAATTAGAAACCAAATCTCTTCCCAATTCAGGTAAAAAAAATGTCCACAGTTAATCATTAGTCAAACTGCACTAGGAATAAATTTGAGATAATATTTATCAAGTAAAGAATACAGTTGAATGACAATTATTATTAGTTAGAAAATATCAAGTGCTTGAAATCTTAAGGCTCATAAAATTTCGATAGGATGTTTAGGGATTAGTTTAATTTATTCATGCAAAACTGCATATTCTTTCCACCTAGACCAACTTACATTCTTAAAAAATACACTATGAAAACCCCCATGTAATAAAAATACCTTTAGTGCAGTTCCAAGCCGCCCTTTACGTCTCTCACGTATGATATAAAGGGTTCCGTATCGACTGGATTTCACATCTACCCATTTTTGGAGTTCTTTGAAATTCTCTTCAAACAGATCCAGCTTACTGCTGGAGTCTGTTGCAGCTTTAGCATCCTCCGTCTCCACAACTTTCCCGCCCTGCTATCATTGCAGAATATATCAAACTGTGGTTAAGTGGAAATCTTGTCCCATGCATGTACTACCTTTTGGCTTATTTGATAAAACTTCAGTTAGTAGGTATGATAAATGCACAAATTCATGCATACCGAACTCTGGGGGTAAAGGTTCGACTGCTAGCAGATGAATAGCTGTTATAAGGTCATACTAATATTTAAAGCATGTACCTTTGCTGATTCAATCTCTGCTAAAGCCAAGCCTTTCTGATACAAAGCCTCTGCTAATTGGTCGCGGTTCGTTTCCATTTTCTTCTTTGTTTTCTAGGTTATCAAGCACATTAACATAAAAAAATTGACCTTACAAGACATTAAGAAGAAGAAGAAAATGAAAATTGAGGAGGAAAACAATAATCAGATGGAATATTAAATGCTCACTTCTGCACCCTCATCTTCCGGATCACTTTTAAGTGAAAGATATCTTGACAACTCTTCTGCATCAATGCTTTCAATAACTTCATTTGCGGCAGCTATAATCTGCATAAAAAACAGTAGTTACAAAAAAAAGCCAGATAATGATAAATCTTCATATCATTTTCACTATCTTTATTGACATGGTGCATAGGAAATAGCTAACACTGAGTTAAGTACCAAGGGTCTAGTTTCAGATTTATGCTATCATCCGATAGTAACTCAGAGAATGTACTTCAATCATTTCATAATTTTTCTCAAGTTATTAAGGATTGTGAGAAAGAGTATGTAGCTGGAAAATGATTGGCATTACCTCTTCATAATGGTGAATTTTGTCTTGAAAGTTGTTCTGGGATACCAATGCATCCAACAATTTAGCAAGCAACGGTGTGTAATTTGGGTACTCCGACTGCCAACAGGTAATGATTAGATATTTTATGGAATGAAAACCCTGGATCTCTGGAAAGTAAGAATATAGCATGTGGTGTATGGTTTTTTATACATTTACACAGAAGAAAAAATGTGCTGCAAAATAAACCATACATAACTTTCAGTATCCAATAAAGTTGAAGCACTTGATAAACTTATTTTATGACATTGGATTCTAAGATGATAATTTTTCAATTTCAGTTTTGCAGGTTAAAGAGCCAAACCAAGGTCGCACGGTGCAAGAGAGAAAGAGAAGAAAGTACGTACCCAGCGAACAAATTGAGAACAATGTAGATCTATATAATCAGTATATGTTGTGCTCATAAACCCTAGTTGATTTACTACTTGCAAGTACATGACAATAAATTTTCAGATCTCCATTTCAATCCTTTCAATGCCAATATATCTATATATCTATTATTATAACAGAGTCTATGTTTTACACATCCAATATACTCAATAAAAGGGGCAATATTGTAATATATTGACTAAGCCACAACTGCACTACTCTGAAAAAATATTGTTTAGATATAAAGGAATGATATAGGGTAGAAATAAGGTGAGTGCCTAATTGTAGGTAGAAAATAGGAAAGTTGGTTTATTTTACGCTAAGGTGGTGAAATACTGTTAGCATCATAGTAGCATTCATAGCATCATAGTAGCATTCATCATCTATTCTCAAGCACCAAGAAGGCCCTTTATTAATACTACTCAAAGGAGAAGATTCCAGTAGGAGAAAACTGATTGAGAATGAAATGAATACCTTTAGCTTGGTTGATAACTTTTTCCACTCAGAACGTTCCTCATCAGTAGTTTGTTTTAGGTTGGAGAGGACCCTAATTTTGGCATCCCGAACCTGTTTGGCAACATGAGGAAAATTACAAATCACCTAAATTAGAAAGACACACAACTTCCATTATAATGAAGATAATTAAACTTTTCCAGTGTAGTAACTAAAAGCCACATAAAAACTATTAGCACTCAACATGAAAACCTTACATTCTCTTCCGCTTCTTGCCATGGAAATTGTAAGACTTCTTTTTTTAGTCTTCATTGTCTCTTTTGCTATAGATAAGTATGTATTCATTTCCTAATAATCTTTATTTTGCACGCCAAAACATGAAGACGGACAATAGTGATTTAAACAAGTATTTTTTTACAAATACAGATGAAGGCCAACTCAAGAATCAGGAAGCCGAACTAAAGTAGTTCCAATAAAAATAATACAACCCAGATTTTGGAATAATAAGCTCACTTGTTGCTATATGAAACTGTGTAAATATACCTCTTCTTCCAACCGTTCAGATACACTCTTACTACAGCCTGAAGAAGAGCCTTGTCCTTTGTCCTCATTAACCTGATGAGAATGAAACATGCACTATGTCAACAATAATCTGGGCCAGCATACTGATAAACCGATACCATGTATTTAAGGTGATAGGAAAAGTTACTCCATGTCCGTAAAGAAACCAAAAAGAGACAAATTCAGGAAGATAACTGAATATTGAACCTGTGCTGGTGGAACTATGTATGATATGCTATATGATACAGGGTTCTTCTCTGGATTCTTCCCATCATTATTGACCCCAAAAGAAACCTTTCCATATGAAATTGACCCAACCAATACAGAACCAGCTGAAGCACCCTGCAGGAATACGACAAGATGAGCACTAAGAATATATTTCCCCACTTTCTGTAAAGAAGAGATGACAATAGATAATTCAAAACTGAATAATGTAAAGATGCAAAACCTTAGGAAGCTTTTCCTTAGCTGGAGGGCCCACATAAAATGCTTCTTTTGTTCTATCATCAGTAATATACAATAACTTAATTTGGTCTTTATGAAAAAAAGAATAAGGAAAAAAGATGGTGGAATAAATAAATAATATATCACATACCCAGGAATCAAGACTGAAGAACTAAAATTGGAGTTACCCATCACTGGTCCATCAGGTTGTGAATAAAAGCTTAAGTGAATCGCTTCCTATAATAGAAAATTGAAGGAGTTTGAGATAAAATGTCAGAAAACTTTAACAGGGTGTTTGGCTGAGCTTATAAGCTAAGCTCTTGAAAAATGTTTGAAAAAATAAGCTCCAAAATAGCTTATAGGTTTGAAAATAAGCTCCAATGCTTATAAAATCCCTAAAAATAAGTTCCTCCATCCCAACTCAATTTTTCATAAGAATTCAGAAACGATCTCTTTACATAAATAACTCTACTGTGGTTCGTTGCTTCCAATATAAACACTTCCATTTTCATCTGTCTTTAATTTTATCTCTCTGACTCACAATTCTTTCTCTAGCTCGCGATATCAAATATCCAAAAACTTTCACAACTAATAAGCTCTTAAGACAATACATTTATAAGCTCTTGAAACATCCAAACACCCCCCTAAGGCATTCTAAAGGATAAAGGTTGTTAAAATTTTGTTTCAGTTCCCCATGAGTGGGATCATTTAACATGCTGGTGAATCAAGAATTTTGATTCTTTATGAAGGTGAAATAACCTTTTCATCCAAGTTTTTCTCAATGAATAAGACCAACTGTTTCATCTTCTCCAAGTACTGCACGTTGTCATGCCTGAAACAATGACCATATCAGGATTTAAAATCATACTCCGTAGTAACTAAGTTTCTTAAGCTCTTACACTTGATAAAAAAAGGTTGTGCATATCTCTATTTTTTTTTTATTTTGGACACTCAATGCCAAAACAAACTACAGAAAAAATATAAGTTTACTGTATTTACCACAGTCCAGATAATATGTATAGTGTGTAGCGTGTTCAAGTACCTTAAGTTAAGCTGCAATGTGTAATCACCCTTGGGAAGTTTGGCAGTGTCTGGATAAACATCACCCATTGTATACACACGCTACATATCATAACAAAAATGATTAGGCAAGTGAAAAACCAGCAAGGAAACCTAAAAATCATAAGGAGCATGGAAGGAGCCTTGATGATAATACAAAATATGGCAATAAAATCAGAACAAGAAACCACAAACACCTTGCTAGAATTTGGTTGCAACTTGCAAGCCTTTATAATTATAGGAAAAAGCTTTCGTAAAGAAGTTAGGGCATCCAATTGATGTGTAAACTGTTTCAATTAGCAAAAATTATTTGTACCAAGTTGATTTCATCAAAAATCTCAAATGGACACACTCATGACTGCAGAAAATCATGAAAAATAACATCATAATCTGGTTACACTTGCACATGAATTGAATCAAATATAAGCAGGCTGACTAATGGCCTAATATATTGTATCTATTCCAGGTTTTTTGTAACTATTGTATTTGTAAGCTATTAGCACATTTAATTAAATACCTTTTACCTTTTTCATGGATTAAATGAAAGCTAGTCAAATTGGGAGCTAATTATTGATGGTGCACAAAGCAGATTCTTGTAAAGACTTGCTAAATATACCTTTCAATTTCAGCCATTTGTGGAGCTGTAATCTTGGTTCCTTGACAAATTAGTTCTTAGTCATGCTACAGTGCTACTTGAAGTTTTGTTCTTAAATTTTCACGAAGCCACTCCGTTCTAGTTTATAACAAAGTTCTTGCAACGAAAGACATCATATGTGTGATTGAATCTTTTTCTACCTAGGTCCATTTCGAAATGTGATATTATATGACTACTTGTGCGCACACAAAGATAAACCAGTAGACATGGTCGTTGAATAGTTATGTCCTTTCTTAACCCTAAATTGCTACTGAACAAAGATATATGGCATATATTCGCATGTATGCCACTAGAAAGTTTCCTCAAAACTAGCATTAGCTCTTCTCAGTCCTAACCTCTTACTTGCTACTGCAGTTTTGAGTTAATTCTAGTCAAAGTCTTAAAGCCACAGCTTCCTGCAAAACATCTTTTGGAGTGGAATTACACACCATCAGATAACAAAACTAGCGTTCTTACATAAATATTTATGAGCTCTTCATTTGATTTTATGGCATAAATTAGATTCATGAAACTACGATATTTTATTCGTAACAAAAATCCCCCATCTGAAGAGCATTATAAAAAAGTTTGGCAAGATAATTCAGGCGAGAACATGGAAAGTATTCCCCAACATTCTAAATGGTATGTGTTTCTCATTGCAGATCCAGGCCTGCTTTGGGATACGAGGCACATATTTTAAGAAATGAATATAGAAACCCGCCTCACATTGAGCGATTTAAGAAGCTTCTGTATGAATAACACTCAACAGATCATACTTCAATTCCAATATGAGAGAGAGAAAGAGCTCCCATAAAAGAGCCAAACAGGAAGATATTCCACTTCATGGAGTGTATGTAATATCCTTCAATAAAATTATAAGGGGATACTATCTTTGCTTTTAGGTGTAACTTTTTGACAAATCAAAAAGAGACAACTTTTGGCAATAAGAATGAATTTTGAAAGAGGAAAATAATGAAAAAAAGAAGATAGTTGGACAGATGAAGAAGGCAATCACCTTGTTTGTGTCTGATATCATATAAAATTGAGACTCAAATTTGTTGTCATAGATACGATTGTTTAGTAATGGAATATTGGGTTTTATCTCAGCACCCTCCTCAAATTTAATCTTGTAACTGCAGCATCACATGAAAAGTATAGTCATATATCTTGTAAGCCCAATAAAACAAACATAGAAGGTCATCGGTAGCAGAGAAAAACTCACGTTAATACAAGAGCCAGTGTCTGTTTGCCTGAGGGCAGTCTGTCCCGCTCTGCTGAAAGTGTGTTCAGTTTCGCATCAACAGGGCGATATGGAATTCTCACCTGCAAATATTAATCTTTCAGCATGAAGATATGAAAGAGTAGCAAACTAGAGAAACCGGAAGAAAAGTGAAAATGCCATGGTGACAGTAACTATGTATGTGTATATTAAAGGTGGCAGCAACTCTCACCTTATTTAGAACAGCTGCTGGAGAAAGATTCTCCAAAGAAAGAAGAGCCTCAGCATCAATACGTATAGGTGCTTCACTTCCATCAAGTACAATATCCTCTTTGTTGACGCTGATGCCATGAAATACAACCTGGGATTTGCATCAGAATCAAGCAAAAAGATAAATGTTTCCACATCCTGAGACTAATGACAACAGGCATCCAGATATTTACTTGAAACCTAATTACAATAACCTTTCGCATAAAACATGATCATGAACTGGGGAGAAATACCAAGGTCAAAAGAAACATAATAAATTAGTAATCATGATGTTATAGTGATTTGGCATAGGAAGAATAAATCTCCTCTCACAGAGAAATGAATAGGAAAGAGATAAGCCCATCACTAACAAACTGAAATTGTTCAAAATAATAGACTTCAGGGATAAGGAAAAAGCAGGACACAATTAATAGGGTGCATGTGCTAACAATTTGGCAGCAATAAGAAAGAACGAAAGAACTTTGCAAGACCAGAAGAGCTATATCCAATAGATCATAGCAATCAGAAATATATCCAGGATAAATTGTTGTGTTTTTGCAGACCACCTATATATCAAATAATACTAAAAATGATGTATATACTATTTATTATATCCATTACTTTATAGCTAAAGGTGACATGCAAGAGTATGAAATACTAATGTGTGTAATTGATTAACTGATAAGAAATTACATGAGTAGCAGCCCAGCACCACTCAGAAGCCTCTACTAACATTTCTGCATGTATTCGTGTATGAGTTCCAATTTAGAAGCATGTTAAGTTAACCGGTAGATATTACCTCAAAATCTACATTAGTTACGTCTTGGCTTCCTACGCCACTTGACCAGAATTGAGCAATTGCAAGTTCCATAGTTCTGCCACCCTCAACAGCAAAGCAAAAGTTTTTTGAAGAAGGGGAAGAAAATGTGGCTACACTTTCCCATTTAATGGGTCTTAGCAGTGGAGATATCTGCATATGATGCGCAGGTTAACAAGCTCCAAATAATGTCATCTTTAAATATCAAGGACAAGAGAACTAAAACATTGAAAATTGCATGCCATAAAAGTCATTACCTGAACAGAATCTATGAAAAATCTTCGTGATGTACAGAAACCAGATGCCTTCATGGTTACTTCAACCCAGGTAGCCCCAATTGGGACTTCTAGAAATTTGCGTTCAATATGACCTACATCCAATGGAAAACTCTTATTCACAAATCATAAATTGCTTAACAACTAATTGTACTATCAATTGTCATTAGTAAGCACTATAATCATACTTTTTAACCCGTGATTGATTTCAGAAAAAATAAAAATTCCATCTTTCATGGCCAAGATGCCAGACTGTAGCAGTAAAAATAAATTTTGAGCTGAAAAATAGAAAATGATGTTTGGTTCCAGCATCATGTTCAACTTGCTTATATGATAAATAAAACAAAACTAAACAACTTTGAGACAGCCTTGCAATACAAATTTCCTAAGTGAAACCAAGACTGGAGCCAAAGACAACAGCATACTACATAAACAAAGATACAAGTCAACATATACTAGCCAAGAATAAAATAGGAAATGAACAACTAGAAAGAACAAAAAGATTGCTAGAGAGCTCTGCTATTCAATTATAACATACCCGGTACAAAAGTCATCCCTTGGAATAACACAACTGGATGTCGACTCTTCACTGTTTGGGGCTTGGTAATAGTAACAGGAATTCTGAATAGAGGACCCCGCCATGGCGATTTACTGTCTAATCCATAGACTTCAAAATAGTGCAAACCATGGCCAAGAGTGGAAGGATCCACAATTATGCTGGAAAAGGAAGGAAGAATGTGTGCATTTATCACAAAGTAAGACAAACATAAACAAGCTACAGGATGTAGCTACTCAGAGCATAGTTTCTACTAGGGAAAACCACGTGAGGGGAACCAGAAAAACTATTTAATAGGTGCCATTTTTTCATAATTTACATGAAAATATAACAGCTCCTCTAAAGCAATAGCTGCAATTCCCAAAGTGAGCCCAGAAAAGTACTGCCATGCATTAATCGCCTCAGCATAAATTACCCATATTAGCAATAATGTCCACATAGTTATATACCTTGGATCAAACTTAGATTCTCAATCCATAGTTTAGAATACTATCGGACAGATGGCTATGCAAAACTTATTCAAGATATGAACATTTTCATTTTCTATAGGAAATTTGCTTTATAAAATGGGATATGAAGAAAACTGTAACCACCATATTATCAACCTAACTCAGCACTTCATTCCTCAATAAAATAACAATACATAAATAAGCAAATAAGATGGTGCAGCTGAAACATCAGATAATCTACTGCACATAAGCACTAAAACTGAGAAGAGGTAAAATGCACGTGAAACTAACTTGAATTCACGACCGTTATGAGTTAGGAGAAGATACTCTGGAGCTTTCACCACTGCCTCTGCAGTAGAACATAACTGTATACACTCTTCAAAAGGAAAAAGTTGATCTAAGTTGCTAGCGTCATCATGGAACTTTGGTGACACTTTCACTGTCCACTACAAGGTCAAAGAAAGAAGGAACTCAACTCAACCACAAAGAATTCTTAACTATAAATAAATATAAAAAAAAAAGTTTCCATTGTTATCACCCTAGAAATGTAACTGCTGGTTCATATAACTCACAGGATGGAATATCAAATAAGTATGACATCCTCCATTTTAGGAGGCAAAATCTCCCAATTTCACCTTGTCATAAACAACCATAATTTTATAGGACAGCCACCCACAGGGGGGGGAATAGACTTTACAAAATTGCATGAAATATCTGATAAACAAGACAAAAAAGAATGTATATTTTCAATATTTACAGGTTGGATGAACTAATTCAATGTTAGACTCAAAAAAAGACCCCACAGAGAACCAGAACCATCTAGAAACAAAAAAGTTTATTTATCATGTGGGAGTCCTTTCTGGTAGAAAACAATGTCTTATGTAGAACGGTAGAAATCAGAGTTTTTCTATTTTGATAAGTTCGGACTATTACCAAAAGGTGAAAATAACTGGTAAGAGCCTTCAATTTTTAATAGCAATGGAAATGAGTTTCTTCTGCAGAAATTTGTAACTGTTAAACATTAAAACCTTTGTGCCATTAAAAAACTGTATACAGAAAGTGGAACATTGTAGGAGGAACTTTTGCAGTAAATAGTACTTACCTCAGTTGACTGTTGACATAAATCAGCCTCTCTGAGGTAGATGCCCCGTGATGTAGGTACTGTACATAAAAGAGAATCTTAGAGATGATTGCACATGGCCTTTACAGAATCAAAGACCACAATGGTTACATGTATAATTATTAATAGGGTACCAAAAAGCTAATACCCAGTAAACACAAGTTGCCATCTACATACTTATGCTCATAAAGAGTACTATATGCAATCAACCTACACATTGTGATTTTAGAAGAGATGGTATTTACGCATTAGATAAATACACACAAGATGGATTACCCACTTGTCTTTCCAGATTGATTGATCTTTATTTGATAAGAAACACATGGAACATCTTGTGACTTTTGAATGTATTCATATGCCCTGTTATCCAAAATCATTAGAAAGCCATAATCAAGCAATGATCCATAAAACTATTGCATGTTGAGGACGGAAACTCAAAGTTCTAAATATAACCTGTCAACTTGCATCAACCCTTGTCCAGCAGACAGTTTATCTTCAGGAGAACCACCAATTGGAATACATGTATTCTCAAGAGCCTCCCGTATGTTATAGGGACTCACGGGAATTCCTTCAGCCTGCAGACTTTAGACCTTCATATCCCAAGAAGAGAAAAGATGGCCAATATGAATTTAAAAAGAGTTCAATTTGTAGTTGAAAACAAAATAACCTTCATTGCACTGACAAGCAGAGCAACCCCTCCACATGCACATGGAGATGACATAGATGTTCCATTCATAAACATGCGCCGTTGTAGAGTCCATGTAGGAACAGGGGCCATAGCACCACCAGCTGCACTTATAGAAACACCAAGATCCCCATCGACTGTTGGTCCTCGACTTGACCTTCATCAATATCAGCTAATGAGATGAAAATTCAACCATACTAAAAGTCAGCTGACTATATGGAGACTATCATTTACTTGTTCGGAGGGTAGCAAATTCAATACGATTATCAGTTCCAAAATTGGAATGTAATTGAAGATCAGAATTTGATATACCAGGTATACTCAAGACCTTCAGGAGGAGCTTCTACTAAGTTGTGTGCTCCTGCTGCCATTGCAGGAGAAACATATGCTCCAACTCCAATTATACTTGATGTTGTACCACCAGGAGCTCCAACAGTGCTCAATGCTGGCCCATTATTACCAGCACTACTGATGAATATCAGTCGATGTTTGTTCACTACCTATATATACAAAGAATTCGAAGCGTACACGAGATATGAGACATAGCAATGAAATAAGCTAGTCCAATTAAAAGAAGTTGAAAAGTATACCTCATTTACTAAGTCAACGAAGCGACCGTAATCTGGTAGCAAAGTAGGCTCCCCATAACTCATGTTTATAAGATCACATTTGTGCTGCATATCAAAATACTCTTTGAGAAATGGCACATTGGAGATGAAGAACAATAAAAAATGATGAGACTGCAGACTAGGAAGCAAACAGCAAACATAATGACTTTGTTGTATGTCTCAAATATAAATAGCAGTAAATATGTAACCAAGATATTTGTCTTCCGCAGTAATTGGCCACATAAGTTCCATTGTCTTATATAAACATAAGCATTACCTCCACAGCCGCAATCAGTGCTCGAACTAAGCCTGTCCCAGTTTCCATTGAACCTAAGCGTGAATCTCCAATCTTGCATGAAACTATCTGAGCTCCAGGGGCAACCCCGTTTAGCAGAGGCTCCTAGATGATGATGACTCTTGTGAAAATGCATATTAATGATAGAAATTGGGTCTATGATTTATTATAATTCCTTTACAAGGCTACCTTAGAATTGTAAGCAGATGTGATACCAGCAACATGAGTACCATGAGGAGAACTGTCTGTCACAATACTCAAAACATTGCCTTCATTGTACACATTAAGGACCACTGTGCAAGCATCTAATTTGCTGAAGGTTCCATACTTCCGTTCAATTCTACAATGAACACACAATAGATTATTCTAACTTTCAGATGACAGCTAGCAAATGCTAGTTTAAGTGCTTCCTCATGATCCTAATAAAGATATTGAATCTGGTAGGAGTGAGTGGTGAACTGCAGTACACAATGAACAAGAGAAGTTATGATATATGTCATGATATAATATGGAACGAGTAACTGAAGTTACTACGCACAGCGCAAATGGATGTCAATAATTGACAGGAACAATCAAAAGAAAACATGTCATAACCATGGCTTTGAAGTTAAGACAATTGTTTGCTTGTTCCCAGCAATAATACAGTTTCTGAGGAGAACAAAAGAGCTTGACAAAGAAATATATGCTAAAGTTTTTCTTAAGGATCCAAAAATACCTATAGTTAGTAAGAGGAACAAAGTTAGCAAGCTTCCCACATCCTGCTTCATCCTCAAGATTCTGTGTGTCAAGAGCAGCTCTCCAAACTTCTCCGTCATGCCATACAACAGCATCTATAATAGGTCCTTTGTCATCATAGTTCTAAGGAATCAATGAAATAGTTAACATTGGATATATAATACAATCTTGAAAACAAAAGGAAATAGGAAAACAATTGGTGTAGGGACACTTACATCAGACTGCTTGCGTAGAAGATCCACTTTGCTTTGGAGATCTTCCCGTTTCTTTTTCAAGTTCGTGTCATCAACTTTTGGGTGTTTCTACAGATAGTTATACAATAAAAAGAAATCATAAATTGGATTTCCCTGAGAATGTTTTGGATGGGAGAATGTGAAAAGATTCCTGATTTGAACAAATGTACACACATTTGGATTGTACAGTGGGTAAGGGGAATAAGAAAAAGGACTACTATTTCTAACAGCTAATGATTTGAGAACTAACATGCAATTTCATCAGCAATATTTTAATCACTTCTCACATTTATTTTGACAAATATCTAGCATTTGAACCAGCAGATTTAGGCCGAGGGAGTTGAATTCTAGCCTAATGTTTCCTACAGCTTGA
The DNA here is from genome assembly GCF_004379255.2 of Salvia splendens. Lineage (NCBI taxonomy): Eukaryota > Viridiplantae > Streptophyta > Magnoliopsida > Lamiales > Lamiaceae > Salvia > Salvia splendens. Next base: position 22,318,484 of record NC_056040.1, read on the forward strand.
GCCGGATTAAGGGTGAGTTTGGCACAGCTGCAAAAAATCCCAATATCAAGTATGGACCCCGTCATATTTACAAAACTATATAGCCATTTGACAACCCTAAGTAAGAACAACTTTTGACATGTAATTATTTGTTTAGCAACATTAGAAACTGAAGCACAATAATTATACATTGTGAAAAATGGAATAATGATGTCTTAGGAGAGCTATAGCTTCAGAAATAGTACAACTCAATAATTTAAAAAACAGTTTCAAATGATATAGCTTTTAAAGAAAAGGAAAACCGCCTTACAATATCAAATAAATCTTAGAAGAATCAGTTGCTGTGCAATCAACATTCTAGATCTTTCCATGTCACCTTAGTTCAAATATTAAAAAGTTTATGTAACTGTCTGTGGTCGACTAATACAGGCAATATTACAAAAGAAATGAGTATTGAACTATCACATCACCTACAATATGCAGAAAGCTGAAACCAAAAAAAAAAACAGAGAGTGAAAAAACATAAAACTAACCAACAAGTCAGCACAGTATCTCTTGCTAACTATTCTAGACGTTATCACCCTTCCTGAATTCCAAAACTCGCAATTTTTCCTTGGCTCTCTCACCAATCAAGTTAATAAAGAAAGTGGAGAATACGAATCTTGGCTGCTTTGCCTATTGGGGAAAATGATGTTTCCTACTGAATCTACATGTTCTAGAACAACTTCATCAATCACCCAAATGCTCACCAATCAAGGGTGGGCAGACAAGTCGACTCTTCCAGAATCTAAATGATATGTGCATGTGTCTTCCACGAGTGAAAGGCATAAGCAGAAAGACAAACTAGGAAGGTCATGGACAAAAGGTACAGAAAACATTAACAAAATCAATATATGTGACATATACACCATCAGAATGTAAATCAGACTGTTAGGATATGACAGTAACTGCTGTATTGAATATTAAATACAACAATTATTATGACCAGGGTACTAACTACCTTGTCAAAATCAAAAAGCTGCTTTACAGCCTCTGATATTGCCTCCTGATTTTTCTCATCCCATTTCTTTTTCCTCTCTTTCTGCACCACAATCAGCAACCAAAGTAAGGAATATATAGGGCAATGAAGCACTATAAGAATATTGCAAGTCGAACAACTATCAAACATTAATTGGAACATCATCAGTATTCAGAATATTACCTTTAATCGATCTGTCAGAGTACTTGTAAAGAGCTCGTAGACCAATTTGCAGCCAACATGCCATTCTCCAGATGGATTTTTCCATGATGAATTGACAACCAAAGAATTCCCTGAATATTTTTGCATTTGCATCCATAAGAAGAATGATCAGGAGAATGCCCAAGATACCAATTTTTAGGAAATAGCAACTGAAGAATTAAGCTCCGTCGAGAAAATGAAAATTAATGTTCACAGGAAACACACACCAGAGGTCCCCTTAATGCACCCACTGTCATCTGCCTTGACAATAGTTGAGGTATCAATATCTCCACTTCCAGTACTATCAAAAGAACAAATCAAGTAAAAAAATCTCAAATTGTCATACATACAAACATAAACATGTCTACACAATAGTATAAAGTATTCCCTTATCTTTCCACAATATAGTTTCATTTCAATCGCACGATATCCTTCACATACCAATCAATCACATCTAAAACTTTCGGCTTCCCATCCGAAGTCACTTCCAACCCCACAGCCGCAGGGTCCACACCAGAATCTAGAAAACATCGACACCAAAAACATAAGCAACAAAGAAACAATCAAAACGAGCATTTAACACAACAAAATCAGCAATCAATTGCGAAAAGGGGGGGGGGAATTATATCATCTTCACTAAACAACAGACCAAAAATAGCAACAATGACACCGCGGCCATCGTACTCGGGGTGCTCCTTGACGAAGCGATCGGCGGCGATTTCTTTCTTCGGCATGAGCGATGCTAAGAAGGTCGATTCGTTGAGCTTGAAATTACTCAAAGCACCATTGTCGTCGCCAGAAGGCATCGCCCTAGCTCTGAATCTGGTAGTGCTGGTGGAAATAGGGTCGGCGCGGTTTCTCTCACTGGATTTAGTGGGGTTTGAAAGTGCAGTTACGAGGAGAGGCAGAGAGAGAAATGACAAATGAGAGCAGACGCAGTGCGATTGGAAATTGATGACATTTGAATTTATAATTTGGAGTGGGCTTTGCATCATACGATTGGTCAATAAATTATTTCCTAGGGGTATTTCGGGTAATATATCCCTGAGTGCAGATTCCGGCGCGGCGTAGCAGGGCTGATTTGGTTGATAACGAATTGGCTGAATGCGGTGAGTGGGCGGAGTTTCCTATATATCCTTTGTGTAATTGACAAAATTGTCCTTGCATGGGGGGTTGTATTCTCTTACTTGACCCTACTTATCTGGATACGAACTTTAGGTTCATCATTCACCTACCATTTTGAGTGGACTTTATTTGGAAAAACTACGCGTATTTTTATTTAATATACGATCTCGATTGATCATGGTTTTAAACTTTCTACTCGAGGGTTTTGAGTAATTGTTTCTTGTTGGATTGTTCCATTTTGTTGGTTGTCACTCAGAATTGTGGCGTTGGTTTAAGGTTTTTGGTTTTGTAATTAGGAGTATTCTAGATTTTCGATTTTGACATTAATAATAATTGTTTGTTTAAAAGGATGTGAATACATAATATTTGAAGAGTGTTTTGAAGTACAACTATACCCATTGCTATACTGCCCACAAGAAGGTGGTAGAAGAGTCGAAAGAAGAAAGGCAGACCAGCTTTAGTAGGGAGGCAATGACAAAGTGTACTATTGCTTACAAATTCTTCAAATCTAACACGTGCAGGACAACTAAATCTCCATCCTTGCCCCAAAATTGCGATTGTATTTAACGAAAAAACCCTTCCATCCACCAGAATTTGTGATTCGTTGCCTAATGTGAAAAGGAAATTGATAAAGCCAATATTCAATAATTCAGTTCTGCGTTGCCTCCTCTCTTTCGCATGCTAATTAGGCAATATCCTTCTTTGGTTTTGAATATACATAAATAAATTCACTCTGTTTTGAATATACATAAATAAATGGATTTTTAGCCTATAAATACATAAACTTCTGGTTTTTCCTGGTTTTTCTCCAAAACTTTAAAATATGAATATAAATACATGAATTTTTGATACTTTTGATTTTTCCCCAAAATCTAAAATCAAAACGCATGTGGCAAATTAAAGTTTACGTAGCAATTAAAATTATACTAACATATTTATATTAATTAAAAATAATAAATTTGAAGTCCACATCAGCCATCTTTCACCCTTCTTGCTCTTTTTTGTCGAGCTCTTCGTCAAGGCTCTGCCCGCCGCCGTCGGGATAACGCCGGAGATGTTCGTGTCTCAAGTTCTAACCCGCCGCCTCTTCATCTTGGTGGAAGATTACATCAATGGCGGAAGGTAAAGACACTCACGTGGTGGAAACTCCGTTGGTGGATGAGGAGCAGCGCACAGATCGGCTTGTACAGCGGCGATGAGGTGCCATCCGCTGGCGGAGATCTTGCGCAGCCCGGGGGCACTTCCTCCTAAGTGCTAAAGCTGTGGCAGAGGGAGAAGGATTTGTTTGGAAGGAGAATGTCGAAAAAGGAATCGCGAATGGACTCCATCCGACGAGAGATCTTTTTACCTCTGCACTCAATTCATCCACTTCCACGGCGAATTCTTCACGATCCTCTTCGCATCGTCATCCCCGTTGCAGAACGAGCACTGAGGGGAGTGGTGGTTTCCGTAGATGTTGTCGGGGTGCGCGTCGGCGGCGATTGCCATCGCGCATTGCAAGTTGTGGAGGTTTTTGAAGGTGAAGGGGCAGCTGCAGAGGGAGCTTGTGGGGGAGCGTGCACTCACGCGGTGCGTGCAGGAGCTGAGGATGAAGGCGCGAGCTTTGATCTGAGCAAGGAGACAGCTGATGGAGATGCAAACATCTCCGGCGTTGTCCCGACGGCAGCGGCGGTAGAGCCTTACTGAAGAGCGCGACAAGAAAGAGTAGGAAGGTGTGGTCCATAAGAGATGGATGATGTGGAATTTAAATTTATTATTTTATTAGTTAATATAAATATGTTGGTGTAGTATGAGTGACACATAAGCTTTAATTTGCTACATGTGTTTTGATTTTGGATATTGGGAAAAAATCAGAAACATTAAAAGTTCATGCATTTATATTTAAATTTAAAGTTTAAAGAAAAAATAAAAAAAAATCTCAAAGTTCATATATTTCCAGGCAAATAACCCTAAATAAATTCACTCTCATCCTTGGTTCAATTATGCTAGTGAAACATGAAAAATGGCGCAGGCTTCTCCGGACGGAGAGAATAACACGGGCTAGTGAATATTTTATTTTGTATACCAAACGATAAGTAGAGTCATTATAAATAATACTCCGTCGGCCTCATAATAGGTGTATCACACTTTCTATTTTTAATTCATCCATAAAAGATGTCATATTTTCTTTTTTAGAAAAAATTATCTATCTCACTAATATAATAGTAGTATTTTTCTTTTTTACTTAATACACAAAACAACATTTTCTAAAATCTTGTGTCAATACTCAAGTATGACATCTATTATAAGATCGTGGGAATATTATCCTAGTAAAACATAGCTACCAAACGAGATCGATGTGTTATACAATATTTTATTTCAATGTGAACTACAAATACGTATCAATTAATATTTCCATTTCTTCATAAATTCAATTAATCTTTGTTGTCATCTGCATCACACCTCTTAGCAACCTCCCCCCAGCGTCTCTGTGAATTTTTAAATCATGACTCACTTTTCATTTCTATTCAAACAAAATTATAAAAATTTTAATATTCGATAATATATATTCCCTCCGTCCCTCATTAATTATCCACTTTTATTATTTTTATTCGTCCTCCATTAATGATTCATTTTTACTTTTTTACTATAAATGGTAAGTCATAAACTTAAGTTTATCTCACATCCCACTAATTCATTCCACTCACATTTTATTATAAAATTAATATATAAAAGTGAGTACTAATTTTTTTAAAAGGATATTGGTCCCTAAAATCATGAACTTTGGCCAAAATTTAGTATTTCCCACGAACTTTAAATTTGACGTAGAATATCACAAACTTTGCACTTTGTTTGATATTTTCCACGGCATGTCTATCACCATATTTGACTAACTTACGAGGCTTTTCTTTTTATCATACTTGACACAATTAAATCAATGTGTTTTTCTATGTGACTTTTTATCATACTTGTTATGAACTTAAAAAGTTGTTTAAAATATCATAAAACGTATCACGATTGCCCATGTAAGATAAGATTTTGATGAAAATATCTTATTTGAGTAAGTTTGGGAAATACCAAACAAAATGCAAAATTTGTGATATTCTACACCAATTTCAAAATTCATGGGAAATACTAAATTTTGACCAAAGTTAATGGTTGTAAATACCAATATCTTTTTTTTTCCAATCTATTTTCCTTACATTTTTTAAAACTCGTATTGGAATAAAAATGGATAATTATTGCAGATCAGGGGGAGTAAGTACTAAATCGTTAATTTCACTTCTTATTGGCCACGACAAAAAAGTAGAAGTATACAAATCCAAAAATAGGAGTATACAAATGTAATTCTTCTCCTTTTTCACTCCACATATCACTTTTTGTATTCACCCTCCTCTTATTAATTAAACCATTCCTGTCTCTTATTCATTTAGATATAAATTATAAAAAAATCATTAAAAAAGCTTCAAATTAAGACCACTCAACCTCTTTTATCTCATGTCCGAGACGAGGAGAGTTTCGCTTGTGGATTTCATCTCTCTCTCAAACCAGTCAAACGAATTCCATAATTTTGCTCATTCAAGGTAAAAGAATAGCGTAAAGAGTTTTCGCTTGTTGATTACTTTATCCACACCCATATCACCAATTCCGACCCATCCCCTTCAATTCCGCCACTTCCCAAAAAGACAAAACCCAATCTTCCATTTCCCCTTTTCATTTCGCTCAGTTTCAGTCCAACTGCAGCAACTTCAAATCATCGATCAAGTTCACACCTTTACCCACGCCATTTCCTATTTGAAATGCTAGTGATGCGATGTCGATTATCTGCGGCTTGCCTCTTCTCGAGTGCGTATACTGCATAGGATGCGCGAGATGGGCTTGGAAGCGGTGTTTGTACACCGCTGGCCACGACAGCGAGTCATGGGGCCTCGCTACTCCCGAAGAGTTCGAGCCCGTTCCAAGGCTCTGCCGTTACATTCTCGCCGTCTACGAGGATGATCTCCGCCGCCCCCTCTGGGAGCCGCCGAGGGGCTACGGAATCGACCCCGATTGCATAGTTGTCAGGAAGAATTACGACGATACGCGCGGCCAAGCGCCTCCCTATTTGATATACCTTGATCATCATCACTCTGATATAGTTCTTGCTGTAAGAGGGCTTAATCTAGCTAAGGAAAGTGATTATGCGGTTTTGATGGATAATAAGCTGGGGAAGAGGAAATTTGATGGAGGGTATGTGCACAATGGGCTGCTCAAGGCGGCTGGCTGTGTTCTGAATGCTGAGTGTGATGTTTTAAGGGATCTTCTGGAGAGGTATCCGAGTTATACGCTGACATTCACGGGGCATTCGCTAGGGTCTGGTGTGGCGGCGCTGCTGACTGTGGTGGTGGTGCAGAATCGCCATAGGTTTGGGGGTGTGGAGAGATCGAGGGTCAGGTGCTATGCGATTGCACCGGCTAGATGTATGTCGCTTAATTTGGCTGTCAGATATGCTGATGTTATTAACTCTGTTGTTCTTCAGGCAAGTCGGTACACACTTTGTTTGTGCCTATTGTAGTTTGGTTACAGTGTGATTTTTATAGCTTGGTAGAGAGCCAGTAGAAGCATTTCATTTTTTTAGCAATTGGATTTTCTGAATGTATAAGATTGTAGCATGAACATATTTGTTGTTTTGTGATGCTAAATATAGTTATACACAATGGAAATGAGGTTTTGATTTGTGCCGCCATTATAGTTGGAGTGTCGATATTTGATAATGGTAAGAGCTCCCTGTGGAGTCTCTTCGTCCAGCTGCAGGCATATAGTGCATCTGCTAACTTATTTTACACTTTTGTTTGTGAACTTTTGGTATTCATAGGTGAATATTATGTACATATAATGACTTGACATGAGTTGTTCTTAAATCTTGAACACTACTGCAACTTTATATCAACCTGAATATTATTAGTCTTCTGCACCAGATATCTTTGATGGATTTATAATTTGTTTGAGAGTGAAAGAAAAGAAATTTATACGACCTGCTTGATTTGATCTTCATATTCACATCTGGTGTTGATTATTTTATTTGTAAACTTTTCTTCTCTGAAGGCTTGAAGAATCTAATACTTACTCTGAGCTGAGCCTGACCTTGTTTCTTTACTTGGAAGTGGAATCTATTGAAGCATATGTTTTGCTGGGTGTACATACATGTTGAAATGAGGTGTGCAGGTGAATATGCCAGATTTAAATTAAACTTACCTTTATTGAAACAGGATGATTTTTTGCCTCGGACAGCCACTCCACTGGAAGATATATTCAAGTCGCTTTTCTGGTAAAAAGGAATTATCATATCTATTATAATCTTCTTCTTCCGAGATAAAAAAATAAAAATGAAAATTCACATATTATCCATCGGGACAGTTTACCGTGCTTGTTGTGCCTAAGATGCTTGGGAGATACATGCATACCCGAGGACAAGATGCTAAAAGATCCAAGAAGGTTGTATGCACCGGGTCGCCTCTATCACATTGTTGAGAGAAAACCTTTCAGGTTAATGGCGGATACTTATATCCTACAACTATTATCTATATCATCAAAATAATATCACCACATACTTATTTGTACTAACCTTAAATGTTTGAAATTTGATACTTTTGGATATTCTTAAATGCAAATACTTGTCCTGGTGTTTTGTTAATAAGTTTGAGCTGATCGATGATCGATGTCTGATCATCTCACAATCACAAAATGTCCTTTTATGGATACAGGTGTGGAAGATTTCCTCCAGTTGTGAAGACAGCAGTGCCCGTGGATGGAAGATTCGAGCATATAGTTCTGTCCTGTAATGCCACCTCCGATCATGCTATCATTTGGATAGAGAGAGAAGCTGAAAGGGCTCTGGAAGTATGTCTATCATCTTCAATACAATGGTTCTATGCTGTCTTAAAAGATGCTTTGCAGCTTGGTGCAAGAATTCAATATTTTCATTAATCCTTATTTCAAACTTGGGTATTTTACAAAATACAGTTATTGCAAGAGAAAGATGATGCATTGGAGATTCCAGCGCGTCAAAGAATGGAGAGACGGGAGTCGTTAGCCAAGGATCATGGTGATGAGTACCGGTCTGCTCTACGCAGAGCTGTTACTTTAGCTGTTCCACATGCCTTTTCACCGTCTCAATACGGAACCTTTGATGAAAGGGAGGATGTGGATTCGCAGCAATCGTTAGGAGATAGTTCGACAGGGTCATCTTCCCAAAGCAAGAGTCGGGAGAGCTGGGACGAGCTGATCGAGCGTCTGTTTGAGAGGGACGAGTCTGGTCACATGCTGCTGAGGAAATCACTTATTGGTTGAGTGCTATATGTATGTTATGAAGGCATCATTCTTTTATTCAATATTCTTTGTATGATTATGTAGTCTCTTTTTTATGTGTGTGAATATCAGTTTCAAGAAAATCCAAACTGCAATTCAAAAGTATTGAATTTTAAATCTAATATATTTCCTTTGTCTCAAGGAAGATGACCCCTACCTTGGGTGTCAATGATTTTATATAACTTTATTTTGTGTGTTTAATAGATAGAATAAAGTAAAAGAGAGGAAATAAATTATGTATAAATGTGTTTCTATTTTAGTGAGTTATCTTGGTTGGGATAAATAAAAAGGGAAAGTGAGTCATCTTCGGTGACCGAGGGAGTAGTACTCTGCCTGTCCAATCATATGCGACTTGTATTCTGTTTCCATAGTGACTTAGTGAGTCATTTATTTTTTTGACAAACTATAACGTAATTATTTTCTCTCACTTTATTCTTTCTTTTTTACTTTATTCGCCATTCACTTAATTCTTTATATATTATTTTCTTAAATTTTATGCCAAAAAAAGTCATTGGAATTACCGTCCTGGATTAGGGGTAAGTAAAACTATACTATGAAAATTAATTTTTTGATCCGAACTAAATTAAAATTTAGAATTTAATTCAGTTTTTCATTGGATTTTGATACTGTTTAAATTTGAACTATCGGTTCATTTTAGTTGAATATACAAAACCCATAAAAATGGATTTAATTTTAATATTATACTCCTATATATCATGATTGTGTTGAATTTAATTTAATTTTTCATTGGAGTACTACTTGAACAAATTCTAATTGTGTTGAATTATATATATCATGATATTTAAATTTTATAAAAATTGTAATGGTTAAGATATGTTAATTAGTTGATAGTACAGTTTTTAAATTTCATTTTTTCCGGGTCTTTATGATATATTTATGAAATTTCAGTTTTTTGGTTCAGCTCTATTTACATAGTTTGGATTTCGTTTTTTTAAAATATAGTACTCCATCCGTTTCCTCATAGTTGAGTCATTTTTCCATTTCGGGAAATTTCCTCATAGTTGAGTCACTTTCCATATATAGTAGTAACACTTTTTCTTACTATTACTTTACTCTATCTTACTTTATTATCTTTCTTACTTTTCTATCTATACATTTAACACACTCAACGTCCAATTCTTAAACTATGTGTCGAAAAGTTCTACATCAACTATGAGGGAACGTAGGGAGTATTACCTTAACTACCCACCAAAATAGTCTAATTTGTAGATAATATTAATTTAATAAATAATTGATAAAGTATGAAGGAAAGAGAAAAGATAGATATATGAGAAAAAAGTGAAAAATAGTAAGAAAGTTTTTATAATATAATAAATAAAATAGATTACTCCCTCATCCCACAAAGATTGTATCACTTTGACTGGACACATGTTTTAAGAAATGTAATGAAAAGTGAGTTGAAAAAGTTAATGGAATGTGTGTCCAACTTTTATATATTAGTTTTATGATAAAGTGTGAGTATGAATCAGTTAGTGGAATATGCGGTCCATTATATATTAGTTTTATAATAAAATGTGAGTAAGAATGAGTTAGTGAAATATGAGGTCCACTACCAAAAATGGTAAAAAGTGAAATGAGACAAATTTTGTGGGATGAACGAAAATGGAAAAATGGGACAATCTTTGTGGGACGGAGGGAGTATTTGTGTAGGAATTAGTATTTGATTTGTGGAAAATGTTCTCAGATCAAAAATATGAAAATAAAAAGAAATTGCGAATAGAAAAGGGTAGATTCTATATAAAGAAAATTTGAAAGACTTTGTTAATTTATGGGTCAACTATTTGTTTGCCCATTTAATTACAACGTTAAAGTCTTCATCGGCAAAATAACAAACACGTAGTGGGCATCCTTTCTGGTTTTGACGAAAATCAGGAAAAGGTGGGCAGCTCACACTCCACTAGTATACAATTTCGTCCTGACCACGACTTAGTTTAACTCCTCTAACCATACCTAATCTTCTTTTTTCACACAGGCATAAAGTCACAAAACTGGGAGTGATGAGTTTGTGTCAGAAACGAAAAGATGGGGAGTGAAGGGGAAATCGGAAATCGCGATTCGCCGATATATGTGGCCGTGGGACGGAATGTAAAGGTGGGCAAGTCGTTGCTCACTTGGGCGGTCGAGAATTTTTGTGGGAGCAAGATTTGCCTTGTACATGTTCATCAGCCCGCGAGTTTTGCGTCTCTCTGTAAGCTCATTTTTGCTTAATTTTGAACCTTTTTCGTTCATGTTTATTCCATTTTAGTTTTTTATATGTTGGGGTTTGGTGATGTTGTGTTTCTGTGCTGTGATTGGTTGGTTTATTGAAAGTTTGTTTCTTATATTTTTCATGGATGGGGGATTATATCGTTTTAGGTTCTGTTGTTTGATAAAAATTTGGATTTTGACGTGGGCCTTTTTGAGGATCATGTGTTCTCAAATCTTATACTCCTTCTCTTTTGAATAGTATCTTATTGATTCTGATTGAATTGGTGCAAAGTTATATTCTTTTCAAGCTATTTTGTGATGAATGATACGATCACAAGAATAAAGAGAAACCCAAGAAAGAATGAATGGAAGGTAAAGAACAATCTCTTATTCTCTTGTGTGTGTGAGTTGGCCTAGTGGTAGAGTGGTTAATCCTAAGCCATAGGTCTTGGGTGTGAGTCCACCGTTACGAGGCCTTTAAAATATCTTTTCATTTGCCTATAAAAGAAGGTAAAAAATTCTCCAGAATTTAATGAGCCAAATGTGTTTACGCAGTATCAAAGATACCAGTTACATCTCAATTCTCAACTCTAATCAATTTATCTTTTCCTAGACGCGACTCTTCAAACAGTTTCAACTGTTTAGCTGATTCCAACTTCTGTATTTTTAATTTGTTATAACAGATTTTTTTATAAGTATTATTGGGTTTCTCTTTATTCCTGTGATCGTATCAATGAAACTATTGCAATTCCTTTTATGCTGCTTATTATTAATCATTAACAAAACTTTTGTCTAAGGCTAGTTGATTTGGGCATGTAGAGATGATCAAATTCACTTTCAGTTTTATTCTAGTTTTTTCTTTTTCAGGAGATGCATGAATTTAAATTGAGTTTCATGCTAGTGTTATTCTCGTCTTCCTTATACTGCATAATATAGGATGGTAGCAAATCAATTCATCACTTTGAATTGACATAACCTTTCTTTCACATGCTTTCAGTCGGTGGGAAGCTGTCAACTAGCAACCTTAAAAGTCAGGGAATAAAATCATCGCAGGAATACGAAACAATGAAGATGCAAAAGCTTATTAACCAGTACCTTCTCTTCCTGTCCAAGATGGGGGTAAATATCTTTTTCACTAATGCTCGCAGATACCTTATCAAATTTTGTATTGATTTGTCACTTCATGCATAATTGCATACAGATATGTGAAATGTATATCAGCCTGTGTAGGTTTGGTTTATAAGTATTCACCCCTTTCTATATATTCCATCAGCCTTAGGCCTTAACAAATATTCAACTATCTGTTTTTCTTCTCCTAATGTTACGGAGCCCTGTATGAACTGCAACTGAAAAAGATTGATTTCCTTGCTCTTGTACAGAAACAGGCTGATAGGCTTTGGATAGAAATGAGAGAGATTGAGAAAGGGATTCTACAACTCATCACAAAATACAAAATAGGAAGGCTCATCATGGGAGCTTCAGCTGAGACGTTCACCCCAATGTATGCTATTATTAATTTCGGTGTTTTATTATGATGTTTTTTGGGTCTTGATTGCTTTACCGACCCTGGAATTTTGTGTATGGCTGTTGTGGTATGAAGCATTTGCTAATTCATGTGATGTATGCTAGCTGCTGACCTGCATTTATGATCTGGATCAGGAAAAGGCAACAGTAGTATAAAATGTCTAATGAAGGCTATTTCAGAGAATAAAATAGGGTAAACTCGCAAATTAGTATGGTGCATTTCATTCCTTTGGTTAATGTGGGTTTTAAATAGGAAGAAGAATCTTGTTAGCTCTTTATTTTGATCTAAGTATCTAAAAATCTAATCAATTTGTATATAGTCCAAAAGTTAGAGTTAGAATGGCGGTGTTGATTTCATTTGTGCAGCTTACTTACATAGTTACATGACCACATCTTCAAGTCAAAAGGTAATTTAAAATGGGCATGTTGAGCACTTGAGATATTGAAGATACTGATGGCTATTTAAAGTATAATTGGTATTCTCATTAGTTCTACAATATTTTACAGAAATGCATATGCGGAACATATTGTCTCTGAAAATTTTATTAACTAAAGTTGACTTACCTTACTAAGTAGATAGATCCTCTCCAATGAATTCAATGATCTTTTAACTGCACATTTAATTCCTGTAGTGATAGTGTTTATTTACTAATATTGACTAATCTAGATTGCAGGAAGCTGTCAACGACCAATTCCAGTAAAGCTATGATCGTCTGCCAACAAGCTCCATCATCATGCCATGTCTGGTTTATTTCAAAGGGGAGGCTCATATACGAAAGGTGTGCAAATTAATGCTTGTAAGCTAATTATTGCATTCCACTGGGTGCCTCTGACAATTGACTGATTGAGAAGTTATTGAATGAATTGTGAGGCTAAAAAAAGTATAAGGTGTTTTTTTTTCCTTTTATTTATTTATTTTGTGTGTGTTGAAGAATTCGATGGGAAAAATAGGTTTTTGTGTTGTTATTTAGTGTGGAGTTCAAATTTAGCGAACATATAATTCCATTTGCAGACGCTGAGTGAGAAACCAATGAGTTTTGAATTCTGAGATGCAAAAGAAGACACTTTAATCCCTGGGCTCTTATTCCCCTTGCATGTGCATTATTTATTTTAGAACGAGAACTGACATTCATTTTCTTTGTTAGACCTGTTGGCTTTCGTTCTCATTCAACCACTGTTGTGCCACTTTCACCTCCAATAAGTAGAAGTGGAATGGCACAAACCAGTAATCCGGAGGAAAACATAGATGTCAAAGTCGGATCTGTTAAGGATATTGGTCACTCATCCAGATCAACAGAAGATGTAGATGGAGAATTGAACACGGCACCGGCAGTGGGTGAGACAAGTCAAGATGGTTCGACTTTATTTCTGAAAGTGGACTTTCCAGATCATCTACCAAGTCATTCTTCTAGCACTTCACTGGTATGCTAGAGATTTAATTAATTGGATATATCTTTTGTTATGGCCTGGTATGACTTGCAAAAGATAATATCTTAGGAGGATTCTGGACCATCTGGATGAATGAAATGTATTTGTAACATTCCTAGACCATGTATGTTGCTATGGCTCCAAAAATAGACAGTTAATTTTTCAGTTTTATGCACCTGAAGGGATTAGTTCTCATTCATTCATGATGCATGTGAATATATGATTATAGGGTCCTTGAACATAACATGAATGTGGTTGCAGATGTTATAAAATTTATAAATTTTGATTTTGATGATCAAATATTCCAGGACTCTGAATTTCAAGAACAAGAAATGTGTGATTTACAAAATAAACTAAAGCATACTATGATAGATGCTGAGAAGTCGAAACAGACAGAAATTAAGGAGCCGTTGCAACAGAAAGCTGGAGAAGATATCTTGGAGGCTCTGAGTAAGGTAAGTAGAGAATGTTGGGCTGTCTTTTCTTTTCTTTTCATTCAACCTTATGCTTAATGCTGCTTGCTGTTGCATTTTGAACTACTTTTTATGTGATTATATGTTGCTCTAAGGGTAGAAAAATATTAGTAAGTAAAACACTAGAGACATTATACTTCCTGCCAGCAGTGAGAATCTGCAACTCTTTCTTAGTGGGAGTGAATTCCGAACTATCTTCTCATCTAGAATGATGCCATTTTTTTAATGAAAACTATCATTGAAAAATAATGCTCCCTCCATCCATGAATAAATGTCCCATAGTTGATCGGCTCGGGTTTTAAGAAATTGTTTGACTTTATAAAGAAAAGTGGATAGAAAAAGTTAATGGAATGCGGGTCTTATTTTTATATAATAGTTTTATAATAAAATGTGAGTGGAATAAGTTATTGCAATGTAAAGTCCACTTACGAAAATAGTAAGTGAAATGAGGCATTTATTGGTAGACAAACGAAAAAGGAAAAATGGGACATTTAATGGCGGACGGGGGAGTACTTATTTTAGTCTGAATCATACAGTTACAACAAAGAATCATAGACTTAAGAATTAGACTTTCATCAACATGACATTTACTTTCATCAACATAAAATAGTTTATTTTCATCAACATGACATTTACCGGAGTGTGGAGTTTCAGAAAATTTATTTTTTCCTTACAAAGTCTTTTTTCAAAATTACCTGCAACTTTTGTTGGTGGATCCATTTCATTCATTTCCTAACATATAAATAAAAAAATATGCCCTTCATGTGATATATGTTATAATGCTCAACTCAGGCTGAGGCAGCAGAAAATCTTTTGATGGACGAGATTAACAGAACTAAAGAAATTGAGGAACTATTGCTGAGAGTAAGGCGAGAAACTGAGACAATGAAAAATCAGCACGATGAAATTCTAAAAGAACTTCAGCTGATTGAGGCCCAGAAGCCTGCACTAGAAAGACAACTAAGTGAAGCCCACTGTTCAGAGAGAGAGCTAGAAGACAAGATTGTTCAAGCTGTGAATCTCTTAATAACATTTAAGGGAACACGGGATGAATTGCAGATGGAGTACGATTCTTCTGTAAGGAAAATTAACAGATATAGGGCATTGCAGACAGAGGATCCTTCAGTAATATCGCCTGCACATTTTTTTGGAACCAGTTTCTCGGATATCATTGAGGCTACTGAAAATTTTAAACCATCACAAAAAGTTGGAGAGGGAAGGTATGGAAGTGTTTTCAAGGGAATACTTAACCATAACAAGGTAGCTATAAAGATGTTACCGTCTTCAGGTTCTCAGAGTGATTCAGAGTTCAAGATTGAGGTAATATTTTCAAAACCTCAACATTTTCATATTAGCATAATATCGCTGCAAAATTTACAATTATGTCAATGATGTGCGATTGTAAATTGTTTGAAATTGTAATCCATCTCTAAATGAAATTATATGCTTAACAAGGTTTGGTTTCAAAAACAGTTAGCTGTAGCTATTCTGATATTATCATCTTAAAAGGCTTCTATGTCAACACAGGTGGAAATTCTGTCGAGAGTGAGGCATCCAAATCTCGTTACTCTTTTTGGTGCTTGTCCAGAATCGAGATCACTCATATATGAATACATTGATAATGACAGCCTTGAAGTTTACCTTTCCAACCCTGCCAAAGCTTGTTCTCTTCCATGGCAAACTCGGATAAGGATTGCTATTGAAACATGTGCTGCCCTCATGTTCTTGCATGCGAACAGCAGCTGTAATGTACATGGAAACTTAAAACCCTCAAATATTCTTCTTGATGTACATTTTGTCACCAAAATAAGTGAGTTTGGCATCTCAAATTTGGTATCCCAGAACGAGAATCGTTTGAATTTGTACACAAGTGATCCAAAAGATCTAGAATACATTGATCCCGAATCTCTTGAAACTGGGGAGCTCACCCCAGAATCTGATGTGTTTTCGTTTGGGATGGTACTTATAAGACTATTAACTGCAAGAGCGGCTAGAGGGGCACTGAGGGATGTGAAATGTGCTCTCGAAAGAGGAAAATTAGACAGCATACTCGACATGTCAGCTGGGGAGTGGCCACTCGGGATAGCCAAGAAGTTGGCTAATTTGGCTTTGAAATGCTGTGAAAACGATAGCATGGATAGGCCAGATCTTGTGTCGCAAGTTTGGGCTATTCTTGAGCCGATGAGGGAGCTGTGCTCCGCCTCATCATCTGTGGATTCCGGGAGTAAGCGCAAAATACCTTCTCATTTTGTGTGTCCCATTATCCAGGTAATACTTGCAAATACATCTTGGTTTCTGTGACTCTGTCCAAATGCTTGTTAGTTGCTTTTGTTTAGCTGATTGAGAGTGGTGATGGCGCAGGATGTTATGACGGATCCGCATGTAGCCGGAGACGGCTACACGTATGAAGCAGAAGCAATACAAGGTTGGTTCAATAGTGGCCACAAGACTTCACCGATGACAAATCTCATGCTTGACAATTGCGACCTAATTCCAAACTATGCTCTTTATTACGCCATTCAGGAGTGGCACCAAACTGCATAAATCACCTCACACACACTCACACATTCTTCCTCTGCTTCATATGTATGTGAACTCGTGTATACTTATTTGGTCTGTTGGTTATTAAGTGCCTATACACTTGCATTGCCAGATACACCCACTCCAATGGAGTAATAGTAGTACCAATATTCAGTGCAAAGTGAAGAAAAAGAAGAAATGTCAACTGTCAATAATAATGTTCATTTTCTTTAGTGTTACAACTATTTCATAATGCCTTCTTTTAAAAATCTTATTCTAACTTTCAGACGATAAAAAGAGGAAAGATGGTACAAAAGGTGAAAGTCCAGTTTACACAAATGTTATTATCCAATTTGTATATCCATTATTATTATTATTATTATTTTAATAAAAATTTAATACTCCACTATAGTCTATATATATATATATATAGGTGTAATCAATTTCAAACTACTCTGTACATGTTTTGTGCAAACTAGAAACTAAAATTTGGATCATTAGATTTTACTTACGTCAATGGATGATAAATAATGTTAACAATAATGTTAACAAAAAAGTTAAAACGACGTTCATACAGTGTCAAGTGATAAGCTTATTACTATATTGTGTATTCATGTCTAGAATAACAAGAAAATTTCAGTCAATTGCACAAAAATGTTATAGGAGTACTCCATTAAATATATAGAAGAATAATACTAGTCCATAATAAAAGATTGATTTATGAAGTGCTTTCGAACTTCACTCATATCCCTAATCCCTAATTTGATTGTTTCTGAGTGAGTGCTAATGCTGTTTTCCAATTGATCAGGTATGGAATTTTTTTGAGAAGGGAAAGTTGAGCATTAGAATATAAAACATAAAAAAGAAATCAATTTGTATATAGCCGCTCCTGTTTTCATCTCTATTTCTTCTTCTTCTTCTTCTTCTTCTTCTTCTTTTTTTCCTATTTAGGGCATCCACGATAAGAATAGCACAGCCATAGCCCAGTCACAAACTCCTCCTGCCACATCATTAGCACTAAAAATCCTCATGTCACATCATCAGGACAAGCAAATAGCCCAGCAATAGACCAACAATAGCCTAGCCATATCACTCAAAATTATATAAAACAAATAATTGACAATCACACAAAATACAGAATTAAATTTACGACACAGATACGAGAAAATTCAATAATATTATTTAAATTAAAAAAATTACATTAAACAATTACATTAATTAAAAAAAATTACATTATTTAAAAAAAAATCCCGACCTCCGCCTCACTCCTCGTCTCCGTCGCCCTCGTCGCCTCCGTCGTCGTCGCCTCTGTCGCCACCGTCGCCACCGGTACCCCCGTGCCGCGTGGCCTTCAAATCATCACGCATGCTCACGAGCAATGCGTGAAGAAAACTCGTCTCCTCGGGGTCCTCTGCCGCATTCCAATCGGCTAAGATCTTGACCATATGAGCACGCGTTTGTTGACGCGCGAAAAATTTGAGATCCTCTGTCGACTGGCCAAGGGGGATGCCGACTGGACCTCCTGGGACCCCCCCGGCGCCCCCTCGCCTCCAGTTGCACCCGCCTTTGACCAACCGGGCGAGTTCGGCGAGCGAACGATGGAGGGGACAGGAGCTCCTGAGCACCCTCGGGGAGGTTGTGGGAACCGCCGCTGCTGCCGCTGTAATCACCGGTATAGTTCAGTCGTTGCTTCTTCGGCCAGCCAGCCAGCGTCGACACTTGCCCGGAACTTCTCGGAGTCGTTCAGCACCTCATAGCAGTTCCAGTAGGTGAACTCCTTATACAACCCGGGCTGGGGGAAGGCTTTCTCCGCTATCCCCCTGTAGTCATCCTCCGTTTGGCCACTGCTCTGCATACAGAGGGCGTTGGCGTACAAGCCCGAAAATCGGGAGACCCCAGCTCTAATTTGGTCCGCCCTAATTCGGTCCCACGCCTTCCGGCACTCCTCCTCGTTGCGCAGCCTCCCCTCCGGGCAAAATGCCTTGTAGGCTGCTGCTATTTTGGCTCACATGTTGACGATCCTCTGATTGTTCGAAGTGAGGGGATCATCGCAAACACTCACCCACGCCTTGGACAACACGACATTCTCCGCATCCGTCCACTTCCTCCTTACCGAGCAGTCGTCCTCACCCAGCTGCGACGACTCGCCGACCCTCTTGCCCTTGCCCTTCCCCTTCTTCTTTGGGGGGCCCCGACCCCGCCCTACTCCACTGGTTTGAACGGGAGTTTCCGGAACACCGAGAAGATCAAACCTCAACTCCTCTAAGGAGAAAGTCTCATATTGCATGAACTGCGCCTCCGTTGGGGTCGATGTGTGCGAAGAAGCAGTCGAAAAATCAAAACTGGAGCGATAGACTTTCCCCCGGCGTCCCCTGCATCGCCGGTACCTCCCGCATCATCTGCATGCCGGGTGCCCACCCCGGCATCGCCGGTAACCCCCCCGGCATACTCCCCCCGGCTGTCATCCCGGGCACATGTTGTAGTACCCAGGCATCGGACCCCATCCACCTCCCACGGGTACCGGGGGAGTTTGAGACCCGCTCGTCATTGGAGTACCTTCGTTGTTGTTCTCCATTTCATGTGGTTGATCTTGTACAGAAATCTATACTAATCTAAAGTGCCAGTTGGGTGAAATGACACTTTTGCCCTTTTTGAAGGGAAACCATTTATTGATTAAATTAATTAATTAATTAATCTATACTACTAAAAGGGACAATTGATTAAAATTACTGCAACACCCTTTTGGGTGGGAAAATGGGAGTTGGTTCTGTAAAATTTAGATGTACGTGAAGTATGATACATATTCCAAATAATTTACAGGACATGTGCTACATTGATTAGTGGGAAACAAGGAGGTGGTACATATTCCAAAAAGATTTGTAATTTACAAGACATCAAAAAAAAGGCTATCAATCTGGATTTATGAAAAAGATCTTTCACACCAAAATTCCTAAATGAAGCCATATTTTCTATAAATACCGAGCAAGATCTTCAAAATTCCATTAACAAAATTTTCTCTCTCAAGTCAATTTTCTCTCATTTTCATTTTGAGAGAAGTTCTTCAAGTGCAGAAGATCAACCTTCTCCACCTTCTCCGCGTCTGAAGGGAGATGCAGCGGCGTCAGGCAAAGAAGGCGGCGGCGTCGGCAAACAGAGGCAGCATCCAATGGGTGAGGCGGTGAGTGCAGCTGAAGATGAAGCTGCGGCGACGCTGATATGCAGGAGTGGCGACGTCGGTGGCGGCGGTGCCGGATGGTTCACCGGAGCGGCGGGGCGGTCAAGAGAGGAGGCGGCAGGACGCTTCCGGAGGCGCAGCCACGACAGAGGCGTTAATGGGGAAAGACGGTGTGAGAGAGTGAGAGTGGCACATCATTTAGTTAGGGTTTCATAAAATATTGCTATTGTATACTAATTGGGCTCTAATTTGAGCTTTTAGTGTAGGATATAAGCAATATATTTTAAGGATATTAGTCCCTAAAACATGAACTAATCAAAAAATTTTTCAAATTTTGAGTAGAAAAAGGCATAATAGAGATTTTTTTTAAGTTTGAGTTTGGCGTAATTGATTAAAGTAAAATCATGGAGTATTCGATTTGACATTTACACTAAATTGGGTTTGAGTTCAATGTAAATGTTTGGAGATGCTTTTAAGAATACTTACAATTGAGTTAGACTTTGATTTATTAGATTAAATAATACTATAGCAATTGACTTTGATTTATAATTTTTACATTTAATTTATTTAATATTTTTTATTACACTTTGGTATATTGCAATTATTTATAGATTATATTTATATACTATAAATTTTTATTATATTTACTATTTAAGCTATATAATTTATAAATAAATATACTATTTAAATTACTTGAGATAATACATAGTTAGATTTGAGTTAGACTTTGATTTATTCTATTAGGTAATATATTGTTGTTGAATATATTAATTGTGATGTATTGAATTAAATGGCTAAAGTGAATACCAATTGCAGAAATTTTATTTCGTATTCGCTTGCTCATGTTGGTCAATTTCTAAAAAGACAAGTTTTTAGTCATGCACAAATGTACGTTGCATATTTAATAGTCACGAGATTTTAGTCTACAATGATGAGGTTGGAGTTATTTTTGATTCTATTATTATGTTTTGTTTACTAAGATGTTACCTACAGTTTAGAAACTATAGTATTATTTGAAGGTATATGAAATTGAATTTCATATATGAAGGTGATAGTGATAATTTTTTCGTATACATTTAATTCTATTTATTTCCCTTTCAGGTTCTCGTATTGATAATTTTAGTTGTAGAGTCATACACATTTTTCTCCAATTTGTTTGACACGTTCGGATTTATTGTAGAGTCGTACACTTTTTTCTTCAATATCTTCACCACATTCGGATCTGGAGGAGGTCTGTTTGTGTAGATTAGAACTGGTTGCGATTGAATAAAAGCTATTTTGTGTCAAAAAGTAGGTTAGGCGTATGCAATGACTATTAAAGTTAAGATCGATTGCTTTTTCATGTTGGATTGTTTTCAATTTTAATGATTTTCTTCTTGGGTTGCATCTATTGATAATGGTGTTATTGGTGGTCCAAACAATAGTGGAGTGAATATTCATTTTCCTTGGGATAGAGGAGAATTAATTGTGTGAGGAATACGAAATCTTTTTTTTAGAGTAGGACAAAGGATCATGCTTCTTTTTAATTATTTACAATTTGCAATTATTATTTAAAAATTGTATAGCCCGTGAGTAGCGCGGGTTAATACTAGTTAAGATAGAGAGAGTACTATACTATTTAAGATAGAGAGAGTACTCGTTAAAACAAAGGTTGCGAATAAAAATTACGTGCAAAGCGCGTATATAGACATGCCCACCGGTTCCGGTTCCGGTTCCGAACCGGAACCGTGGCCTTTTTCCCGAACCGGAACCGTCAGAATTCGGGTCGCGGTCCGGTTCCGGTTCAAGATATTTCGAACCGGAACCGTCACCGAACCGGCGGTTCCGGACGGTTCGGAACCGGCGGTTAACCGGCCGAACCGCCGGTTCGGGTGCGTTTTTCAAGGCATGCGGATGGGGCAGACCGGCGACAGCTTTTCAGCTGAAAAACCGGCCGGTTCAGGCGGTTTTTGGGTCGTGAACCGCCGGTTCAGGGGGTTCCGGATGCGGCGCGAGAAACGAGGCTACATGACGCAACTTTTGCAGACGGTTTCGTTGACCGAACCGGCGGTTTCGTCCCGGAAACCGGCGGTTTTGCCCGGAAACCGGCGGTTCCGGCGGTTTTCCGCCAAAAACCGCCGGTTTTGCCGATTTTTCAACTTTTTTTTTCAAATTTCAAATTCGAATTCTTCCATTTTCCCCCCCATTTTTATCTATAAATACCCCCCCCCTCTATCCTCATTTACATTCACCCCACTCTTGTGTTAATAAGAGTTTCTCTCTTCAATCTTCCAATTCTCTCTCATTGTCTCCAATTTCTCATTTGTGCTATTGTGCTTCCATTTAATTACGCAAGTGCTACTCTTATTACGCTTTACGCATTGTTATACACTTATACTTGTTCCCGTAGTTCTATAAGTTGTCTTCCTTTCTCAATTGCTAAAACAAAAAAAAATATTATTCCATATTTCTACATTTCTACATAGCAATATGTCTTCATCCCGAGAAGGTCGTGTTGATAAGGGAAAGGGAAAGGCCAAGAGGCCATCTCGGAGATCCGTTATTGATGAAATTTCTCAAATGAACATGGATGAGTGGCAGGTTAATATTTATTATCTACTAATTTAATTAATTTTGAATTACATTACATTATTGTTCATAATTTTATTTTGTATTTACAATACAAATATTATTTTGTAGGCTCGAGAAGAGCAAGATGTGGCACATGCTATTGCTCTCTCTCGCTCTCAATCCCAAGGCGATGCTTATGTTGGTACCGGTAGTGGTGCTCCCGGTCGCGGTGCCTATTCCCAACAAAGTCCACCCCCTGTGAATGTTGATGAAGACGATGATGATGACGACGAGGAGAAGGGGGAGGAGGTAGAAGAGGTTCAAGAAATGCCACCCCCCACCACCACCAAGGAGTCGGCGGTTGTGTCCTAGACGACAAAAGGAGCAATCTCTCCGCCAAGAACATGGAACCACTATGTTACTTGACGATTGAGCAAAGGCGGACATGAGAGCACAAGAGCCGGATTTCGACTTCCGTGTAGAGAGTGATGGTGAAGAATTTTCTTCCGATGGCGATGACGAGGTCAGCAGCGAGAGCACTCAACATTAGCAATGAGTCGACGGGGGGCGGTGAACGGCGAGCACAACCGACCAAAAAGGTAAGCAAGGTAAGAGAACTACGTGGGCTTTGATTCCTCAATAAAATTGTGGATACGTAGGCACCTCAACTTAAATTTGAAAAGTTTAACTTCGAAAGTTTAAGTTGAGCTCAAGCCCTTTTCAATTATTTTTTCCCCCCCATTTCATGTTTTTTTATCTGTAATTATAATGTATCGTTGTTGCGGCTAAGTTGTACTTGAAGATCATTAAAATATATTCCCCATTTGATAAGTATCTTATTGGTGAAAATGTGGATATCTTTGGGGCAAATGGTACTGGAACACAAATTTATATATGATCTTGAAGTATCATCCAGATTCCATCTATAAATTTGTGTTCCAGTACCATCTGCCTCAAAGATACCCACTTTTTCACCAATAAGATATTTATCAAATGGGGAATATATTTTAATGATCTTCAAGTACAATTCTTCTCGGAATCAACCATTTTTTCTTGCAAAATGTTGCCCATTTTCTAAGCAAACACGTATCAGCACGCCATATACACATTGCTGCATTGGAAGATCAAATTACCCCTATTAGAAATGCAGCAATGTGTATATGGCGTGCTGATATGTGTTTGCTTAGAAAATGGGCAACATTTTGCAAGAAAAAATGGTTGATCATAAGGTAAGAGAACTACGTGGGCTTTGATTCCTCAATAAAATTGTGGATACGTAGGCAACTCAACTTAAATTTGAAAAGTTTAACTTTGAAAGTTTAAGTTGATCCCAAGCCCTTTTCAATTTTTCCTTTTCCCCTCCATTTCATGTTTTTTTATTTACCTTCCGAGTCCCATGAGGCGACGACACTTGTAAATTATATTATATTGTTGTATGTTGTTGTATTGTATACTTATGTATTGTAAATTGTAATGTATCGTTGACTCGTTGTCCGTTACAACTCAAAATCAATAAAATTTATTTCATTTTCTCCATATTCGTCTTATTTGTGCTTGAATTATGCATTGTCCTGTTCCGATTTATTGTATAAAGCCAAATTTCAAATTAAAAAAAAAATAAAAATAATAATTGAACCGGCGAAACCGCCGGTTCGAAAACCGAAACCGCCAAAAACCGCCGGAAAAACCGGCGGTTCCGAACCGGAACCGGAACCGCCGGTTTTCGAACCGGAACCGGAACCGTGAAATAGCCTCACGGTTCGGTTCCAGTTCCGCCAACCGCCAAACCGGAACCGGAACCGCCGGTTCGTGAACCGTGGGCATGTCTACGCGTATATATAGTGTTTCGAAAAAGAAAAAAAAATTTCGGTGGCCGATCGCTCGCCGGTCCGGAGTCTGCAATGGCGGCGAGCGGATCGGCATGCGCTCGCCGATTTTTTCGCTGAAATGGCGCTCGCTGGTTACAATAGTTCGGCGAGCGAACCGGCAAGCGCCGGAGATCGATTAGCCGGTCCGCTCGCCCATTGTGGATACTCTTGCATCCGCTTTCTCTCTCAAAAAGGTGTCGCTTATTCCTCCTCCTCTGTATCTTTAAACATTTTATTTTTCTTTATAAACGCACACTCTGTCATACATAAAAAGGCGTAATTTGTTCCATTTCCTGTTCTTGCGACGTCGTTTATTCGGCAGTCACTCGCCTCAGATCTCTCCGTTCAGTGGTAAGTGCTGCCTATCTCCTCTCAAGATCATCAGCACGCTAACCCTATAAACTCATTTTTGTGTATTCATTTTCTGTTTTCCTTTTTCCGTCTCAACAATTGCGTGGTGGCGAATTTAATGCCGCTTTTCCTGGCTCATTATATTATCTTGATTTTCGATCATAATGTTTGAATCTCAATTTATGGTTAGAAAATTTTGCTTGCGAATCAGTTTTAACTCAAGTATGAGTTTCTTCAGATTGTTCTGGATCCTTTGTAGTGAGAATGAGTTTTTTCACTAATTCATATTTCCAGGATTTATCTACACTATGAGCATCTTCTTGTTTAGTGCTGCTAAGTTCATTGTGTATAGACAGTGTTATTCTGCCGATGATCAAATGCTTATGTGTGTGACTGTTAGCTACATAAGTAGTAGGCAATATGCTGCTCGCTGAGGAAGCAATTGGAGATTTTTGCTCACAGATTAGTTTTGTGGATAGAGCTGGTAACAACGGTTAAGGGCGGCTTGATCTGATTTGCATGAGTTTTTTTTTTTTCATTTTAACATGCGATTTTATTAACTTATTCAGTTGCTTTACAGACGTAAGTATTCATTAACAATTTCTGTAAGTCACAATTATTCTGTAAAATGTATAGATTAGTTCTTAAGGATAACTAGATGTGATTCTCGGTGGTTCTCATTCTTAAAATTTGAAATGAATTTAATAGGTGGATACAATTGTGTGTTACCATGTTAAATACAATTAAACGTTGGGTGTAGCTTTTTTTTTTTGTGTAAGATCACTACACATTTAAAGTAGCTTTTACTTATGTCCTTATATTCGTCTTCAGCACGTGGTTTAATCAAGTTTGTTCATCCATTAATGAGAAAAGAATCATACCCAAATCATTCTTACCTTTATAATAAATGCTTAATGCTATAGGACCTTCTTGATATATACTGCTTCTGCCTATTTATTTAATGAATCTTGTGCCTTTTTGAATGAGATTTATCTCCTTTATTGTCTGACTGAGTTTTATAGTTATTTGGCATTTTCAATCAATATATGGTCACTTATATATCATTAAATTGTGCAGTTCTGATTGAGATAATTGTAATTGAAACCTAGATGCCTGCTACAAAGCTCTGCTCAAGAACTCTCAATGCAATGAAATCAGAAGTAGGGAATGATTCCCTAGATACCTTCATCAGACAAGCCGTAGGAAAGGAGCCTCTTCTCCCTTTCCCAAGGACTGTGGATAGTTCAGTTCCTTGGATTCAATTGTTTCAGGCCTTAGATCAACCAGGTATAAATAAAGTTTAACGTTGTTGAATTTGGTTGTCCATCCACGAAGAAAAATACCTATATGGTGAAGTTATCGATTGGGGTATGTGATTCTATATCCATGATTTAAGGCATAAAAACTTAACACATACAGATGTGATACAATTGTCTGCAACTGTATGGAACATTATAATTTTCTTTTTTAACATTTACGGTGTGTTTATATAGACTGAGAGAAATAAATGTACAAACCACATTTGCAATCAGTTCTAGTTCTTCATCGATCCTGTACTGTACTGCATAATCGGACTGTTTTCCGAATGCCCTGTACTCTATGGCCCATATAAATAGCAAATTAGGGTTATCCACCTAACTGATGGCACCTTATATCTTTCCTCAAGAATTAAGGCTTCACCTCTACTCTTACAATCTAGTAATTGTCCTCTGCACCTGATCAGTTACCTACAATTCATTGGCAAAAGCTAAATCAGATTTGCAGAAGCCGCAACATTTTCTCTAGAAGACCTTATTTGCAAGTAGAGTAGTAGTATATTGCCTTCTATTCTACTTGGGTGCCTTTCTTGTGTAGTTTTTTGTTTATTTCTTTGCATTTGGTTGTTGCTTCATTGGTTTCACAATGCTAGGGCCCAGGTATAATCTTCCAGATTAACATATACTCACCCAGTTCTCCAAGATTTGACATATACTCACCCAGTGGCTGCTGGTTTTTGGCACATGTCAAACACCACAAGCACTATCTGTAGGTGTTCATTTAGAAAGGTTTTCCTTGATGATTATCACTCATTCAGGTGCAGCGGTTACCTTGTTAGATGCCTGATTTGTACTAGATATTGGAGTTTTTACGAAAGATCATGTTTGGTAGGTTCTAGATATGAACTCTAATTTGGCTTTTATGTTTGTTTCTTCTTTTACTTATAGATCTCCCTGGCTGGCCATTGCTGACCCCTGTGAAAGTTCAGATGCAAAGGTGCTAGAAGTGTTCCCGGGAGTTCTGTTCTCCAATAAACTACAGAAGACATATTCGGGTGCACCGCCGCTCCTTAAATATCAACAAGATTGTCAAACTTTTCCTGAGCACCTTAAGAAGCACACACAAATTGATGGCCTTCTTTTATTATGAAGCATTAAATTCAATGCATATGATACATTATCTGTTTGTTGCTTGTATTTCCAAGAATATCACCAACGTTTTGTTGAGTCACATTTTATAATATTTCTAATGCATGTCTTAATATTGTGTAGGAATGGCACAAAAATAGGGATTTATTAGCTGTATTTTGGGATAAGGTAATTACTTTCTTGTTTGCATTCCTTTATTGCTTATCCTTCTAAAATGAAAATTTCACTCTTGCTGTGTACAGTTGTCATTGGAGCGGGCTAAGGAATTAGTGTCATTTAATGACATAATTCTTAAGGTAGTCATGCTCTCCCTTTATATCTCTATATAATTTGTTTGTTAGGATATACTCCCTCCGTCCCATTCAAAGTGAAATATTTCTTTTTCGGTAAGGGATTTTATGCAATGTTCTTTTCCGGTAAAAAAACAATTTATGGTAAACTTGTATTTGTGGCATGCCAGAAAGAAATAAATGAACTGTATATTAGGGAAAATGTGTGTGGAAAAAACTCTGTTTGTTTGTGGGAAGCTTCAAAAGTCCGAACTGCGTGTTTCAAATTATTTAGTCCTGTAAAAGAATTCTGAATTCTTTTACCATTCCTACATAAAAAAGTACTACTATGCCCATGTCTGCTGTCAGCACTATTTAGTTACTCCCTCCGTCCCATAAAAATATGGACATTTGGTATGGCACATGAATTAATGCACAATTGGTAAAGTAAGAAAGAGATTGGATCTCTGTTATATATCCTCCGCCCTTATCTTTGCCTTAGTTGTCATGGCGTCAAGGTAACTGGACTATTCAGTATACTACAGGTTGAGTCATAATTCCTTGTGGAGGAGGAGGAAGCTGAACAGAAAAGGTAGACTCCATTTCTTGATTCATACACAATATTTATGTGTAGGTGTAATTTAGTATTGCATGGTTGATTTGCCAAAAGAGGGCAGTACTGTGAATGCTTGCTTATATTATGAATTGTCAGTGTCACACAGCTTTAGTGAGATGTATGGTTACTGTATTTGTGTGAAACTATTCCTGAAGTATTTAGAGTTGAGAGATGCATAACACTGATCAGAAATTCATGCAGAATTTGGGTTAAGGAATTGGGCAACTATTAGTGGATTGGGTTGCAGGTACTAGAACAAAATTCTTCTAACACTATTTACTTTGATTTGAAATGTTATTAGGCAAGTAGTGATTCTGGAGAGGAAGAAACAGAAAAAGCTTCGTCAAAAGCAACAGAAGGTCAGGGAACAATACTATGGGTGCAGCAGAGATTTGAATGTCTATGTTGATGCTATAGATAGGCCTACTTCAGCCGAAGCATCTGATCTGTCATCCCCATCGGACCCAAACTCAAACTCAAAAGAGGTTCCTACAACCTCAGACTCTGTTCAACCCCAAAACAAAGAGTCAGTTGAAGATATAGGAGCACAGTTTGATGCTAGAAGTGAACATAAGAAACATGGGGACTCTCCAGCTGTTGAGCTCCAGATGGTGGTTGCAAATGGTCTTCGGCAAGTAGCCACCGACACGAACCCAATAACACACGAACCACTTTGGGTCAACACGACACGATAGCAACACATAAGAACATGATAACAATTGCTCATGATTAACAAAAATTACAAAATCTTGATTCTGATACAACACGAAACATGACACAAACATGACACTGCTCATAATAAAAATTAATAATATTATAGTAGTATTATTTCTTAATGTGTAACACGAACACGACACGAAATTTTCGTGTTCTTAACATGTCGACACGATAATGACACGATCCCGATAAGCTTTGAACCATACCTATCAATTTCGTGCCGGTTCGTGTCCTGTTATCGTGTCGTGCAAAAAATTGTCAGCCCTAATTGAAATGAGTGAATATTGTTTTATGAAATCAATAGCCCTAAGGCCCATGTTAAATCCACATGCTATCGGCCCAATCCATTAATTTAAAAGAGAATAAAAGGAGAGAAAAAAAGAGTACACACACAAACACAAAACCAAAATACGAGAAATTCCCAAAACATGGAAAACCCTAATTCCCCAATCGGAGGAACAGCTCCTGAATCCGACCCCGATTCCGGTGTCTGTGGTAAAGGGAAAAGAGGAAAGATTGAAGATACACCGGAAATCGATTCTGGTGGCGGCGAGATTGCGAAAATCGATTCCGGTGGTGATTCCTCCATGGCTTCCAGGTCAACAATGTTTATGTTGGAATCGGAATCGAACATTGCGGGACTCAGCGATATTAATTTAATCCTTCCCAGCGGCGAGGTTGTGGGAATCGATTCTGCTGGCCGTGAGATTTCGGGAATCGATTCTGGTGCGATTGGTAAACGAAAAAGAGGAGAGACTGAGGATATTCCTGAAATCGATTCCGGTGGCTGTGAGATTGCGGAAATAGATTCTGATGCGAGTGGTAAACTAGAAATAGGAGGGAATGAGTCTGCTGAATATGAGTCTGAGTCTGAGTATGAGTATGAGGATGCGAGTGGTAAACTAGAAATAGGAGGGGTTAAGTATATATCGGAACAAGATGAGTTTGATTCTGAGTCTTCTGAATATGAGTCTGAGTCTGAGTATGAGTATGAGGAAATCGATCAGTCCGAGGAAAAGGAAAAGGAAAAGAAAACGCGGAAAGTAGAGAAATTTGAAGATAGATATGGAATACTTGGTCCCTACGACAAAGAGATGGTATTTGAAAAGGAAGGTTTCAAATTGGATGATTATATCCCAGGTCATGATCAGCCATGGTATGATGAGCGTCTGCTCGAGGACATCAAAATTACTCCTTACGACCACGAGGCTGTTATCAAATACATCTCCCAAGTCCGCCTTAGCTCTGTAAGTAAACCTAATTTGAATTCATTCCAAGCCAAATTGATTCATCTTTTGAGTAATTGATTGATATGATAACTGATTCAAGTTTAATTGATTCATGTTTTGACTCACTGCCATGTCTTCCCCACTATTTGATTGGTCGAAATAAAGGAATAAAGCTTTGATCTTGGAGAGGATTGATTGTTGAGATTTTCTGGTGGTATTAGTATGATAATTGATTGATAATGATATAATAATTGATTCGTGTTTTGAGTAATTGATTGATATGATAACTGATTCCAAGTTCAATTGCAGTTTTGACTTATTGATTGATAATGATAGTTTGATAATTGATCAAAAAGGAATAAAAATTTGATCTTGGAGAGGATTGATTGACTGTTGAGAATTTCCTGGGGTTATGATGGTTTAATTGGAGTTTTGAGTAATTGATTCAAGTTTGATTGGAGTTTTGAGTAAAATTGATTTTGATTGATAGCGATATGATAATAGGTTCATGTTTTGAGTAATATTGATTGATTGATGGATAATGACATGTTATGATGTAGGGTTTTGATGTGGATACGATTCTTCCTTCATGGCTGAAGCACGAGGCCGCCTTATATTTCACCCCAATGTGGCTCTCTCATGCCACCCGCAGTGATCTTAAATATGTCAATAAAGCAGCAAAAATTGCCATTCATGAAATCAATCTTGACATGGTATGTATATGACTGTTTGTTGATGATCAAATTTGACTGTTATAGTAGTAGTTTATGTATGATTGAAACAAGATGTTTTTGCAGAAAAACAAAACTAGTTTCAAGCTTGTGGAAGTTACCAATGTTGTCGTCACTTGGGCCCCATTCTTTTTGCTATTTTTGACTCTTGCTGTGGAAAAGGTTGAAGAAGAAGCACAAGCACAAGCACAAGCAGAAGCTGCTACTATCCGAGCAGTTGTCCATCACCCCATATGTAAACCTTGGCAACTTGAACAGTGGTGGGTTGTCAAACCAGACCCGACCGACGCATAATACCTATATCTTTGCTACTATATATTTTGTTAACCACTAATATTAGAGATGTTGTCGAATTGTTATTAGAACAAGTCTTAGGTTCGGATGCAGTTTGGCTACTAGTATGTTTTTATATTTATGGACAATCCTCCTTATTTATTCTACTGTGTTTTTTTATTTATTACTATGTTGCTTGCGATGCCCAAATTAGAGACCTTTTAGGTATATAAATAAATACAAGGCATTTAGTTTTAAAGTTTAGGGAGATATATGTTGATCTGATATGAGAATAAAGTAACCATTACATTTCTCACATTTCTTAAAACACACATTTTATTTTAGATAGGGGAATACAACGTGTATAACCACACAATGAAATGGATTGGCAAAGATTGCTCACATATTGTAACTAAATGGCTCTTTTATCACCAATGTCACGAATTGCAGATGCCGGAGGTCCAACAAATGTAATTCCTCGTCTTGAACAAGTCGAGCAAACTCAGAGCTTTCTGATAAGAAACCATAACCAGGGTGGATAGCCTACAACAAACAAGACACCCCACTCAAAATGTGTCTCAAAAACGCCAAACAACATAAAAATATGTTAGTTCATACTCCACTATATTTTAAATACCTTGAATCCAACATCGAATTTCTACTGGCGGCCGGTCGTCATCAACTGACGTAAACCTTTATAAAAAATATTTACGTTTTCAAGTATCGGACAAAAGTCCTCATTTGTTCAATGGCGTGCTTGAGATTAACATTAGTTGAATGTAATTGTACTAGAGATTAACTACTTATTTAATTTTTAATAAATAAATAGTTTCGGCAGCAAAGCTTATTTTATCACATTAAGAATAGAAACAAAGCGGCTACTTATATACTGTAGTAACTTATAACTTATGCTTACTAAATTTATTGACACTGGTATTCAATTTATAACTATTTATATGGGGTTGGGTGATAATATTCCACGTGATTTCATCAGTTTAAAATATAAATAGAATTATATAGTTTGCATATTTATTTTTAGTTTGTAAATTTATTTTTAGAATATAGTTTTAAAAAGAAGGCGACTAATTAACAGGTATTTTACAATTTATTAGTATTATTTAAAATTCATAAATGTATATAACCAAATTAAGTGAGTAATCATTTCAGTTCATCAATTATTTTTCAGAAACTTTGTGAAAAGATAACTAAGTTGGATTGTTTCGGATTATTCGGCGATACGTTGAATTTGGGCTCAATCTTCTTTAGATCGCCCGATTGGGCCATGGCTATTTATAATGTTGGGCTTAGGCCCAATAATAGAGGTGCATGGTTTATTCCACGTCACATACTATAATTATTCTATAAAATTGATTAAGTAGTATAATTTTCATTGACTTTTGCTTAGTTCCATAAATTTCAAATATGATGAATTAAATCTTAAATTTTATAATTGTCAGCCTAAAGATTTGCATTGGTCATTGCAGATTTGCAGTGTCCCTCTCCGCTTAAATATGAAAAAAATGGTGTTTCAGAATCCACAATTGTCCCAACAGATGGTCTCAAAATAAATTGTAGTACTACGAGACAATTGTGAATGTTATAAGTAAAACCAATGGTTTGAAAGTTATGCTGTTGTGCTTTAAACTTGTATTTTATTCCTTTTTTCATAAAAATGATTAATATCATGTGATAATTTGAATTGAAACGGAAGCTCAGCAACGCCAAACGACTTTATTTCTGAAAGTGGACTTTCCAGATCATCTACCAAGTCATTCTTCTAGCACTTCGCTGGTATGCTAGAGATTTAATTAATTGGATATATCTTTTGTTATGGCCTGGTATGACTTGCAAAAGATAATATCTTAGGAGGATTCTGGACCATCTGGATGAATGAAATGTATTTGTAACATTCCTAGACCATGTATGTTGCTATGGCTCCAAAAATAGACAGTTAATTTTTCAGTTTTATGCACCTGAAGGGATTAGTTCTCATTCATTCATGATGCATATGAATATATGATTATAGGGTCCTTGAACATAACATGAATGTGGTTGCAGATGTTATAAAATTTATAAATTTTGATTTTGATGATCAAATATTCCAGGACTCTGAATTTCAAGAACAAGAAATGTGTGATTTACAAAATAAACTAAAGCATACTATGATAGATGCTGAGAAGTCGAAACAGACAGAAATTAAGGAGCCGTTGCAACAGAAAGCTGGAGAAGATATCTTGGAGGCTCTGAGTAAGGTAAGTAGAGAATGTTGGGCTGTCTTTTCTTTTCTTTTCATTCAACCTTATGCTTAATGCTGCTTGCTGTTGCATTTTGAACTACTTTTTATGTGATTATATGTTGCTCTTGTTGAGAAAACCGGGTAATTTTCTCTCAAATAGTGAAATGAACCGATTCAGTAATTTCAGAGTTAACCCAATGGGGTCTACTCGATAAAATTACTTCTCCAAATAAATTCTTTGGAAAGACTGGCGAGGACACTGTCCCTCTTAAATACCAGATTCCTAACAGAATTTATCAGTCGGTGTATTTATCACAATATAAAAACACCCAAAAGAACCGTACAAAACACTACTACCAAACCCGCAAATAATATTGAATACAATATCCCAACAGAAAATAAAGCCAGAAATAAATGCGGAACAAAATAAATAATAAAGAAAGAACACACCCGAAACTTTGATAACGGAGTTCGGCCAAATTGCCTACGTCTCCGAGCACCCTCTGCAGAGCCCGCTTATATATAGACGGAGAAGAGATTACAAATTTGGGATGTATTACAAAATGGGGGGGTGAGCTCCTTTTATAGGCAGTCACACCCCCAAACATTTGATAGCCCACCGATGTGGGATTGGAAATATTGGAAAATTTCAACAAATCTCCACCTTGACAAAATTTCAAATCCCACCGGACACAGATCTTCTCCATCCAAACAAACGACTCGCGGTGCTTTCATATTTGCGCAGTCAAGCGCCAGCTCCAAATCGCAGAATATTAACCAAGTCCAAACAATGTTCAAACTTGGCTCTCGTTACCACCTTGGTCAACATATCTGCAGGATTCTCCAAAGTCGGAACCTTTCTGATGACAATTTCCTCTTCTTCGAGAATTTCCCGCACAAAATGATAGCGAACATCAATGTGCTTCGTCCTTGCATGAAAGACCTGATTCTTTGCTAAATGAATAGCACTCTAGCTGTCAGAATATACTTCAAGTTGTTTCTGACCAACACCCAATTCTTTCAGCAACCTATGAAGCCAAATCGCCTCCTTCACAGCTTCAGTAATGGCCATGTACTCTGCCTCTGTCGTAGACAAAGCTACCGTTGACTGCAAGGTAGACTTCCAACTAATTGGCGCACTCGCTAAAGTGAACAAATAGCCCGTAGTAGATCTTCGCTTATCCAAATCACCAGCATAGTCAGAATCACAATATCCAACTGCAAAATGACCAAGTGATTTATCATGCTCAAACAACAAACCAATGTCTACAGTATCTTTGATATACCGCGGAATCCATTTCACAGCTTGCCAATGACCCTTTCCTGGATCATGCATGTATCTGCTCACAGTACCAACGGCCTGTGAAATGTCTGGTCTTGTACACACCATTGCATACATCAAGCTTCCAACTGCGTTAGCATAGGGAACTTTCGCCATATATTCTCGCTCGTCTTCCGTTTTTGGAGATAACTGAGAACTAAGTTTCAAATGGGGAGCAAGTGGGGTACTTACAGATTTGGAATCATCATTCACACCAAAACGTTGTAGTACTTTGGTCAAATACTGCTTCTGTGTCAGCCAAAGCTTGCCTCCCTCTCTATCCCTTGTAATCTCCATACCGAGAATCTTCTTGGCTTCCCCCAAATCCTTCATCTCGAACTCTTTACTCAACTGAGCCTTCAATCTGTCAATTTCAACTTGGCTCTTTGATGCTATCAGCATATCATCAACGTATAAGAGTAGGTAGATGTAGGAACCATCTTGAAGTCTGCGCAAATACACACAGTGGTCGTATTTGCTTCTTGTGTACATCTGATCCTTCATAAACTTGTCAAACCGTTTGTACCACTGTCTTGAAGACTGCTTCAATCCGTACAACGATTTGTTCAACTTGCAAACCCAATTTTCTTTACCAGCAACCTTGAATCCCTCCGGTTGGGTCATATAGATTTCCTCCTTCAGATCACCGTGTAAAAACGCAGTCTTCACATCAAGTTGAGCTAGCTCCAAATTCAACTGCGCTACCAAAGCCAATAAAATTCTAATGGAGGAATGTTTAACAACAGGAGAAAATACCTCATTGTAATCAATTCCCTCCTTCTGGGCGTAGCCTTTAGCTACCAATCTTGCTTTGTAGCGAACATCATCTTTGTCAGGAAATCCCTCTTTCTTTGCAAAAACCCATTTACATCCAATTGCCTTCTTGCCTTTCGGCAATGGCATCAGCTTCCACGTCTTGTTCTTATGAAGAGATTGCATCTCTTCTTCCAAAGCACCTTTCCAACCATCGCTTTCTGAACTTTCAATAGCTTTCGAAAAGATACATGGAACATCATCAATAACTGGAAGCGCATATGCTACCATATCCGCAAATCGAGCAGGTTTCTTATTTTCCCGCCTCGTTCGCCTTACTGCAATTGGCTCTGATTGCTGCGAAGGTTCTTGGGGTGGAACCTCTTCATCATCTGACTCTTCTTCTTCCGTAGAAGAGTCATTTGTGGTGTTCGTAGTTGGGATCACAACTGTTTCTTCGAACTCCACCTGCTTCGGTATATACTCCACCTGCTGCGAAGTATCACTACTATTTGGATTTACCTTATTCAACATGGAAGATTCATCAAAGGTAACATCCCTACTTACAATCGTCTTCTTAGACTCCAAACACCATAACCGATATCCTTTAACACCAGCACTGAAACCCATAAACAAAGCCTTCTTTGCACGTGGATCCAACTTTGATTCAGTCACATGATAATATGCAATAGAACCAAAAATATGCAAATAATCATAATCAGTTGCAGGTTTACCGGACCATACCTCTAAAGGAGTCTTGCCATCAATGGCAGAACATGGCAAACGATTGACAATGTGTTGAGCGTATGTGATGGCCTCAGCCCAAAATTTTCTGTCTAGCCCAGCATTAGACAGCATACAACGAACTTTCTCCACTAGTGTTCGATTCATACGCTCTGACACTCCATTCTGCTGTGGTGTATTTCTTATTGTGAAGTGCCGAACTATGCCACACTCTTGGCATGCATCTTGGAAAGGATCACTCTTGTATTCTCCACCATTGTCAGATCGGAGAACCTTGATATTCCTCCCCATCTGATTTTCAACTTGAGCTTTCCATTTCAGAAAAATCCCAAGGACTTCATTTTTGCTCTTCATAGTGTACACCCAAACTCTCCTGGAAAAATCATCAACAAAAGTGACAAAATAGTGTCTACCTCCAAGTGACGGAGTCTTGGCAGGTCCCCACACATCTGAGTGCACGTAATCCAGAATTCCCTTCGTATTATGGATTGCAGTGCCAAATTTCACTCTTCGTTGTTTTCCCAGAACACAATGCTCGCAAAACTCTAATTTGCAAGACTTCGTACCTTTCAATAATCCTTGCTTGGCGAGAATTTGCAATGATCTCTCACCAGCATGTCCCAATCGCAAATGCCAAAGCTTCGTTGCCTCTGCATCCTTCTTATTACTCGAAGTTGCAGTTGCTACTGTCCCAACAACTGTACTACCTTGGTAGTAATACAAATTGTTCTTCCTCACACCTTTCAGCATCACCAATGCTCCTGAAGTTGCTTTAAGAATTCCATCTCGCATCATCACAACTAGGCCTTTAGATTCTAAGGCACCCAATGAGATGAGATTCTTCTTCAACTGGGGCACGTACCGCACATCCTTCAAAATTCTAGTGGATCCATCCTGATTCCGTAGCTTGATTGAGCCTATCCCGGCTGTCTTACATGGACTGTCATTCCCCATGTAAACAAGTCCGCCATTGAGTTCTTCGAAATCAAAGAACCACTCCCTGATGGGACACATATGATAGGTGCAACCTGAATCCAATATCCACTCGTCTGGATGCGATGTTGAAGGTGAAACCGTCAAAGAACAATCTGACTCCGCATCATTTTTGCATTCAGCAACATTTGCATCTTGCGAAGCCTTTTCTTTCTTCTTCAACTTTGGGCAGTCTTTCTTCCAATGTCCTTTCTCATAACAGAAAGCACACTCATCTTTGGCAACTCGCCTTTTCGATTTGGACCTTCCTCTTCTCTCCTTTGATCGGCCTTGTTGACGACCTCTTGCCACTAATGCTTCATCTGTAACTGCTTTGTCTTTCATTTTATCTGCCTTTCACAATTCATGACTATACAAAGCAGAACATACAGTATCTAAAGACACATTCTCTTTACCGTGGAGTAATGTGGTCTCCAGATGTTCAAATTCATCAGGTAGAGACGACAACAACATCAATGCCAGATCCTCATCCTCAAATTTCACATCTAAATTTAGCAGGTCTGCTACTAATTGGTTAAACAAAGTAATGTGTTCATTCATAGTGGTACCTGATCGGTATTCAAATCGGAACAACCTTTTCTTCATAAGGAGCTTATTCTGACCACTCTTCTTCAGAAATTTGTCCTCCAGTGTCTTCCACAATCTATGTGCAGAAGTCTCATTCTTGACAGCATACTTCTGCTCCCTGGACAGACACGATCAAATTGTTCCACAAGCTAACCGATTTATGGTACTCCAATCTTTATCATCTATATCTTCTGGTTTCTTTTCTTCAATGGCAATGTCAAGACCCTGCTGGAAAAGAGAGTCTAGAACCTCCCCCTGCCACATACCAAAATGGCCAGTACCGTCAAATATCTCCACCGTCAATTTCATATTTGACAGTGGAAACCTCGACCACGATGACGAAGGACTAGCCTTGTTTTCTTGATCATTAGCTGCCATTACAGACTCAAAATAAAGTATTCAATATTACAAACAAACAGAACCAAGGACGAACCTTGGCTCTGATACCACTTGTTGAGAAAACCGGGTAATTTTCTCTCAAATAGTGAAATGAACCGATTCAGTAATTTCAGAGTTAACCCAATGGGGTCTACTCGATAAAATTACTTCTCCAAATAAATTCTTTGGAAAGACTGGCGAGGACACTGTCCCTCTTAAATACCAGATTCCTAACAGAATTTATCAGTCGGTGTATTTATCACAATATAAAAACACCCAAAAGAACCGTACAAAACACTACTACCAAACCCGCAAATAATATTGAATACAATATCCCAACAGAAAATAAAGCCGGAAATAAATGCGGAACAAAATAAATAATAAAGAAAGAACACACCCGAAACTTTGATAATGGAGTTCGGCCAAATTGCATACGTCTCCGAGCACCTTCTGCAGAGCCCGCTTATATATAGACGGAGAAGAGATTACAAATTTGGGATGTATTACAAAATGGGGGGGTGAGCTCCTTTTATAGGCAATCACACCCCCAAACATTTGATAGCCCACCGATGTGGGATTGGAAATATTGGAAAATTTCAACAAATCTCCACCTTGACAAAATTTCAAATCCCACCGGACACAGATCTTCAACTCAGTGAGAAAATTTCAACAGCTCTAAGGGTAGAAAAATATTAGTAAGTAAAACACTAGAGACATTATACTCAGTGAGAATCTGCAACTCTTTCTTAGTGGGAGTGAATTCCGAACTATCTTGTCATCTAGAATGATGCCATTTTTTATTAATGAAAACTATCACTGAAAAATAATGCTCCCTCCGTCCATGAATAAATGTCCCATAGTTGATCGGCTCGGGTTTTAAGAAATTGTTTGACTTTATAAAGAAAAGTGGATAGAAAAAGTTAATGGAATGTGGGTTTTATTTTTATATAATAGTTTTATAATAAAATGTGAGTGGAATAAGTTAGTGCAATGTAGGGTCCACTTACCAAAAATAGTAACTGAAATGAGGCATTTATTGGCAGACAAACGAAAAAGGAAAAATGGGACATTTAATGGCGGGTGGAGGGAGTACTTATTTTAGTCTGAATCATATAGTTACAACAAAGAATCGTAGACTTAAGAACTAGACTTTCATGCTCCCTGCTGTTGATCATAAAATAGTTTATTTTCATCCACATGACATTTACCGGAGTGTGGAGTTTCAGAAAATTTATTTTTTCCTTACAAAGTCTTTTTTCAAAATTACCTGCAACTTTTGTTGGTGGATCCATTTCATTCATTTCCTAACATATAAATAAAAAAATATGCCCTTCATGTGATATACTATGTTATAATGCTCAACTCAGGCTGAGGCAGCAGAAAATCTTTTGATGGACGAGATTAACAGAACTAAAGAAATTGAGGAACTATTGCTGAGAGTAAGGCGAGAAACTGAGACAATGAAAAATCAGCACGATGAAATTCTAAAAGAACTTCAGCTGATTGAGGCCCAGAAGCCTGCACTAGAAAGACAACTAAGTGAAGCCCGCTGTTCAGAGAGAGAGCTAGAAGACAAGATTGTTCAAGCTGTGAATCTCTTAATAACATTTAAGGGAACACGGGATGAATTGCAGATGGAGTACGATTCTTCTGTAAGGAAAATTAACAGATATAGGGCATTGCAGACAGAGGATCCTTCAGTAATATCGCCTGCACATTTTTTTGGAACCAGTTTCTCGGATATCATTGAGGCTACTGAAAATTTTAAACCATCACAAAAAGTTGGAGAGGGAAGGTATGGAAGTGTTTTCAAGGGAATACTTAACCATAACAAGGTAGCTATAAAGATGTTACCGTCTTCAGGTTCTCAGAGTGATTCAGAGTTCAAGATCGAGGTAATATTTTCAAAACCTTAACATTTGCATATTAGCATAATATCGCTGCAAAATTTACAATTATGTCAATGATGTGCGATTGTAAATTGTTTGAAATTGTAATCCATCTCTAAATGAAATTGTATGCTTAACAAGGTTTGGTTTCAAAAACAGTTAGCTGTAGCTATTCTGATATTATCATCTTAAAAGGCTTCTATGTCAACACAGGTGGAAATTCTGTCGAGAGTGAGGCATCCAAATCTCGTTACTCTTTTTGGCGCTTGTCCAGAATCGAGATCACTCATATATGAATACATTGATAATGGCAGCCTTGAAGATTACCTTTCCAACCCTGCCAAAGCTTGTTCTCTTCCATGGCAAACTCGGATAAGGATTGCTATTGAAACATGTGCTGCCCTCATGTTCTTGCATGCGAACAGCAGCTGTAATGTACATGGAAACTTAAAACCCTCAAATATTCTTCTTGATGTACATTTTGTCACCAAAATAAGTGAGTTTGGCATCTCAAATTTGGTATCCCAGAACGAGAATTGTTTGAATTTGTACACAAGTGATCCAAAAGATCTAGAATACATTGATCCCGAATCTCTTGAAACTGGGGAGCTCACCCCAGAATCTGATGTGTTTTCGTTTGGGATGGTACTTTTAAGACTATTAACTGCAAGAGCGGCTAGAGGGGCACTGAGGGATGTGAAATGTGCTCTCGAAAGAGGAAAATTAGACAGCATACTCGACATGTCAGCTGGGGAGTGGCCACTCGGGATAGCCAAGAAGTTGGCTAATTTGGCTTTGAAATGCTGTGAAAACGATAGCATGGATAGGCCAGATCTTGTGTCGCAAGTTTGGGCTATTCTTGAGCCGATGAGGGAGCTGTGCTCCGCCTCATCATCTGTGGATTCCGGGAGTAAGCGCAAAATACCTTCTCATTTTGTGTGTCCCATTATCCAGGTAATACTTGCAAATACATCTTGGTTTCTGTGACTCTGTCCAAATGCTTGTTAGTTGCTTTTGTATAGCTGATTGAGAGTGGTGATGGCGCAGGATGTTATGACGGATCCGCATATAGCCGGAGACGGCTACACGTATGAAGCAGAAGCAATACAAGGTTGGTTCAATAGTGGCCACAAGACTTCACCGATGACAAATCTCATGCTTGACAATTGCGACCTAATTCCAAACTATGCTCTTTATTACGCCATTCAGGAGTGGCACCAAACTGCATAAATCACCTCCTCTTCTCACACATTCTTCCTCTGCTTCATATGTATGTGAACTCGTGTATACTTATTTGGTCTGTTGGTTATTAAGTGCCTATACACTTGCATTGCCAGATACACCCACTCCAATGGGGTAATAGTAGTACCAATATTCAGGGCAAAGTGAAGAAAAAGAAGAAATGTCATCTGTCAATGATAATGTTCATTTTCTTTAGGGTTACAACTATTTCATAATGCGTTCTTTTAAAAATCTTATTCTAACGTTCAGACGATAAAAAGAGGAAAGATGGTACAAAAGGTGAAAGTCTAGTTTACACGAATGTTATTATCCAATTTCTATATCCATCATTATTATTATTATTATTATTATTATTATTATTATTATTATTATTATTATTATTATTATTATTATTATTATTATTATTATTTTAATAAAAATTTAATACTCCACTATAGTCTCTCTATATATATAGGTGTAATCAATTCCAACCTTCTGTACATCTTTTGTGCAAACTAGAAACTAAAATTTGGATCATTAGATTTTACTTACGTCAAATAATATGTTAACAAAAAATGTTAAAACGACGTTCATACAGAGTCAAGTGATAAGCTTATTACTATATTGTGTATTCATGTCTAGAATAACAAGAAATCAGAGGCGCAGATGGCATTTACACTAGCTTAGAAATTCTTGAGTGCAATATTATCTGTTACTGCTATCTTTTCTGATTTGGTAAGTATATTTCTTATAGTTTCTCTTTACATTTTCTTGTATAATAGAGCAATATTATATGAATATAAATCTCTATTTTTTAGTGTATATCGGTAGTTTTCATCATTAATCCTTTAATTCGATTTCTCCCACCACCCATCTTTTTCCAACAGCCCTAATTGAAGTTTTGGCCCCCAATTGTTAAAATCTCGCTTGGTAGGAGTACCCATAAGTCTTTCGTTCATCCACCAATAAATGTATCATTTGTGTTTTTTTTACTGTTTTTCGTAATGGTATCCACGTTCTACTTACTTTATCTCACTCATATTTTATTATGTATAAAACTAATATATTAAAATAAGACATACTTTCTACTTTGTTTTTCATTTACTTTCCTTTATATTTTATTAATTTTCCTTTACATTTTTTAAAATCCATGTTAGCTTATTATTCATGGATAAAAGGAGTAGTTTCATTATTTTTTTATATCGATGTAAGATAATGTTATAGTACTGTAGTTATTTCACCTTTCATATTGCCAAAACCTTTTGCTTCGTCATTTTTATAAATTTCACTTTCAGTAACAGAGTAACCCACGTGGAGGAAAATTAAGTTTACAAATTCACAACCCCGAAACATCTATCTTTTACCTCTCATCTCTCACTTGAAAAACTGGGTTTGGATCCCCTGCTGTGCACAACAGGAGATCCTTGCCCGCAAAAACTACCCAATTGTAAAAAACGTGTAAATCAGATCCTACTTCATTTAACCACCAGCAACTTCACTTGCATGCATAAAAGAAATAAGAAAAAAAATTGAAATAAATTCGAAGGCAATAAATTGGAGTTTATCTATTCTTAGCATGCCCAACAGGGTTAAGCAAAATGCATTCGAACCCAATGGTATAAAAAATGGAATTTCTCTCCTAAAAACACCAAGTACTATTATATTGATGATGATTTCTCACATAAGAAAATTTCAGTCAATTGCACAAAAATGTTATAGGAGTACTCCATTACATAAATAAAAGAATAATACTAGTCGTCCATGATAAAAGATTGATTTATGAAGTGCTTTCGAACTTCACTCATATCCCTAATCCCTAATTTGATTGTTTCTGAGTGTGAGTGCTAATGCTGTTTTCCAATTGATGAAGTATGGAATATTTTTGAGAAGGGAAAGTTGAGCATTAATTTGTATATAGCCGCTCGTGTTTTTTTTTTTTTTTTCCTATTTACATCCGCTTTCTCTCTCAAAAAGGTTTCGCTTATTCCTCCTCCTCTGTATCTTTAAACATTTTATTTTTCTTTATAAATGCACACTCTGTCATACACGTCGTTTATTCGGCAATCACTCGCCTCAGATCTCTCCGTTCAGTGGTAAGTGCTGCCTATCTCCTCTCAAGATCATCAGCACGCTAACCCTATAAACTCATTTTTGTGTATTCATTTTCTGTTTTCCTTTTTCCGTCTCAACAATTGCGTGGTGGCCAATTTAATCTAATCCAATGCCGGTTTTCCTGGCTCATTATATTATCTTGATTTTCGATCATAATGATTGAATCTCAATTTATGGTTAGAAAATTTTGCTTGCGAATCAGTTTTAACTCAAGTCTGAGTTTCTTCAGATTGTTCTGGATCCTTTGTAGTGAGAATGAGTTTTTTCACTAATTCATATTTCCAGGATTTATCTACACTATGAGCATCTTCTTGTTTAGTGCTGCTAAGTTCATTGTGTATAGACAGTGTTATTCTGCCGATGATCAAATGCTTATGTGTGTGACTGTTAGCTACATAAGTAGTAGGCAATATGCTGCTCGTTGAGGAAGCAATTGGAGATTTTTGCTCACAGTTTAGTTTTGTGGATAGAGCTGGTAACAACGGTTAAGGGCGGCTTGATCTGATTTGCATGAGTTTTTTTTTTTTTCATTTTAACATGCGATTTTATTAGCTTATTCAGTTGCTTTACAGACGTAAGTATTCATTAACAATTTCTGTAAGTCACAATTATTCTGTAAAATGTATAGATTAGTTCTTAAGGATAACTAGATGTGATT
Source organism: Salvia splendens (assembly GCF_004379255.2). NCBI lineage: Eukaryota > Viridiplantae > Streptophyta > Magnoliopsida > Lamiales > Lamiaceae > Salvia > Salvia splendens. The sequence goes on from NC_056040.1 coordinate 22,362,343, forward strand.
CTCGGTGGTTCTCATTCTTAAAATTTGAAATGAATTTAATAGGTGGATACAATTGTGTGTTACCATGTTAAATACAATTAAACGTTGGGTGTAGCTTTTTTTTTTGTGTAAGATCACTACACATTTAAAGTAGCTTTTACTTATGTCCTTATATTCGTCTTCAGCACGTGGTTTAATCAAGTTTGTTCATCCTTTAATGAGAAAAGAATCATACCCAAATCATTCTTACCTTTATAATAAATGCTTAATGCTATAGAACCTTCTTGATATATACTGCTTCTGCCTATTTATTAAATGAATCTTGTGCCTTTTTGAATGAGATTTATCTCCTTTATTGTCTGACTGAGTTTTATAGTTATTTGGCATTTTCAATCAATATATGGTCACTTATATATCATTAAATTGTGCAGTGTTTCTGAATGAGATAATTGTAATTGAAACCTAGATGCCTGCTACAAAGCTCTGCTCAAGTGGAACTCTCAATGCAATGAAATCAGAAGTAGGGAATGATTCCCTAGATACCTTCATCAGACAAGCCGTAGGAAAGGAGCCTCTTCTCCCTTTCCCAAGGACTGTGGATAGTTCAGTTCCGTGGATTCAATTGTTTCAGGCCTTAGATCAACCAGGTATAAATAAAGTTTAACGTTGTTGAATTTGGTTGTCCATCCACGAAGAAAAATACCTATATGGTGAAGTTATCGATTGGGGTATGTGATTCTATATCCATGATTTAAGGCATAAAAACTTAACACATACAGATGTGATACAATTGTCTGCAACTGTATGGAACATTATATTTTTCTTTTTTAACATTTACGGTGTGTTTATATAGACTGAGAGAAATAAATGTACAAACCACATTTGCAATCAGTTCTAGTTCTTCATCGATCCTGTACTGTACTGCATAATCGGACTGTTTTCCGAATGCCCTGTACTCTATGGCCGATATAAATAGCAAATTAGGGTTATCCACCTAACTGATGGCACCTTATATCTTTCCTCAAGAATTAAGGCTCCACCTCTACTCTTACAATCTAGTAATTGTCCTCTGCACCTGATCAGTTACTTACAATTCATCGGCAAAAGCTAAATCAGATTTGCAGAAGCCGCAACATTTTCTCTAAAAGACCTTATTTGCAAGTAGAGTAGTAGTATATTGCCTTCTATTCTACTTGGGTGCATTTCTTGTGTAGTTTTTTGTTTATTTCTTTGCATTTGGTTGTTGCTTCATTGGTTTCACAATGCTAGGGCCCAGGTATAATCTCCCAGATTTAACATATACTCACCCAGTTCTCCAAGATTTGACATATACTCACCCAGTGGCTGCTGGTTTTTGGCACATGTCAAACACCACAAGCACTATCTGTAGGTGTTCCTTTAGAAAGGTTTTCCGTGATGATTATCACTCATTCAGGTGCAGCGGTTACCTTTGTTAGATGCCTGATTTGTACTAGATCTTGGAGTTTTTACGAAAGATCATGTTTCGTAGGTTATAGATATGAACTCTAATTTGGCTTTTATGTTTGTTTCTTCTTTTACTTATAGATCTCCCTAGTTGGCCCTTGCTGACCCCTGTGAAAGTTCAGATGCAAAGGTGCAAGAAGTGTTCCCGGGAGTTCTGTTCTCCAATAAACTACAGAAGACATATTCGGGTGCACCGCCGCTCCTTAAATATCAACAAGGTTGTCAAACTTTTCCTGAGCACCTTAAGAAGCACACACAAATTGATGGCCTTCTTTTATTATGAAGCATTAAATTCAATGCATATGATACATTATCTGTTTGTTGCTTGTATCTCCAAGAATATCACCAACGTTTTGTTGAGTCACATTTTATAATATTTCTAATGCATGTCTTAATATTGTGTAGGAATGGCACAAAAATAGGGATTTATTAGCTGTATTTTGGGATAAGGTAATTACTTTCTTGTTTGCATTCCTTTATTGCTTATCCTTCTAACAATGAAAATTTCACTCTTGCTGTGTATAGTTGTCATTGGAGCGGGCTAAGGAAATAGTGTCATTTAATGACATAATTCTTAAGGTAGTCATGCTCTCCCTTTATATCTCTATATAATTTGTTTGTTAGGATATACTCCCTCCGTCCCATTCAAAGTGAAATATTTCTTTTTCGGTAAGGGATTTTATGCAATGTTCTTTTCCGGTAAAAAAACAATTTATGGTAAACTTGTATTTGTGGCATGCCAGAAAGAAATAAATTAACTGTATATTAGGGAAAATGTGTGTGGAAAAAACTCTGTTTGATTGTATTATAATAAGAAGGCCTTTCAATTGAATGTTGCCTAGCATGTGGGAAGCTTCAAAAGTCCGAACTGCGTGTTTCAATTATTTAGTCCTGTAAAAGAATTCTGAATTCTTTTACCATTCCTACATAAAAAAGTACTACTACGCCCATGTCTGCTGTCAGCACTATTTAGTTACTCCCTCCGTCCCATAAAATTTGGACATTTGGTATGGCACAGGAATTAATGCACAATTGGTAAAGTAAGAAAGAGATAGAAAGAAAAAGTAATTATATTATTGTTAATAGAGAATGGGGCCCACCTTATTAGAGAGAAAGAAGTTATCAAAAATAGAAGGGGATAATTTTATGGGATATCCCAAAATGGAAAATGTCCTTATTTTTATGGGACGGAAGGAGTATAATATTTGCTTTTTTCTGCACAAAATATTGAACTCCCAATTAATTAGGTGCAAAATCTGCTATTTCTTATTTATTGTTTTTCTTTGAATACCTTCTTGCATTCTTTCATTTCCTCCAGTATCACATTTAAAATTTCTTTGGTTTTCAATTAACCTCTCAGGATATTCCTGGATCATCGGTAGTAAAAGCTCTGGCTTCCTCTCTCCGAAGACCAGGGGTTTGGTCTCTTCCGCAGGCTTATGTGAAGGCTGGTGCTACACTGCTGGTGAGGAGGCTTCATTTATTTTTATGCCTTACTGCCCTTTGTATAGTTTCTGCCACATGCAGTATCTGTTTCACAAAATTCTTCCTTCATCCCAGGATATCATCCAAGCTAAGCCTTCCAGATTACCAATATCCTCACAAGAACTGTTTAGCATCCTCGATGATGCCAGTGAGAGTACATTTCTGTGTGCCGGTACAGCTGAGTCTCTGCAGAAGTATGTTTTTGATGGAGAAACTGCTAAAAATAGCCTTGAGTTGAAGAACCTAGTAGCGCTTACTAGCTTCCTCTTTGAGCAGCAACTGGTACTTGCTCTTATTTTTCTCTAGTTTTCACCTATGCAGTTACTAGCTAAGAATGCCCCCTCTTTTGTTGAAAAGTAACCATGCAGCTCTCCATAATTTCAGTTGGGTGTGACTGAAAAGGACAATATGTTATTCACCCTTTGGTATCATACCACATTCATTAACCTAACCTTATGTTACTTCAACCAAATTCTTTCTCTTTACATTGGGGGGAAATGGTGTTTCAGTAAACAAGGAAGCACATTGGATCTCTGTTATATATCCTCCCCCCTTATCTTTGCCTTAGTTGTCATGGCGTCAAGGTAACTTGACTATTCAGTATACTACAGGTTGAGTCATAATTCCTTTGTATTCAGGTCAAGGCATGGGTCGCTGACAAAGATGCAGAGGCTTTGAGATGTCAGAAGCTACTTGTGGAGGAGGAGGAAGCTGAACAGAAAAGGTAGACTCCATTTCTTGATTCATACACAATATTTATGTGTAGGTGTAATTTAGTATTGCATGGTTGATTTGCCAAAAGAGGGCAGTACTGTGAATGCTTGCTTATATTATGAATTGTCAGTGTCACACAGCTTTAGTGAGATGTATGGTTACTGTATTTGTGTGAAACTATTCCTGAAGTATTTAGAGTTGAGAGATGCATAACACTGATCAGAAATTCATGCAGAATTTGGGTTAAGGAATTGGGCAACTATTAGTGGATTGGGTTGCAGGTACTAGAACAAAATTCTTCTAAAACTATTTACTTTGATTTGAAATGTTATTAGGCAAGTAGTGATTCTGGAGAGGAAGAAACAGAAAAAGCTTCGTCAAAAGCAACAGAAGGTCAGGGAACAATACTATGGTTGCAGCAGAGATTTGAATGTCTATGTTGATGCTATAGATAGGCCTACTTCAGCCGAAGCATCTGATCTGTCATCCCCATCGGACCCAAACTCAAACTCAAAAGAGGTGCCTACAACCTCAGACTCTGTTCAACCCCAAAACAAAGAGTCAGATGAAGATATAGGAGCACAGTTTGATGCTAGAAGTGAACATAAGAAACATGGGGACTCTCCAGCTGTTGAGCTCCAGATGGTCGTTGCAAATGGTGTTCGGCAAGTAGCCACCAACTGCTTGCAAGCTCTAAAGTCACAAAGGGGAAGCCGGTATGGTGCCCATGCAAACTTGAATCTTCGAACATTGAATCCTGAACTTATGCACAAGTTTGGTCCATCCAAAGACAGAAGTCTACATAATGGAAACAAAGTCTGGACCAAGAAACTCAAAACTAACAATGGTGGGGAGAACCCAAGGCCTCCTTCTTTGCAAGACGTGAGCAGTCACCATATAGAACAAAATGACGGTGAGGTGATTATTGGTTCTATATCTGTCAAACTGACATGTTACTTTGATCAGCAGCAAGCAAGTCACCCAAATGAAAGACAAGATACTTGTGGCACAGAGCAAGCTGTGCTTAAGAAGAAAACTGCTTCAGAAAAGCCTGCGAAATCTAATTCTCTTCAGTCCGGTACCAACCGAGTGGCTACAAGACTTTGGAGGCCGGTTAGCTGTGGTGAATCAAAGAACGTGCCACCTGTTGGTAGAAGCAATGGAGATCCTGAAGATAATGCTACATTGAGTAAGGTTCATGACCATACTTCCTCCAGTGATAGATCCGGGCAGTCAGAGTCCTTGGACAGTGATGGTTGTCATAATGGGAAGCAATCCCATGTTGTCTCAGTTGAAAATGCTCAACCAGGATTGGTGCCCTTCTCCATTGAAGCTGCAAAAGAGTTTTTCGCCAGGAGTATGCCTAGTTTTACCTTTATCCACCTACCACTTATGTGTTCCGAGTTTTACCTTGTATTGCTATTGTCTTGCAATGAGCCCTTATAAACCTCAAATTGGTGCAGGATGGAAAGACGCTATCTCTGGAGACCATGTAAAATTAGTGCTCTCATCAGAGCACAAACCTCATGGATGCTCTGACATTCAGCATGCATCGGATCCTCCTAGAAGTAAAGCTCCTAACCAAGATGAGAACCAGTTTGGCAGAACCGTTCAAGTTCAAGTTGCTATAAAGCCGGAAAAGAGTGTGAAATTCAAATACATACCAAAACAAAAGCTATCGCGAAGGTAAATTTGATCATTCGGATTTTTTTTTTAGTTTAGGACGTTGCTCTCTATTTCCGAGCAGAAGTTCCAGTTTTACAGTAATCTTCTGTCGGAAAACGAAGGAAATTTTCTTGAGGAAATCGATTTTTTATTTTCAAGCAGTTGTGAGCTTGGGGAGTGGTAGATTGTTTAGGCTTGATGCTGGATCTTGAATATTTGCTGCATGCATTTGTAAAGTAGGGGGTTTTTAGTTGTCCATTAGGTATTCTCTGTGTGAATTACAAGCATTTTGAGGAGAGTATGTTTGAATGGTGGCCAAATTTTAGCTGAAAATTATACTTGAGTAGTTTTTAGTTATTAAGAATTGAACATTCACAAATACTAGTACTATTTCTGACTTTCTGTAATGCTATGTGACGATCAATGTTGATTAGCAATTGATAAACCAGTATCTAGCATATAGTCTCTTGAATTAGAGGAGAGGAGGCTAGTGGTCTAAGTAAAATTTTTAACAATATTTCACTTTGTTTTAGAGAGATTTAGGTAGTCACACCATCCACTTCATTCAGTCCATAAAATGCAACAGAATGTTGAGTTGAACTATATGGATATTATTATATTAATACGGGAATCAATTGATTTTCTAGATCACACAAATCTAGTGCATTGATTATTCTATTGTTTCGACTATAATTTTTAGTGGGAAGCATGCTCTAATTGGATAATTGAGTGAGACTCCGTTTGTCACGTCATTCTCTTCTTTTTTTTTGCACTAGACCACAACATCATAATAATATCGCCCTCTAGCCATACTTCTCGAATTAATTTGTACTACTCATTGTTTTCACTTATTGTGTGTTGTAAATTTTAAATATTTATGGACAGTATACAGAATAAGTTAAAAAAAGGGAATTATAGTACTTACTAAAATTAAAAAATCCTAGAAATAGTAAAACTACAAAAAATAAAAATAGTTCAAAATCCGGGCCATCGCTGGATCGCGCCACGTTTCCAGCCCCTATCTCTCACGTAAGTACCTTCCTGGCTGCCGTTGGATCGGACCACGTTTCCAGCCCCTATCTCTCACGTAAGTACCTTCCGAGCCGTCGTTGGATCGCGCCACGTTTCCGGTTCCTATCTCTCATGTAAGTACCTCATATGGTTAAACATAAATTTGTTCCCCTAATTCATCTTTTATTGCCCGAATGACATCTATTCAAATTCTTCACCTCACCGCGCGAGTGTAAGACACAGAATGACCCTGTCCTGTGTCATTGTCACACGATAAAGAGTTAATAGGGCCACGTTTCTAACAATGCCTACTACTATTACATATTTTACGTATTCTATCTATTCTACTTAGTTGTTTTGAATACAAGATTTTTTTTAAAAAAGTGATGTTTGGCGTGTGAACAAAAATAAAATAGATGAATAAAAGAGAGTAAAATAAGGAAAAAATTTTGATTTTGTAAATGATTAAGTCATAATGGTACAATACAAAATAAAATACGAATGAATAATGGTACAGTATGATTGATATCAAGGAAATACTATACTAGAATTTTCCTATTGAACAAATTGGCTTTTTTTTCATTTATTTATGTTTATATTTCCCCCCTAAACGATGATCTTGATTCATGATAGGGATGAAAGAAATGAATCCATATCAGAAATAGGAGCAAATCAGGTTTATAAGGTACTTTACGTTTAAAATAACGTAAATGTACCCATTTTATTATCTCTTCCATATATGGGAAAAACGCCACCCACGTTGGCGTTTTAATTAGTGAAGACGCCACCCACATTGGCGTTGTACAATTTAGAACCGTATGTCGTCGTATTTTATGTATGTATAGGTAAGTTAAAAAACGCCGACGTGGTTGGCGTTTTAGCTTTTAATTTGGCAATTTAAAAAAATACAGTATTATTGAAACCCGCCAATGCGGAGGGCGTGTGTTGCATTGGCGTGAAACACGCCAATGTGGAGGGCGTGTTTAATGAAGCAGAAACGCCTATAATATTGGCGTGTTTAATGAAATGAAGCAGAAACGCCTATGCTATTGGCGTGTTTATACTTCACGTGATTTCTGTGATTTCTTTAGCAAAATTAGGATTCTTGTGCAAAAGGGGCAAATGGGATTTGAGCTCCCGTGGGAAAGGCGGCTGCTTTGCGGAGTAGGAGATGGAGAAGAACCTTCTTGATTTGGCGGCGACATTTTCCGACAAGAAGAGAGCGAGCTCCGGCGAGGTTTTGGGCGGGAAGGGGACTTTGGCGCAGAAAACGGAGGCGCTGTTGTAGGCTAAGAGGCAGAGAGAGAGCCGAGACACCAAAGCGTAGAAAGATTTCTTGGCTCTCTGCAAGTGGGAAAGAAGCTCAGACAAGAAAGTATCAGTGGTTTTCTCAATTGTCATTTCTGAACAAGATATAGTTGCGGCTACGATTATGAGCTCAAGAAGTAGAGAGAGAGGGAGTGGTTTTGAGGTGCAGAAGAATTCAAAGTGTGGTTGTTTGGTTTTTGGTGGTGATGAAGCTTTTTGGGAAGTGAAACACGCCAATAACATAGGCGTTTCTGCTTCATTAAACACGCATTGGCGGGTTTCAATAATACCGTATTTTTTAAAATTGCCAAATTAAAAGCTAAAACGCCAACCCCGTCGGCGTTTTTTACCTTACCTATACATACATAAAATACGACGACATACGGTTCTAAATTGTAAAACGCCAATGTGGGTGACGTCTTCACTAATAAAAACGCCAATGTGGGTGGCGTGTTTCCCATATATGGAAGAGATAACAAAATGAGTACATTTACGTTATTTTAAACGTAAAATACCCTATAAACCCGATTTTCTACGCGTATACCTCAAATTTTCCCTCCCAAAAAACTCTCCCCTCCGTCGAAAATAGTAACCTCCCTCTCTTACTGGATAACATAATTTCCATTTTCCATTCACAATCAAAGTTTGGAATCAGATTACACACACAAATCATGTCAGGCGGAATCGGCCAACCGGCGACATCACCCTCCCCAGCGACCCCGAACCCGCCGGAAAACCCTTACCCCTCTTCGCCTTCCGCCAGCTCAACGCCCTCGCCGTCGCCGTCGTCCTCTCCGCTAGCGGCATGGCCAGCCCCGAGAACCTAGCCTTCGTCCTCTTCTCCCTCATCTACATCCACTTCATCGCCAAATTCGCCTTCCCCGCCTCCTCCGCCCGCCCCGATCCCCCCGTCTTCGGCGACACCAACCGCATCCTCAGCCTCTACGTCGCCGTGGCCGCCGTGATCGGCCTCTTCCTCCCGATCGCCTACATCTTCGAGGGCGTTTTCGAGGGGGACAAGGCCGGGATCAAGGCCGCCGCGCCGCACGTATTCCTCCTCGCCAGCCAGGTTTTCATGGAAGGGCTCACCTTCTCCGGCCGCTTCTCGCTGCCGATCCGCATTTTCGTGCCGGTATTCTACAATTCGCGGCGGATCTTCACCATCGTGGATTGGCTGAGGAGCGAGATCTGGAAGGCGGAGGAGGGGACTCTCAGATCCAGAAGGCTGTATGTGGGGAGAGGCCTCGCCATTGCAAACATGGCGTTTTGGAGCTTCAATTTGTTTGGCTTTTTGCTCCCTGTTTATCTGCCTAGGGCTTTTAGGATTTATTATCAATCATCTCACAACAAAATTAATTAGTAACTATATGTCTAATGACATTTCCATTTTGATTTGTTTGAATCTATTTGGTTCATGTATACAAATGTTAAAAGTTCATGTATTTAGATGCAAAATAGCTTTTTAATGATAATTGTAGTCCTATTTAGTTTGCTCTATATGTCAAAATTGGTATCATCTCCATCTCTCCTCAAACAAGTGCTACATCTGCATTCACCCTATATCTTGAGACCATGTTTCCTTCTTAACCCTACTTGATATGAATCTTGAGTTTCTGAAATATTGTAAGATATGCCAGTTCCTGGGAATCATGAAAATTTAAACACTGCTTTGAGAATGTTGGGGTCCCAATAAGAGGGGCTACTCATGACTGAGGGCTTTCAAGAAGTATCGCCTTGTTTCAACCACGTCGTTTGATGAAGAGGAGGCTGGATCATTACCATGGACGGGCTGGATTTGGCAGGAGGAGACTATAGCTGTATAAATTGTTGAGGTGATGATGGATGCAAGAGCGGACTCCCGACTGGAGAGACGGGGGCCGAAACATACCTTGGAGTATAGATATCACTGCAGAGAGAGTGAAAGGTTAAGGAATATAGGGCCAATCAATGAAAATTGCATTCAAACACTCAGTGTTTCATTATACTTATTTGCTATTGCTACATTGTACTAGTTACAAAAAAGATTGTACAAGAAGAACCGGAGATGAAAGAATACCTCGACCGGGAACTAGCTGTGGAGGAGTGGAAAACAACTTTCCCTGAATCAAACAGATGATGGCTTCTAACACAATCAGTGTCCTGTAACGTTGAGAATTTACTCTGATAATCTTTCAGAAAACATCACAATATATCTTTGCAGGCATAGCACTCAAGGCTAATGTGAAGCTCAACTACAAACTAATGACATTTACAGTGACATTATCTGTTTCACCTTTTTATATGTCAGGGCGAAAAGCAATTAAGAATAAAACGAGTGATGTAGTATGAGATGCATCTTATAAGATTCACATTATTGAGTGCCAGACAGTATAGAGGTTTTATTAAGACCTCTGACAGCATCATATGAAAAATAAAGTGACTTTGATAGATTTAAAGCGAACTATTGTATCCAGAAGATAAACACAAAAGTGCACATCTTAAAGCGAGCCATTAGAGCTATAAAATGGTACCTCCGGCTTCATAGCATTTGTAACCATAGGAGGAAACTTTAGCTGTATAAATTGTTGAGGTGATGATGGATGCAAAAGCGGACTCCCGACTGGAGAGACGGGGGCCGAAACATACCTTGGAGTATAGATATCACTGCAGAGAGAGTGAGAGGTTAAGGAATATAAGGCCAATCAAAGAAAATTGCATTCAAACACTCAGTGTTTCATTATACTTATTTGCTATTGCTGCATTGTACTAGTTACAAAAAAGATTGTACAAGAAGAACTGGGGATGAAAGAATACCTCGACCGGGAACTAGATGTGGAAGAGTGGAGAACAACTTTCCCTGAATCAAACAGATGATGGCTTCTAACACAATCAGTGTCCTGTAACGTTGAGAATTTACTCTGATAATCTTTCAGAAAACATCACAATATATCTTTGCAGACATAGCACTCAAGGCTAATGTGAAGCTCAACTACAAACTAATGACATTTACAGTGACATTATCTGTTTCACCTTATTATATGTCAGGGCGAAAAGCAATTAAGAATAAAATGAGTGATGTAGTATGAGATGCATCTTTTCAGATTCACATTATTGAGTGCTGGGCAGTATAGAGGTTTTATTAAGACCTCTGACAGCATCATATGAAAAATAAAGTGACTTTGATAGATTTGAAGCGAACTATTGTATCCAGAAGATAAACACAAAAGTGCACATCTTAAAGCGAGCCATTAGAGCTATAAAATGGTACCTCCGGCTTCATAGCATTTGTAACCATAGGAGGAAACTTTAGCTGTATAAATTGTTGAGGTGATGATGGATGCAAAAGCGGACTCCCGACTGGAGAGACGGGGGCCGAAACATACCTTGGAGTATAGATATCACTGCAGAGAGAGTGAGAGGTTAAGGAATATAAGGCCAATCAAAGAAAATTGCATTCAAACACTCAGTGTTTCATTATACTTATTTGCTATTGCTGCATTGTACTAGTTACAAAAAAGATTGTACAAGAAGAACTGGGGATGAAAGAATACCTCGACCGGGAACTAGCTGTGGAAGAGTGGAGAACAACTTTCCCTGAATCAAACAGATGATGGCTTCTAACACAATCAGTGTCCTGTAACGTTGAGAATTTACTCTGATAATCTTTCAGAAAACATCACAATATATCTTTGCAGACATAGCACTCAAGGCTAATGTGAAGCTCAACTACAAACTAATGACATTTACAGTGACATTATCTGTTCCACATTTTTATATGTCAGGGTGAAAAGCAATTAAGAATAAAACGAGTGATGTAGTATGAGATGCATCTTATCAGATTCACATTATTGAGTGCCAGGCAGTATAGAGGTTTTATTAAGACCTCTGACAGCATCATATGAAAAATAAAGTGACTTTGATAGATTTGAAGCGAACTATTGTATCCAGAAGATAAACACAAAAGTGCACATCTTAAAGCGAGCCATTAGAGCTATAAAATGGTACCTCCAGCTTCATAGCATTTGTAACCATAGGAGGAAACTTTGGCTGTATAAATTGTTGAGGTGATGATGGATGCAAAAGCGGACTCCCGACTGGAGAGACGGGGGCCGAAACATACCTTGGAGTATAGACATCACTGCAGAGAGAGTGAGAGGTTAAGGAATATAAGGCTAATCAATGAAAATAGCATTCAAACACTCAGTGTTTCATTATACTTATTTTGCTATTGTTGCATTGTACTAGTTAGAAAAATGATTGTACAAGAAGAACTGGAGATGAAAGAATCAATGTTATCAAATAGCGGATATGGCGGCGTCATGGCGCTATGGCATGGCGTTCAGTGGTGGAAAAGCCATAGTACCATGTCGCTGCCATAGCACCGCCATATCCAACATTTGACAACATTGCATGTGTACTGTATTTAGGAATGGGGCATTATGCAAGAAACATGGAGATTAAAGTTGTATTTTATACTTAATTAATTGTTTAAAGTGTTTTAAATGTTATATTTTAATTATTTTCTAATTTCAGAATTATATATAAATATATAAGTATTATTTTATTTATTTAATTATTGACCGCCATATCCGCCATACTAATACGCCATATCCCTGTGGCGGTTTTTAGGCGAACCGCCATAAGCCGCCATACGAGATTGATAAGATTGGAAAGAATACCTCGAACGGGAACTAGCTGTGGAGGAGTGGAGAACAACTTTCCCTAAATCAAACAGATGATGGCTTCTAACACAATCAGTGTCCTGTAACGTTGAGAATTTACTCTGATAATCTTTCAGAAAACATCACAATATATCTTTGCAGGCATAGCACTCAAGGCTAATGTGAAGCTCAACTACAAACTAATGACATTTACAGTGACATTATCTGTTTCACCTTTTTATATGTCAGGGCGAAAAGCAATTAAGAATAAAACGAGTGATGTAGTATGAGATGCATCTTATCAGATTCACATTATTGAGTGCCAGGCAGTATAGAGGTTTTATTAAGACCTCTGACAGCATCATATGAAAAATAAAGTGACTTTGATAGATTTGAAGCGAACTATTGTATCCAGAACATAAACACAAAAGTGCACATCTTAAAGCGAGCCATTAGAGCTATAAAATGGTCTAGCTGTAGAGGAGTGGAGAACAACTTTCCTTGAATCAAACAGATGATGGCTTCTAACACAATCAGTGTCCTGTAACGTTGAGAATTTACTCTGATAATCTTTCAGAAAACATCACAATATATCTTTGCAGGCATAGCACTCAAGGCTAATGTGAAGCTCAACTACAAACTAATGACATTATCTGTTTCACCTTTTTATATGTCAGGGCGAAAAGCAATTAAGAATAAAACGAGTGATGTAGTATGAGATGCATCTTATCAGATTCACATTATTAAGTGCCAGGCAGTATAGAGGTTTTATTAAGACCTCTGACAGCATCATATGAAAAATAAAGTGACTTTGATAGATTTGAAGCGAACTATTGTATCCAGAAGATAAACACAAAAGTGCACATCTTAAAGCGAGCTATTAGAGCTATAAAATGGTACCTCCGACTTCATAGCATTTGTAACCATAGGAGGAAACTTTGGCTGTATAAATTGTTGAGGTGATGATGGATGCAAAAGCGGACTCCCGACTGGAGAGACGGGGGCCGAAACATACCTTGGAGCATAGACATCACTGCAGAGAGAGTGAGAGGTTAAGGAATATAAGGCCAATCAATGAAAATTGCATTCAAACACTCAGTGTTTCATTGTACTTATTTTCTATTGCTGCATTGTACTAGTTACAAAAAAGATTGTACAAGAAGAACTGGGGATGAAAGAATACCTCGACCGGGAACTAGCTGTGGAGGAGTGGAGAACAACTTTCCCTGAATCAAACAGATGATGGCTTCTAACACAATCAGTGTCCTGTAACGTTGAGAATTTACTCTGATATTCTTTCAGAAAACACCACAATATATCTTTGCAGGCATAGCACTCAAGGCTAATGTGAAGCTCAACTACAAACTAATGACATTTACAGTGACATTATCTGTTTCACCTTTTTATATGTCAGGGCGAAAAGCAATTAGGAATAAAACGAGTGATGTAGTATTAGATGCATCTGATCAGATTCACATTATTGAGTGCCAGACAGTATAGAGGTTTTATTAAGACCTCTGACAGCATCATATGAAAAATAAAGTGACTTTGATAGATTTGAAGCGAACTATTGTATCCAGAAGATAAACAAAAAGTGCACATCTTAAAGCGAGCCATTAGAGCTATAAAATGGTACCTCCAGCTTCATAGCATTTGTAACCATAGGAGGAAACTTTGGCTGTATAAATTGTTGAGGTGATGATGGATGCAAAAGCGGACTCCCGACTGGAGAGACGGGGGCCGAAACATACCTTGGAGTATAGACATCACTGCAGAGAGAGTGAGAGGTTAAGGAATATAAGGCTAATCAATGAAAATAGCATTCAAACACTCAGTGTTTCATTATACTTATTTTGCTATTGTTGCATTGTACTAGTTACAAAAATGATTGTACAAGAAGAACTGGAGATGAAAGAATCAATGTTATCAAATAGCGGATATGGCGGCGTCATGGCGCTATGGCATGGCGTTCAGTGGTGGAAAAGCCATAGTACCATGTCGCTGCCATAGCACCGCCATATCCAACATTGGACAACATTGCATGTGTACTGTATTTAGGAATGGGGCATTATGCAAGAAACATGGAGATTAAAGTTGTATTTTATACTTAATTAATTGTTTAAAGTGTTTTAAATGTTATATTTTAATTATTTTCTAATTTCAGAATTATATATAAATATATAAGTATTATTTTATTTATTTAATTATTGACCGCCATATCCGCCATACTAATACGTCATATCCCGTCATATCCCTGTGGCGGTTTTTAGGCGAACCGCCATAAGCCGCCATACGAGATTGATAAGATTGGAAAGAATACCTCGACCGGGAACTAGCTGTGGAGGAGTGGAGAACAACTTTCCCTAAATCAAACAGATGATGGCTTCTAACACAATCAGTGTCCTGTAACGTTGAGAATTTACTCTGATAATCTTTCAGAAAACATCACAATATATCTTTGCAGGCATAGCACTCAAGGCTAATGTGAAGCTCAACTACAAACTAATGACATTTACAGTGACATTATCTGTTTCACCTTTTTATATGTCAGGGCGAAAAGCAATTAAGAATAAAACGAGTGATGTAGTATGAGATGCATCTTATCAGATTCACATTATTGAGTGCCAGGCAGTATAGAGGTTTTATTAAGACCTCTGACAACATCATATGAAAAATAAAGTGACTTTGATAGATTTGAAGCGAACTATTGTATCCAGAAGATAAACACAAAAGTGCACATCTTAAAGCGAGCCATTAGAGCTATAAAATGGTCTAGCTGTAGAGGAGTGGAGAACAACTTTCCCTGAATCAAACAGATGATGGCTTCTAACACAATCAGTGTCCTGTAACGTTGAGAATTTACTCTGATAATCTTTCAGAAAACATCACAATATATCTTTGCAGGCATAGCACTCAAGGCTAATGTGAAGCTCAACTACAAACTAATGACATTATCTGTTTCACCTTTTTATATGTCAGGGCGAAAAGCAATTAAGAATAAAACGAGTGATGTAGTATGAGATGCATCTTATCAGATTCACATTATTGAGTGCCAGGCAGTATAGAGGTTTTATTAAGACCTCTGACAGCATCATATGAAAAATAAAGTGACTTTGATAGATTTGAAGCGAACTATTGTATCCAGAAGATAAACACAAAAGTGCACATCTTAAAGCGAGCCATTAGAGCTATAAAATGGTACCTCCGACTTCATAGCATTTGTAACCATAGGAGGAAACTTTGGCTGTATAAATTGTTGAGGTGATGATGGATGCAAAAGCGGACTCCCGACTGGAGAGACGGGGGCCGAAACATACCTTGGAGTATAGACATCACTGCAGAGAGAGTGAGAGGTTAAGGAATATAAGGCCAATCAATGAAAATTGCATTCAAACACTCAGTGTTTCATTGTACTTATTTTCTATTGCTGCATTGTACTAGTTACAAAAAAGATTGTACAAGAAGAACTGGGGATGAAAGAATACCTCGACCGGGAACTAGCTGTGGAGGAGTGGAGAACAACTTTCCCTGAATCAAACAGATGATGGCTTCTAACACAATCAGTGTCCTGTAACGTTGAGAATTTACTCTGATATTCTTTCAGAAAACACCACAATATATCTTTGCAGGCATAGCACTCAAGGCTAATGTGAAGCTCAACTACAAACTAATGACATTTACAGTGACATTATCTGTTTCACCTTTTTATATGTCAGGGCGAAAAGCAATTAGGAATAAAACGAGTGATGTAGTATTAGATGCATCTGATCAGATTCACATTATTGAGTGCCAGACAGTATAGAGGTTTTATTAAGACCTCTGACAGCATCATATGAAAAATAAAGTGACTTTGATAGATTTGAAGCGAACTATTGTATCCAGAAGATAAACAAAAAGCGCACATCTTAAAGCGAGCCATTAGAGCTATAAAATGGTACCTCCAGCTTCATAGCATTTGTAACCATAGGAGGAAACTTTGGCTGTATAAATTGTTGAGGTGATGATGGATGCAAAAGCGGACTCCCGACTGGAGAGACGGGGGCCGAAACATACCTTGGAGTATAGACATCACTGCAGAGAGAGTGAGAGGTTAAGGAATATTAGGCTAATCAATGAAAATAGCATTCAAACACTCAGTGTTTCATTATACTTATTTTGCTATTGTTGCATTGTACTAGTTACAAAAATGATTGTACAAGAAGAACTGGAGATGAAAGAATCAATGTTATCAAATAGCGGATATGGCGGCGTCATGGCGCTATGGCATGGCGTTCAGTGGTGGAAAAGCCATAGTACCATGGCGCTGCCATAGCACCGCCATATCCAACATTTGACAACATTGCATGTGTACTGTATTTAGGAATGGGGCATTATGCAAGAAACATGGAGATTAAAGTTGTATTTTATACTTAATTAATTGTTTAAAGTGTTTTAAATGTTATATTTTAATTATTTTCTAATTTCAGAATTATATATAAATATATAAGTATTATTTTATTTATTTAATTATTGACCGCCATATCCGCCATACTAATACGCCATATCCCTGTGGCGGTTTTTAGGCGAACCGCCATAAGCCGCCATACGAGATTGATAAGATTGGAAAGAATACCTCGAACGGGAACTAGCTGTGGAGGAGTGGAGAACAACTTTCCCTAAATCAAACAGATGATGGCTTCTAACACAATCAGTGTCCTGTAACGTTGAGAATTTACTCTGATAATCTTTCAGAAAACATCACAATATATCTTTGCAGGCATAGCACTCAAGGCTAATGTGAAGCTCAACTACAAACTAATGACATTTACAGTGACATTATCTGTTTCACCTTTTTATATGTCAGGGCGAAAAGCAATTAAGAATAAAACGAGTGATGTAGTATGAGATGCATCTTATCAGATTCACATTATTGAGTGCCAGGCAGTATAGAGGTTTTATTAAGACCTCTGACAACATCATATGAAAAATAAAGTGACTTTGATAGATTTGAAGCGAACTATTGTATCCAGAAGATAAACACAAAAGTGCACATCTTAAAGCGAGCCATTAGAGCTATAAAATGGTCTAGCTGTAGAGGAGTGGAGAACAACTTTCCCTGAATCAAACAGATGATGGCTTCTAACACAATCAGTGTCCTGTAACGTTGAGAATTTACTCTGATAATCTTTCAGAAAACATCACAATATATCTTTGCAGGCATAGCACTCAAGGCTAATGTGAAGCTCAACTACAAACTAATGACATTATCTGTTTCACCTTTTTATATGTCAGGGCGAAAAGCAATTAAGAATAAAACGAGTGATGTAGTATGAGATGCATCTTATCAGATTCACATTATTGAGTGCCAGGCAGTATAGAGGTTTTATTAAGACCTCTGACAGCATCATATGAAAAATAAAGTGACTTTGATAGATTTGAAGCGAACTATTGTATCCAGAAGATAAACACAAAAGTGCACATCTTAAAGCGAGCCATTAGAGCTATAAAATGGTACCTCCGACTTCATAGCATTTGTAACCATAGGAGGAAACTTTGGCTGTATAAATTGTTGAGGTGATGATGGATGCAAAAGCGGACTCCCGACTGGAGAGACGGGGGCCGAAACATACCTTGGAGTATAGACATCACTGCAGAGAGAGTGAGAGGTTAAGGAATATAAGGCCAATCAATGAAAATTGCATTCAAACACTCAGTGTTTCATTGTACTTATTTTCTATTGCTGCATTGTACTAGTTACAAAAAAGATTGTACAAGAAGAACTGGGGATGAAAGAATACCTCGACCGGGAACTAGCTGTGGAGGAGTGGAGAACAACTTTCCCTGAATCAAACAGATGATGGCTTCTAACACAATCAGTGTCCTGTAACGTTGAGAATTTACTCTGATATTCTTTCAGAAAACACCACAATATATCTTTGCAGGCATAGCACTCAAGGCTAATGTGAAGCTCAACTACAAACTAATGACATTTACAGTGACATTATCTGTTTCACCTTTTTATATGTCAGGGCGAAAAGCAATTAGGAATAAAACGAGTGATGTAGTATTAGATGCATCTGATCAGATTCACATTATTGAGTGCCAGACAGTATAGAGGTTTTATTAAGACCTCTGACAGCCTCATATGAAAAATAAAGTGACTTTGATAGATTTGAAGCGAACTATTGTATCCAGAAGATAAACAAAAAGCGCACATCTTAAAGCGAGCCATTAGAGCTATAAAATGGTACCTCCAGCTTCATAGCATTTGTAACCATAGGAGGAAACTTTGGCTGTATAAATTGTTGAGGTGATGATGGATGCAAAAGCGGACTCCCGACTGGAGAGACGGGGGCCGAAACATACCTTGGAGTATAGACATCACTGCAGAGAGAGTGAGAGGTTAAGGAATATAAGGCTAATCAATGAAAATAGCATTCAAACACTCAGTGTTTCATTATACTTATTTTGCTATTGTTGCATTGTACTAGTTACAAAAATGATTGTACAAGAAGAACTGGAGATGAAAGAATCAATGTTATCAAATAGCGGATATGGCGGCGTCATGGCGCTATGGCATGGCGTTCAGTGGTGGAAAAGCCATAGTACCATGGCGCTGCCATAGCACCGCCATATCCAACATTTGACAACATTGCATGTGTACTGTATTTAGGAATGGGGCATTATGCAAGAAACATGGAGATTAAAGTTGTATTTTATACTTAATTAATTGTTTAAAGTGTTTTAAATGTTATATTTTAATTATTTTCTAATTTCAGAATTATATATAAATATATAAGTATTATTTTATTTATTTAATTATTGACCGCCATATCCGCCATACTAATACGCCATATCCCTGTGGCGGTTTTTAGGCGAACCGCCATAAGCCGCCATACGAGATTGATAAGATTGGAAAGAATACCTCGAACGGGAACTAGCTGTGGAGGAGTGGAGAACAACTTTCCCTAAATCAAACAGATGATGGCTTCTAACACAATCAGTGTCCTGTAACGTTGAGAATTTACTCTGATAATCTTTCAGAAAACATCACAATATATCTTTGCAGGCATAGCACTCGAGGCTAATGTGAAGCTCAACTACAAACTAATGACATTTACAGTGACATTATCTGTTTCACCTTTTTATATGTCAGGGCGAAAAGCAATTAAGAATAAAACGAGTGATGTAGTATGAGATGCATCTTATCAGATTCACATTATTGAGTGCCAGGCAGTATAGAGGTTTTATTAAGACCTCTGACAGCATCATATGAAAAATAAAGTGACTTTGATAGATTTGAAGCGAACTATTGTATCCAGAAGATAAACACAAAAGTGCACATCTTAAAGCGAGCCATTAGAGCTATAAAATGGTCTAGCTGTAGAGGAGTGGAGAACAACTTTCCCTGAATCAAACAGATGATGGCTTCTAACACAATCAGTATCCTGTAACGTTGAGAATTTACTCTGATAATCTTTCAGAAAACATCACAATATATCTTTGCAGGCATAGCACTCAAGGCTAATGTGAAGCTCAACTACAAACTAATGACATTATCTGTTTCACCTTTTTATATGTCAGGGCGAAAAGCAATTAAGAATAAAACGAGTGATGTAGTATGAGATGCATCTTATCAGATTCACATTATTAAGTGCCAGGCAGTATAGAGGTTTTATTAAGACCTCTGACAGCATCATATGAAAAATAAAGTGACTTTGATAGATTTGAAGCGAACTATTGTATCCAGAAGATAAACACAAAAGTGCACATCTTAAAGCGAGCTATTAGAGCTATAAAATGGTACCTCCGACTTCATAGCATTTGTAACCATAGGAGGAAACTTTGGCTGTATAAATTGTTGAGGTGATGATGGATGCAAAAGCGGACTCCCGACTGGAGAGACGGGGGCCGAAACATACCTTGGAGCATAGACATCACTGCAGAGAGAGTGAGAGGTTAAGGAATATAAGGCCAATCAATGAAAATTGCATTCAAACACTCAGTGTTTCATTGTACTTATTTTCTATTGCTGCATTGTACTAGTTACAAAAAAGATTGTACAAGAAGAACTGGGGATGAAAGAATACCTCGACCGGGAACTAGCTGTGGAGGAGTGGAGAACAACTTTCCCTGAATCAAACAGATGATGGCTTCTAACACAATCAGTGTCCTGTAACGTTGAGAATTTACTCTGATATTCTTTCAGAAAACACCACAATATATCTTTGCAGGCATAGCACTCAAGGCTAATGTGAAGCACAACTACAAACTAATGACATTTACAGTGACATTATCTGTTTCACCTTTTTATATGTCAGGGCGAAAAGCAATTAGGAATAAAACGAGTGATGTAGTATTAGATGCATCTGATCAGATTCACATTATTGAGTGCCAGACAGTATAGAGGTTTTATTAAGACCTCTGACAGCATCATATGAAAAATAAAGTGACTTTGATAGATTTGAAGCGAACTATTGTATCCAGAAGATAAACAAAAAGTGCACATCTTAAAGCGAGCCATTAGAGCTATAAAATGGTACCTCCAGCTTCATAGCATTTGTAACCATAGGAGGAAACTTTGGCTGTATAAATTGTTGAGGTGATGATGGATGCAAAAGCGGACTCCCGACTGGAGAGACGGGGGCTGAAACATACCTTGGAGTATAGACATCACTGCAGAGAGAGTGAGAGGTTAAGGAATATAAGGCTAATCAATGAAAATAGCATTCAAACACTCAGTGTTTCATTATACTTATTTTGCTATTGTTGCATTGTACTAGTTAGAAAAATGATTGTACAAGAAGAACTGGAGATGAAAGAATCAATGTTATCAAATAGCGGATATGGCGGCGTCATGGCGCTATGGCATGGCGTTCAGTGGTGGAAAAGCCATAGTACCATGTCGCTGCCATAGCACCGCCATATCCAACATTTGACAACATTGCATGTGTACTGTATTTAGGAATGGGGCATTATGCAAGAAACATGGAGATTAAAGTTGTATTTTATACTTAATTAATTGTTTAAAGTGTTTTAAATGTTATATTTTAATTATTTTCTAATTTCAGAATTATATATAAATATATAAGTATTATTTTATTTATTTAATTATTGACCGCCATATCCGCCATACTAATACGTCATATCCCTGTGGCGGTTTTTAGGCGAACTGCCATAAGCCGCCATACGAGATTGATAAGATTGGAAAGAATACCTCGACCGGGAACTAGCTGTGGAGGAGTGGAGAACAACTTTCCCTAAATCAAACAGATGATGGCTTCTAACACAATCAGTGTCCTGTAACGTTGAGAATTTACTCTGATAATCTTTCAGAAAACATCACAATATATCTTTGCAGGCATAGCACTCAAGGCTAATGTGAAGCTCAACTACAAACTAATGACATTTACAGTGACATTATCTGTTTCACCTTTTTATATGTCAGGGCGAAAAGCAATTAAGAATAAAACGAGTGATGTAGTATGAGATGCATCTTATCAGATTCACATTATTGAGTGCCAGGCAGTATAGAGGTTTTATTAAGACCTCTGACAGCATCATATGAAAAATAAAGTGACTTTGATAGATTTGAAGCGAACTATTGTATCCAGAAGATAAACACAAAAGTGTACATCTTAAAGCGAGCCATTAGAGCTATAAAATGGTACCTCCGACTTCAAGGCTAATGTGCATTTCATGCTCAACTACAAACTAATGATATTTACAGTGACATTATCTGTTTTACCCTTTTATGTGTCAGGCCTAAAGCAATTAAGAATGAAACGTGTGGAACTAGTATGAGATGCATCTTATCAGATTCACACCATTGAGTGCCAGGCACTAAAAGTGTTTTCTAAGACCTCTGCCATTAGAGTGGTAAAATGGTACCTCTGCCTTCACAGCATTTGTGACCACAGGATGACCTGAAGACGGTGAAGCCAACATATGTTTTCTTAAGGGAGATGAACTTTTCAAAAAAGGGTGCTCCAAGAGTTGAGAAGCCGTAGCACGATGTAGGGGATTCAACTGCATGCAACACCTCAGGAAGTCCTTACATACATCTGAGAGGTGATCTGGAATTGTTGGAAGCTCATTTTGACATGAAACCTTGAACATGGCCATGACCTAATGTCCACGAAAACAGAGTCTTAAACTAGAAAGTTTATTTACAGGTATCTGTCACAGAAAGAACTTATTATGACTTTTAAAGAGTTCAATACAGATATCTTTCATCCCAGCACAAGCGTACAACCAAGAAACAAAAAAAAAGAAAGTAAATGTTACTGTCTGAAACACACACCCCTTTGTACTGGCTTAGAGGTGGCTTTGATGTAGCCATCTCCAGAACAGTGCATCCAAGGCTCCATATATCGCTAGCTGGTTTACGCACATTTGAGTTCATAATAACCTAGAAAAAAACCTTTTAAATATATGCATCACGAGGCCTTATGTCGCGGAAGATTAAGAAATAAATATACCTCAGGTGCCATCCAGTAAGGGCTATCCATAAGAGATGATGAATTGGATCTCCCAACAATCTACAAAAGCACTTGTTTGTATAAAAAGTTTACCATCGCAATATACACTGAATTACTTAATTATCAATATAAACCAACCAAAAGATGACAATAGCATCAAGCTCAAGACAGCACATCATAAGTTTTGCTATCATGCAATGATGCAAATCAAGCCCAACTAGCAGTTGAAATCACCAGTCTTTATGGAGGAGGTCTTTGGCATATTTAGATTGATTTTTCATGCATATAGTGATACTTACATTCATTTCAATGATGAAGTTGGACAACTTAGCTGCGCCATTTGGATCCACAAATATGGAGGCTGCTTTAATATTCCTGCAACACATGCACCCGTAAGGTACTACGATCTACAAATCATGTTCAAATATGGATGTAAGAATTGCTAGCAGAAGCAGGATGTCTACCCGTGTACGATATGTTCGGAGTGCAAGTATGCTAGCCCTGCTAAAATCTGCTGAGTATAGTTTCGTATTACCGATTCTCCTAATTTTCCATATTCTTGGAGAATCGCATGGATTGAGCCACCAGATACGTATTCTAAATATACATAGAAGTTATCACCTACCTGACCAATGAAATAGTTTAATGTCAACCAAAGTACAAGATAATCTCTAAAAAAACAGCAATAGTTTTGGATTTCATGATTAGCAAATGATCATACACAAATATTTACAGTAAATGAACTGCAACAGATTAAAATGTAGCCAAGTTTGCAACATTATGAAAGGAACAATTAAAACTGCCAGAGTAACACTGACCACTTCAGATCCAAAATACTGCACAACGTTTGGGTGCTTCATGCGGCTCAACAGAGCAATATCCTACAAGAAACTGAATCATTACAAATTCACAAGCAATTCCACATTTTCAGCAAGTGCAAAAAAAAGGTAAGCAAGCCTCATACATATAGCACGAAAACAATCCTCATCACAGATAGTAGCCTAAAAACCTACTTTTTCCATCATCCGTGCATCTCGCCTTACGTCTGCATTAGGCAACAAACGAGCCTCCTTGATAGCACACATTTCACCTTTTTCACTACCAACAGAAAACAACCAACTAAATCAATAAAACAACTTCACTAATAATAGAACAAGGCAATCAACAAACTCAATGTGTTTCTCTACAAAAAGAAAGCAACTCGCACCTATTAAAACCAAGATATACGTTTCCTAATGTGCTTCTACCGATCAACTTCCCCTTTTTCCAAGTGCTCTCAACACTCTCATATTTTTTAGGAGTACATGGAGGTGCCGGGGGCGATTTTGCAGGTGGAATTGTTGGAGACACAGGTGGAGATCTGAACGTTGCACCTGGAGGAAGAGGCAATGGATAACTTTGTTGCTTCGTCTCTGACATAGAATGCAACCCTCCACTTGTTGGGCTAACGCTAGGACTCGCCGTCCTTGGACTAACTCTCCAGCGATATTCTGAGATACTATAACCAGCATCTTGAAATCGAAATTCCGGCACTTGAATCTTTAAACCCCGTTTCCTAGCTGGTTTTGAAGTAGTACTAACAGTTTTGATAGGTTCCTCAACATGAATCCTTGAGCACAAAAGGAGCGAAAACGTAAACATAAACAAGAAAAAGGTGATTATATGCGAACAACACAGCACGAAATCAACTCATTGATGATAAAAAAAAATTACTCCCCCAATTGGAAATAAAATTGTGACCTCGGAAGAGATTTGGCGGCAATGACGTCGTTAAGTGAAGAGGTCAATTTGCAGAAACTGAAGCCGGATGAATCGGAGCTGATGCTGGCTGAATCGGAATTGAATAACTGCCAAAGCTGCTCCTTCTTCAAAACAGCAGCCACCAGTTTCTCCCAATTGTCGTAGATCGCCGACATCTCTCACCCTACCAAATTCAACGCAGACGCAGTTGAAGTACTGTATGTTTTGTAATTCTAACGCGGAAATGCAAGTCAATTTTCGCCTCTGATGACGTAAGAACTCCATTGGGTTTGCAATTTCAAGGTAATGTACGATTTGATGAGACGAGACACACCAGTCAAATCAAACGAAAACGAATTGATAATAACGACATCTGCCATTCTTTAAATTGGTAGAATAAATTTTCAAAACAAGATGACGTCTCTCCTCCCTCCATATGGCAGCTCGTCGCAGGCAAACTCTTCTGTTTTCTATGGTGATTTTCCATTTGGAACAATTAATTGAATGTTACAACTTACGTCATGAGTTCATTAGTAAGTATACTTACATTTGATTCTTTCTTTCTTTTTTTTTTTGGTAAAAAAAGCGGGTAAATAATAGATGTAAGAAACACCTAATTTATCATGTATCAATCAAATACTAAGACCCGAGTGAGGGGACTCTAAACCATGAACACCTTTATAAAAGTTGTATGCGTAATGTGACAAAAAATCAAGCAGCAAAATTTCCTTCCATGTGCACATGACGGAGCACCACTGAGTCAAACTCATGTAACAAACTCTGCACTTTCCGTACTATACATTTGCTATTGATGGTAACTTCAAAGTTCCCACAATCATGGACACACCAATGAAACTATCACTCTCTACCTCTTACTTTCGAATACCTATATTCTTTGCCAACTGAAGCCATGAAATAAGCACCAAATTTCGACAGTCAAAATAGAACACACTCCAATATTCGCAACAAAACATACCTCCAAGTTCCTTAGTATCACGGATGAGACCACCACCAAAAGCATATCCTGATCCTCCCTCTAATGATGCGTCATATTTAAACAAATATGAAGATTTCCTAGAAAAATATTATAAAATGAATTGTTTATGGCATAGCAAACTTTTATTCTTATATGGTCACTTCTTCTTTTTCACAAAATTATTACTTTCAAAATTATGTAGCAATATTCTTATGCAATAATCAGTATGATTCAAAGTTTAGAAATTGTATCCTTTTAAAAATAACTTTTGGATTAAATTTACTCAATATCAACTTATAAAATCATCATATAATTATCTATATAAATCGCTTATAAGTACTACTCTTTATGTCCCTCATCCACTAACACTACTTTATTTATTTTTTTTCTCTTTCTCTCTTTTTACTTTATAATTTCGTATTAAACTCGTGTCGTCCCGTGTTCTCATATTTGTAAGGGAAGGATGAAGTATTCATTAAAATTGATATTCATCATGCCGTTGCTAAATGAATAATGATACCAGTTTACTTGCGAATATCAATCAATTAATTGAATTATTACATTTTTAACATCAACTATAAACGCAATTCAATGTAAATTAAAATGTGTGGATCATCCTCTCAAGAGGATCAAGCCAATAGCCGTGACGATTACGGTGGAGGGAACCCCGAATTTCAGATGATTCCAGAAGGATAAGTTGTAGCCGAAGTGCTGAGCACGACGAGCCTGCTCGCACACGATCAAGTTGGCTGCCGATCCCAGCAGGGAAAGGTTCCCAGCCACCGTGCTCACCCATGCCAGTGATGAGGCTGCGAATTTTTGATGGTGATGAATGCTCGTAAAAATAAAGGAAGATCAACACACAGAGATTTACGTGGTTCGATTTACTGAGGTAAATCTACGTCCACGGGGAGAAATGGGGGCAGGTTTGTATTGCTTGATCTGAGAATTACAGCTTACAACACAGACTTGCTATATGATTATTTTCTCTCTAGAGAGCTTTACAGAAGTTAACAGAAGATCCCCTATCTATCTGACCTAGGTTCTATTTATATTTTGAACCAAGATCGTGGCATGCAGCATTTATTAGGTAGTGGATGTCGTGGAGATCGTGGCGACCTTGCATGGGTCCACTATCCTGCCTGAGTTAATGACTGCTTGACACCACTAAATAGATCGTGGGTGTAGTGGAGGTCGTGGAGGCCTTTCATGAGTCCACTAACTCCTAGTTCGGTCGAATGCTGAGACCGAACTACTGAATTATTGCCGAGCAGCTTTTGCCGATCTGAGAGTAGAGCTTGATGCCGATCTGAGAGCAGAGCTTGATTAGTTGGCTTTTACCGAGCTATAGGCTAGGGCCGAACTCTTTGGTTGTGCCGAACTGAACTCTTGGCCGAACTGAACTCTTTCTTGGGCTTTGGGCTAGCCGAGCTGTCCCTGCTATTGGGCTTGTTTAGTTCGTACTCCATCACTACCCCCCCCCGAAAAAGCGAAGTGAATCACTTCGGCATTCTGGATAAGGATACGGGGGAGGCTGAAGCCGAAACAGATAAGGAGAAGGAAGCTGAACCTCACCGAGAAGGTGGAGACGAAGCTGGCGAAGTATGATTTCGTCTCCTTTCTCTTAGTTTGGTTTCTTCCTTTATGTAAAATGGCCTTGAAGTAAACTTCTTTGACCGGACTAGGTCCTTGGTCTGATGAAATAAACATCTTTGACCGGACTCGTCTTTGGTCTGATGAAATAAACATCTTTGACCGGACTCGTCTTTGGTCTGATGAAATAAACATCTTTGACCGGACTCGTCTTTGGTCTGATGAAATAAACATCTTTGACCGGACTCGTCTTTGGTCTGATGAAATAAACATCTTTTGACCGGACTCGTCTTTGGTCTGATGAAATAAACATCTTTGACCGGACTCATCTTTGGTCTGATGAAATAAACATCTTTTGACCGGACTCGTCTTTGGTCTGATGAAATAAACATCTTTGACCGGACTCGTCTTTGGTCTGATGAAATAAACATCTTTTGACCGGACTCGTCTTTGGTCTGATGAAATAAACATCTTTGACCGGACTCATCTTTGGTCTGATGAAATAAACATCTTTTGACCGGACTCGTCTTTGGTCTGATGAAATAAACATCTTTTGACCGGACTCGTCTTTGGTCTGATGAAATAAACATCTTTTGACCGGACTCGTCTTTGGTCTGATGAAATAAACATCTTTGACCGGACTCATCTTTGGTCTGATGAAATAAACATCTTTTGACCGGACTCGTCTTTGGTCTGATGAAATAAACATCTTTGACCGGACTCGTCTTTGGTCTGATGAAATAAACATCTTTGACCGGACTCGTCTTTGGTCTGATGAAATAAACATCTTTGACCGGACTCGTCTTGGTCTGATGAAATAAACATCTTTGACCGGACTCATCTTTGGTCTGATGAAATAAACATCTTTGTCCGGATTTGGCTTGTCGGTCTGATGAAATAAACATCTTTGACCGGACTTGGTTTGTGTTCTAATTTGGCGATTTTTGTTGCCGGGATCGAACTTTCCCTTGTCCTAATTCGGCGAATTTTATCGCGTGGATCGGACTTTCCTAGTTAACCGAAGTGGTCTTATGCAGTAAACCTCTTTGACTAGACTTGGTCGTCCTTGGTCTTATGAGGTAAACTTCTTTGACCGAACTTGGTCGTCCTAATTCGGCGAGTTTTATCGCATGGATTGGACTTTCCCTTGTCCTAATTCAGGCAAGTTTTATCGCGAGAATCGGACTTTTGTTGCAGTTCGTTTCAGACGAAGTGCTTGATTCTTAAGCAGAATTGTGGTCTTGTATCCTCTTTAGAAGTTTTGACGCACAATCGTTGGCTTGTTGCAGCTCGTTTCGGACGAACTGCTTGTTTAAGCTGAATTGTGGTCTTGTATCCTCTTTAGAAGCTTTGACACACAATCTTTGGCTTGTTGCAGCTCGTTTCGGACGAACTGCTTGTTTAAGCTGAATTGTGGTCTTGTATCCTCTTTAGAAGCTTTGACGCACAATCGTTGGCTTGTATGTTCTAAAAAGGGGATTAGCCTTTGAAGAACGAGATACCTCAGTTATATTTGTAAGAGACGACACTCACATAGACAGACACAACGCACGTAGAGACAAGAACAAGTAAAAAACAAAGAAAACACATAAGACTGACTGAACTGTCTCTTACAAATGGAACTTTTTGAGGTTGGAAATATGCCATGCTCGGGGCGTTTATTCTCCTGACTTGAGAGTCAATTTATAAGACCCTTTGCCGAGGACTTCTGGCACCCAATATGGAAATTTTTGATGGTGGGTTAGAGTTTGCCCAGCTTTTCTGCTCGGCCGACTTCGTTGTTTCTCAAGATGAGATCTCCCACTTGAAGTTGCAGCTTCTTCACCCTTTGGTTGTAATACCGGGCTACTTGCTCCTTGTACTTGGCTGCTTTTATGCAGGCCAGTTCTCTTCTTTCTTCGGCAAGATCTAGCTCGGCTCTCAGTCCGTCCTCCTTCAGTTCTGCTGAGAAGAAGTTTAGAGTTCGGAAACTGGGTATGCCGATCTCAACCGGAATTACGGCTTCAGGGACGATTTAGTCTTCCCGGCAGGGAAAGCATCAATGGTCAGGATTACTCCATCATATTGTTGCTCGTCATCGTCTTTGGGATCCTGTTGCCTTTTCGGATTCTGAGGAAAGCAGCTCGTACCCCTCTGCTTTTTGTTTTTGTTTTTCGGCTGCTTGCTTTGGTATTTTTTTAGCGTTCCTGTTTTCACAAGAACATCAATACCTGCAGCCAAATTTCGGCACTCCTCGGTATCGTGACCGTGGGTTTGATGGAAGGAGCAATATGCATCAAGACTTCGGCGTGTGGCCGATTTCGTCATCCGTTTTGGTTTTTCGAACATTTCGGAATGTAGTTCGAAAATTTCCGCTCTTGACTTGTTCAATGGTACGAACTGAGCGGGTGGCGTCCCAGGATTGAGACGTGGTCCCAATCTACTTCGTACCGGTGCCCTCTGAATTCTTTCAAAAGGAGTTCGGCGAGGAAGAACATGTCGGGGGTGAGGATTCTCTCTCCTGGAGGACACGTCACTACTGCGGTAGTGACTTTCATGTCTGAAGGAGGAGGGAGAATCCCCCGTTTTCTTCTCCGGCTGCTGGCTTTTTTGCATGAAGGCTAAGAACTCCTCCTGCTTCTCGGCCAAAAACAGCTTGACAACCTCATTTAAATCGGGCTGCTGGGAAAATTCTGTGCGATGACTCCTGGAGTGGCTTGTTCCTTCGTGAGAACTGGAAGTAGATGTCTCCCGAGGCCGTTTTTCAGACCTGCGAGCTAGACTTACTTCCTCACGGTTGTCACGGACAGAATTATGGGTGTTACGTGATCTGGAATGCATTTTTTTGGTGGAGGAGGATCAAAAACTCGCTTTATCACAAATTTGGTTCTGAGTTTCCCACAGACGGCGCCAGTGATGAGGCTGCGAATTTTTGATGGTGATGAATGCTCGTAAAAATAAAGGAAGATCAACACACAGAATTTACGTGGTTCGATTTACTGAGGTAAATCTACGTCCACGGGAAGAAAAGAGGGCAGAGTTGTATTGCTTGATCTGAGAATTACAGCTTACAACACAGACTTGCTATATGATTATTTTCTCTCTAGAGAGCTTTACAGAAGTTAACAGAAGATCCCCTATCTATCTGACCTAGGTTCTATTTATATTTTGAACCAAGATCGTGGCATGCAGCATTTATTAGGTAGTGGATGTCGTGGAGATCGTGGCGACCTTGCATGGGTCCACTATCCTGCCCGAGTTAATGACTGCTTGACACCACTAAATAGATCGTGGGTGTAGTGGAGGTCGTGGAGGCCTTTCATGAGTCCACTAACTCCTAGTTCGGTCGAATGCTGAGACCGAACTGCTGAATTATTGCCGAGCAGCTTTTGCCGATCTGAGAGTAGAGCTTGATGCCGACCTGAGAGCAGAGCTTGATGAGTTGGCTTTCACCGAGCTGTAGGCTGGGGCCGAACTCTTTGGTTGTGCCGAACTGAACTCTTGGCCGAACTGAACTCTTTTTTGGGCTTTGGGCTAGCCGAGCTGTCCCCGCTATTGGGCTTGTTTAGTTCGTACTCCATCAGCCAGCATCAGCCACGCCTTCTTCTCACTCGATGGAGATATCGCCGCTGCTGATGCTGCCACTCTAGCACCTAATAGCAGCACTGCAAACACCACACTCCATCGTATGAGTTCTACATCTTGCTCGCGCATTATTTAACAAACATACCATATGTTTTGTTTGCTATGGATGATAACATTGTACTGATATACTATGATACACCCTTTTAACATAAATTAAAATACTAAAGTACCATAATTTCACTCTTCTACTATAATTAATCTATATATGCAGCAGATAATTTGATACATGTAACCAAACATAATATGGATAAGTTATACACATTACAAGACATCTCAGTCAAAAATACCAAGTTATCTATGGTGTCTTGTCATGGATAAGAGTTGATTTAGGTAAAGGAGGTTATGGATCAACTGTAACATCAGCGCGATAGATTATTAGAAACGGAACAAAGCTCACAACACGCAGAGAGTGGAGATGTATTATACATAGTCTTGATGATCAGATTATTGAACATAAATGTTTGTTACTTAGATAGATGCTGATAACATTTTTTGTTTTTATGGGATTCATGTCACGAAATATATAGTAGTAACGTAGAGAGGCGGGTCGGCTCACCTGTAGGTACATTAGAAGCCAGATTGGAGAGGACAACTATAACAGCAGCTAAAACTGCTACTCCACTAACGTGATCTATTTTCGTGTAAGGCTCCACAAACTCCCACATTGCACTCGGGATCCCTGTTTTATTGAAGCCATCGACAGTAATAAACATTCCGCAAAAGAATATCAACAGCGAATACGACACCTGGATGACAAGAGAAGCTGTATAAATGATCAATAAGGACAAACATTAGTTTCTAGTGTGAACAATCTCTAAACTGATGTTACCTTTTCGAGACTTGGCCTGGCGTCCTTAAAATCAAGAACAACGAGGGCGAGTGCAGCTGTGATTGCAGTCCACGACATATTCAGGCCGGCCAACAAAGATATCAGCATTCCCAAAGTGATGAGATAAACACATGCCTTCCACAACACTCTTTTCCACTTCTTTGGCAATCCTAGCCTTTCTTCTGCAAATGCTGCTGCAAAACTATGACACTCGACTTCGTTGACAAGATCATCCGAATCTCCAATCTCTTTTGAAGAATCTGATTTTCTGTTTGAATCAAACTGCGAACTAGAATCCCTTTCAATTTCAGATCTGCCCAAACTCGCCCTGTCGCTTAGCCCCTCAACTTGATCTATTTGACCATTCGTGCCAGCCAAATTACCACGATTCCTAAGGGTCGATTCTACATGATTCATTGTTTCCAAAGCAGAACCGAACTCTTGGGAGTGTACTGAAGTGAGATGTGACATTGTTGCAGGTGAGAAGCGATGAGAAACCACATCATCTTCGCCAACAACTTCCGAAGCTACATCTTCTTCGTCCTTTTGAATGGACAACAGCTTCCAATACATACATAGGAGGATCGAAGCATTGACACACACTCCCACTAGCATGGCAGGAAGGATACCAGACAAAAACGTGCCGAAAGTTATCCCACTTTGAACAGCTATGACCAAGTTCTGAGGATTCCCTATAGGAGTCGCGGAAGATCCTATATTAGCACTGGAGGCAAGGGCCAAGAGAAAGGGATGAGGCGGCAGATTATGCTGCCTCGCGATTTTCAGCACAAACTCGGTTAACACAACACACGACGTATCGTTGGTGAAGAGGGCACTAGAAAGGGCAGAGATCAAGCAAATCCGACAGAGCAAGTCCTTGGCACCCTGGCTCTTCCACGCGAGCAATTTGCCTAAATACTGGAACATGTCAGCTCTCTCTAGATACACACTAACTACCATAGTTCCAAAGAGTAGCCCGAGAATCGGGAGATCAATGGCAGCATAGGCTTGATCAGGAGTCATGACTTGAAAGAGCACCATGAGCATGGCTCCGAGAAGGGATCCGGCTGTCCTACCAATCGGTAGGAACGGCACAGCCGGAAAAACAGCCAGAACCCAGAATATTGCAAATGCAATTGAGCCAAGAACCACTTTTACAGTAGGGGCCATAGCCATGGTTGTCAATTCAACAAACTTATTATACACTTGAGATCTTCAGCAATCAGTCACTTCATAAATTCATAGAAAGATTTGATCTTGACAAAATCCAAATCACATTCAATAATGATATGATGAGCAATGCAGTTCAGTATTCACATGGAAGCCTGTAGAGACAAGAAAACAAGAATCAGAATCATTTATTTCATTAATTATACTTTAAGGCTTAGTATTTCAACATAAAAAAAATACCCTAGCTTCTTGATTAAATCATCTCCCATCTATTATTAAGAGAGCAAGTAGACAAAGCAGCAGAGACACAGAAAACAAACATGCAAATCTTTGATGCAAATCAAAGCAAGCCAAATCCATAAACATATTTAATCATTGTTCAAGGCTGAAAGGGGCAATAATTAACAGATTTAACTAATTACCAGAAAACTAAGTTTGTATACCTGCTGGAAGAGGAAAGATTGGCACTTTATGACTGACTGAGAGGTTCCAGCTCGAAAAGACAATCAGTACTCTGTTTTGTGGGATTTTTGCTTGTTTGTGACTGATGCAGTTGTGCTTTACTACTAGTATTTGACTAGGTAGATTCGGCCAATTTTGGGAATTAAGGGAAATGTAAATAGTAAAACGAGAATATAGTAGTACTAGTTTTTGGAAGATGAAGTGAATGCGTGGACAAAAGCATTTGAAGACACGTCCTGTCACGATGATGTAATAACTCACGAGAATATAGTATTAGTATCCCACTTAATCCAATTTTATTACGAAATCTGCAAAAAGTAAGACTAAGAAAAACAACTACCCCGTTTGTGAATCCAATTTTATTACAAATCTGCTAAAAGTAAGACGAAGAAAACCAACTACCAAAAAATGGAACATTTTCTTTTTAATTGTTTTAATAAAAATAAAATACTCCTATCTTCTAAAATAGAACCAACATACTATCTATTTTTTTATCTATATTACTTAATTCTTTTTTCATTAACTTACAAAATAACACTATATAAAATCTTTTATCAAAAAACAAATATTTCATTTCTAATGGCACAGAAGGAGTAATTATTTATCTAATTTTACTTTTTCTGCTAGAATAATAAATCTAAATAACACTATTGTGCGATGATGTAATAACTCAAAATAGGGTTGAGTCATATCGTATTGAAACTGTCAAACCTTATACAGTACCGAAAATTTGGTACTCCATAATTAAAACGATACCTTACTTAATTAAAATTTTCGGTATATAATATTTTAGGTATGACCAATTTTAATACAGATATATCGTAATGAGATTGGATATGCCACACCATTGTTATGTCCTAAAAAAACAGATAATTTGCAAATAACATGGGTTTTAATTTGCAATTTGCTAAATTGAGAGAGAGAGAGAGGAGGAAAATGAGTGAAAATAGTGTTAGTTGATTGTGATGTCTATATTATTAGTGATGTGTAATTGGTTAAAAACTTTTCATATTTAGACTTTGTCCAATTTTGGGAATGCCCAAAAATGGTAAAACTAGCCTATTTTTTAGGACATGAAGGAGTAGTAGTATTATATTATAAACTTATTTAATTTATAGTATCAAATATATAAACATATTTTCTACTCCTTCCAACCGTCAAAACCTGACACGTTTTGTTATTTTGGGATGTCTCCCATTTAAAGACACATTTACTTTTTCCCACTTTTAGTAAGTGAGCCACGTGCTCAACTAATCCATTCCACTCGCATTCTATTATAAAATTAATATATAAGAATGAGACTCACATTCTACTAACTTTTTACACCTTTGTTTATAAAATCAAACAATTTGTTAAATATAGTGCTGATTTAAAATGTATCTTTAATCGGCACACTTGAGTTATTAGTTAGAGTGCATGATGTAATAATAGTTTTTAGTTAGAGTGTCTCCTGTGGTTAAATTTATCATGAATAAATGAGAGAATGGAATTTTTCTCTCATTAAATTCTCCATCTATATCAGAGAAAAAGAATTTTAACCTTAAAGCTAACAAGAAGAGAAAATATTATCATACCAAATGTGGCATGATAATATTTGCCCTCATGATAATATTAAATCACACCTCTAACAATCATACAAACGCATTTCTTATTCTTCATTGATTGGACTGTATAAAATATGCTAATTTATGGATCATCTAGCCATAAACTTTGAGATGAACCTAAGTCCACAAAGCAGGCGTACTAAAATACACTCCCTGAGTATATATTTATATAATAATGAATCATTGCAGATATTTTAATATCCACGGTCGGCTATTGGAATCAATTTGACTAATTAACCTACGTTTGCGGTTTTGTCATCCCCGCCCATAATGATTTATCAATACATTAGGGCACCCGCAACGCTGTGCCGTTGCGGTTCCTATGTCGTTCCGGCGGAACGGTTCCGCGGCGGCACGCGTTGCGGGGTGCGTTCCGTCGCCGTTCCGTGCCGTCGCCGTTCCTATGCCGTGCCGCGTTTCGTTCCGGAGGAACGCGGAACGGAACGTTCCGCCACGCGCCGAGGCGACGTGGCGGCCTCCCATTCGACGCGTGCAGCCCACTCGCTGCCCCGCGAGTGGGCTTCGTCCGGTGACGCAATAATTAATTTTTTTAAAAAAATTCGAATTTAATAATTTTTTTTTTTTGCAACGGTAATGAGACCGTTTTTTTTATATCCGTTTTTTATTTTTTTAATTTTTATTTTATTTATTTACTCTATAAATACTCCTATTTCATACTCATTTCAATCACAAACACACATCTATTCCTCTCTATTTCCACCCCAATTTTCATCTCAAATCAACTATATTTTCCTTCTCCCAAATTTAATCAAACTAATGGATCCTTATGAACAAATGCGTCAAATATTGGAACAATCACTTGAAGAAGATCGACGACGGGAGGCGGAAGAAGCCGCGCCACCCCAACGACGCTCCCGTACGTACATCCATCGTAACCGGGAGGAAGCCGCCGCAAGGTTAGTACGCGACTACTTCTGCGATAACCCGGTTTGGGGAGATACGTACTTCCGTCGCCGTTTCCGCATGGGGAAACCGTTATTTCTCCACATCGCGAATACTTTGGCAGCCCGGGAAGAGTTCTTCCAGGAAGGGTTCGACGCGGTCGGCCGTCTCAGCCACACAACGCTGCAGAAATGTACTGCAGCAATCCGCCAGCTTGCGACTGGACAAACGGCCGACATGTTCGACGAATACCTCCACATCGGAGACAGCACTGGGCGAATGTGCTTGCTCAAATTCTGCCAAGGCGTCCGGGCAGCCTTCACCGACGAATTTCTCCGAAGGCCAAGCACGACCGATTGTCAGTTCCTGCTCAACCTTCACGAAACAGTGCACGGATTCCCCGGGATGCTCGGCAGCGTCGATTGCATGCACTGGCAATGGAAGAATTGTCCGGTGGCGTGGAAGGGGTCCTACACGAGCGGCCACAAAGGCACCCACCCAACCGTTATACTTGAGGCCGTTGCCGACTACCGCCTTTGGATCTGGCACGCGTACTTCGGGGTCCCCGGGTCGAACAACGACGTAAACGTGCTCCACCAGTCCGACCTCTTGACCGAAGTTTTGGATGGTAAAGCGCCGGCCATCAACTTCGTCGCCAACAACCGGCTTTATAAAATGGGGTACTATCTCGCCGATGGCATCTACCCGAAGTGGCCTACCTTCGTGAAGACGTGCAGTGGGTCTGCGAACCCAAATCAGACTCTTTTTGCACAGAAGCAGGAGGCTGCTCGCAAGGATGTGGAGAGGGCGTTCGGGGTTCTCCAAGCGCGCTTCAACATCATCAAAGCCCCGGCTCGTACGTGGTTCATGGAAAACATGGTCGACATCATGTATACGTGCATAATCTTGCACAACATGATTGTCCAAGACGAAGGACCCGACGCGGGAAATTGGTTCGACGACGAATCCCCCGGAAGCTCAACCGCAAGTAGTCCGCCTCGAAGTGGAGCGCATCCGTCTATACAAGAACGGTTATCTATTCGTGCAAGGACACGCGACTCTAGTGCCCACACCCAACTCCAACATGATCTAATTGAGCACATTTGGGCAAATTTTGGCGGATGAAATTATTAAAATTGTGTACTTTTATTTTTTTAGGATTTTAATTGTGTGCTTTTTATTTTTTTACGTTTAAGTTGTAATTTTTTTTTATGTTGTGTGTTTTTTTAATAAAGTGTGTTTGTTTTTTAAAGTGTGTTTATTTAAATTGAATTGGGTTGGAAATAAAAAAAAATGAAATTGAATGAATAGTAATTTAAGGAACGGTTAAGGAACGGTTAAGGAACGGAGGGTTGCAGGTTCCGTTCCTTAGTTAAGGAATGGAGTAAAAAAGTACAGTGGGGCCCTCAAATAGTGGTTTAAGGAACGGTATAGAAACGGTATAGGAACATCGTTGTGGATGGCCTTAGTTTTCTTTTCAAAGACAGCAAATATATATAAAAATAAGAATATTATTATTATTATTATTATTATTATTATTATTATTATTATTATTATTATTGTTGTTGTTGTTTTTAGAAAGTTAAAAAAGGGTAATCACTGAAAAATAGTGGGAATCAAATCTATTGCGATAAAACTAGGTAGTCCCATTCAAAAAGTCCACTGAAGTTGACATATGTGTTGTAATAAATGACCTCAAATTAATTGTGATGCGTCTAGTATGCAATAATCTATTCATATCCATAAAAACCTCTTCAGTATCATACACGAGACACGACCTACCAGCTACCACGAACACAAGAGGTATGCTTTCTTCTAAAATCCTTATATCAAAATGTTAGTATGGTTTAGTTTTAACACCATAACCGCGACTTTAAATCGGCAACATGATTGTTTAACTCGATTCAATTATAAAAAAAGTGATTGCTCCAAGTCTCCAAGATTTAAAATTTTTCATCTTAATAACTACATAATGTAATATTGTTCGAGAATGTCAACTTCAAGAGTTGTAGAAATATATTGGTAAAGAAAACCCTCAGAATTTCGAATTTTCCAATATCAATTTATTTGTGCCTTAGCCCATTAAATATAAATGTAGAAATTGGGCCTAAAAGCCCACCAATTAGGCTGAAGAATTCTAACCCATTCTAAAATCTCATTAATTTCTGTGCACTAAATATCATATACTACTAAATAAAATAATCTAATAAAATATCACAACATATCAATAAAATAATCAACATTTTTCACATGCTTCGAAGTAAGAGCATCTCCAATGGCGGCGAGCGGACAGGTTAGCCGATTCCCGGCGCTGGCCGGTCCGCTCGCCGAACCATTGGAACCGGCTAGCGCCATTTCGGCGGAAAAAATCGGCGACCCGACGCTGATTTTCGGGCGCTCGCCGGTCGGCTAGCCGCCATTGCAGGCTCCCGATCGGCGAGCGATCGACCAGCTCAATTTTTTTTTAATTTTTTGAAACACTATATATACGCGATTTGCAAGTCATTTTCATTTGCACCACTTGTTTTAACGAGTTTTCTCTCCATCTTAATTTCT
The DNA here is from genome assembly GCF_004379255.2 of Salvia splendens. Classification (NCBI taxonomy): domain Eukaryota; kingdom Viridiplantae; phylum Streptophyta; class Magnoliopsida; order Lamiales; family Lamiaceae; genus Salvia; species Salvia splendens. The sequence goes on from NC_056040.1 coordinate 22,400,547, forward strand.
GTACAAGAGCAACAACGTGACATGGAGAACACCAACGAGTCTACTCCGGTGACGAGCGGGTCTCAAACTCCCACGGTACCCGTGGAAGGTGGATGGGGTCCGATGGCCGGGTACTACAACATGTACCCTTGGCAGCAGATGATGCCCGGGATGGCAGCTGGGGGTAGTATGCCGGGATGGCAGGGGATGCAGGGCGGGCAGGGGGTACCGGGGATGCAACCCGGATTGCAGATGATGTCGGGGTGGCAGCCAGGGATGCAACCCGGGATGCAGGGGACGCCGGGGGGGACAATGTCTATCGCCCCAGTTTTGATTTTTTGACTGCTTCTTCGCACACATCAACCCCATCGGAGACGCAGTTCACTGGGTGTGACACTTCCTCCTTAGAGGAGTTGGGGATAGATCTCGAGGATGCGGACACTCCCGTTCAAACGGGGGGAGTAGGGCGGGGTTGGGGAGCACCAAAGAAGAAGAAGGGCAAGGGGAAGGGCAAAAGGATGGTCGGCGAGTCGTCGCAGCCGGCTGATGATGACAGCCCGTCACAGAGAAAGTGGACGGATGCGGAGAACGTCGCGCTGTCTAAGGCTTTGGTGAGTGTCTGCGATGATCACCTACATTCGAACAATCAGAGGATTGTCAACTTGTGGGCTAAAATATCAGCAGTCTACAAGGCATTTTGCCCGGAGGGGAGGCCACACAGCGGGGAGGAGTGCCGGAAGAGGTGGGACCGAATCAGGGCTGCGGTCTCCCGATTTTCAGGCTTGTACACCAACGCCCTCCGCATGCAGACCGGTGGTCAAACTGACGAGGACTGCAGGAGGATAGCGGAGAAAGCCTTCCCCGTGCCCGGGCTTTATAAGGAGTTCACCTACTGGAATTGCTATGAGGAGCTGATGGACTCCGAAGAAGCAACGACTGAACTATGACGGTGATTACAGCGGCAGAAGCGGCGGTTCCCACGACCTCCCCGAGGATGTTCAGGAGTTCCCGTCCCCTCCATCGTTTACTCGCCGCACTCGCCCGGTTGGTCAAATGCGGGCGCAACGGGTAGCGAGGGGGGTCGCCCATGGGTCCCAGGAGGTCCAGTCGTCATCCCCCCTATTGGCACGTCGCCAACCGAGCTCGCCTTCTTCGCGCGTCAACAAATGCGGGCTTAGATGCACAAGATCTTAGCTGAATGGAGGGCGACAACTGACCTTGTGGAGAAGAGGTTTCTTCACTCAATGCTCGTGAGTATGCGGGTCGATTTGGATGCCGCCTCGGCACAGTTGGGGGGCTCAGACGCGGGCTCAGATGCCGCAGATTTGAGGGTCCCGGATAGCGGCGACAAAGGCGGCGACGACGGCGACGGCGAGGACCACGAGGAGTGAGGCGGAGGCGGGGGCTCGTGTGTGGAAGAGGGGTTTTTTTAATTAATGTATTTTTTTAATTAATGTACTTTTTTAATTTAAATATTATTATCAAATTTTTCTGTATCTGTGTCGTAAATTTAATTCCGTATTTTGTGTGATTGTTAATTATTGGTTTTTTATAATTTTGTTTATTGTGGCTAGCCTATTACTTGTCAAGTTATTTGTCCTGATGACGTGCCATGAGTAGTTTTAATCCTGATGATGTGGCAGGAGGAGTTTGTGGCTAGCCTATGTCCGACCTATGACTAGCCTATTCTTAGAGCATCTCCAATAACCGGCGTCAGCCGATTTTTCGCCGACGCCGGTTTGACGCCGAACCATTGGAACCGGCGTCGGCGAAATCGGCGTCGCCATGCCGATTCCCGCGCTGACGCCGGTTCCGACGCCGATCCTCACGGGCGCCATTGTGCGTCCCGGATCGGCGCCAAACCGGCGTCGGATTTAAATTTTTTTTTTAATTCGAATTTTAAAAATTCGAATTAAAAAAAAAAAATTTAAAAATACTATTTATTTATGAAAATTGTTTATAATATTTAAAAACAATTTTTACAAATAAATTTATACAAGAAATTCGTAATAGCCCATATATATTTAATGTGCTTGCGAATTTTGAAACCATTCTAGGTTGTCTCTCTTTTATAGAGACATCCTTGAATGTTTTATGTTCCACATTCGATGTGGGACAAAAATCACTCTAGGTAGTCTCTCTTTTATAGAGACATCCTTGAATGTTTTATGTTCCACATTCGATGTGGGACAAAAACCACTCTAGGTAGTCTCTCTTTTATAGAGACATCCTTGATTGTTTTATGTTTCACATTCGATGTGGGACAAAAATCATTCTAGGTTGTCTCTCTTTTATAGAGACATCCTTGAATGTTTTATGTTTCACATTCGATGTGGGACAAAAATTATTATAGGTTGTCTCTCTTTTATAGAGACATCCTTGAATGTTTTATGTTTCACATTCGATGTGGGACAAAAATCATTCTAGGTTGTCTCTCTTTTATAGAGACATCCTTGAATGTTTTATGTTTCACATTCGATGTGGGACAAAAATCATTCTAGGTTGTCTCTCTTTTATAGAGACATCTTTGAATGTTTTATGTTTCACATTCGATGTGGGACAAAAATCATTCTAGGTTGTCTCTCTTTTATAGAGACATCCTCGAATGTTTTATGTTTCCATATAGAAATATTGTACTTTTTTAATTGTACTTTTTAATTTTTGTACTTTTTTTAAATTATTGTACTTTTTTTTAAAATTAATGTACTTTCTAAATTTTAATAGTATTATTCGAATTTCCCGTATTTGTCTCGTAAATTAAATTCCGTATGTTGATACGAGTGTAAATTAAATTATATAATTGTTATTAGTGATGTGGATAGGTAGTGTGAAGGCTATGTGAGGGCTATTTGATGTCCAGTTGATGTGACAAGCTGATGTGGCAGGAGAATTGTAGTGCTGATGATGTGGCAGTGTGAAGGCTATTTGATGGCTATTTGACGTCCAGTGCTATTGGAGTTGCTCTAGACCATAGCTTCCATCCCTGCCATTACATGACTTCAATAAACTCCAGAAATCTAGCTAGTTTCTGGACTTCCAAATGACTGCAACAATGTCAATTGCTATTTCTACCCCAACATCTTCTTTATTGCATTCTTCTTCTTCAACTCGGAAGATCCCATCTTTGTGTTATTTCTCGAATTCCGCAATTCCAATCCCTAAAAATGCAATCTTTCAGCATATTAAATGCGTGCCCAGCTTGGGTTTAGCTCAATGGAGCGGCCTGAAGAATATGGGGGTTTCCACTTCGCAATATCCGGTGAAGATAGGTAGCCATATATTTTCCCCCATTTTTCAGCTTCTGGTGTTTATTGATTAATATTCCTGATGTGTATCTAAGCTGGGAAAACCTTTGGTTGAAGTGTGATATTTTTAGTTCATTTTGTAAAGTTAAAATCTTTATGTGCTGCTGAATCTATGAGGTGTGGTGTTTTTGTAGCGAGGAAGGGGAAGTGTAAAGGTAAAGGAGTTTATGCTTCTTTATTTGGAGTTGGGGCACCTGAGGTTCTTGTCATTGGGGTTGTGGCTCTCTTAGTTTTTGGGCCAAAAGGTCTTGCTGAGGTTAGCTTTTTCTTTCTGTTTCCCCTTTTCGTTTATTTGCTGGGATTTGGCTTATGTGTTGGGAATCTGATTCTGAAACACTATACCGGTTCAATCATTTCTCGCTGATTTTATCCGACAACATTCTCGATTATAAAGCTTTGCCTGCTGATTAATGTAAAGATGGGAAGATAATGATGCTACTCGGTTTCGGATAAGGGACTAATGTCATCTGGATTCTTGTTTTTTGCTTCTGCTTGAAACGACACGCACTGTGTAGTCAAAATGCTTTGGCTTAGATGGTTTTAGGTTTATATAGGTAGTGTTGACCCCCTCAATTTGTATCTGATAACTTTAGTTTGTTGCTCTGCAGATTATGAAGTAGTTAAGTTAGTTAAAAGCTTAGGATCTTTGGATCTTCTCTCATAGTAGCCACTTCAGGTCCTTGAGATTTATGAGGCAAGCAGTCATTTCTTGGATTTTTTCTGAATCCTGGAGAAGTTCAGCTGGATCGAGCCTTGTTTATGTATTAGCAATAATGACACGAAAATTTTGGTGACACCATTACAAGCATCCGTGGTGGATAATTTAACTCCTAGCATATAGAGTAACACGATGATGTGCACTATTCTCTGCTGCTATCACATAACATTATTGGGACATTACATTTTTGTATAGTGAGTAGTTTGTATAGTTCTTCTTTAAGATGAAGCTAAGTAGATAGTCAGTACAAGTTTTCTTGGCTGAACCAAAGTTTTGATCGATATAGGACTTAGGTGAAGAGCAAGGTGTAGAGTCATGCTCATGAATTCTAGAAATTGTTTTCTGTAGTGTATCTTAGTATCATTAATGAGTTGTAAGGGTTGTTTATGTAGCAGCCTGGGATTGGAAAGTTTCTACTACTTAATTGAAAAATTGTTGAAATTTCTCTACAATTTGTAATTGCTGCAAATCTTACTAGCCCTTTTATCTTAGAAATGATTGTAGGTAGTTTCATAATCATCTTGGTTCTGAAAAATTAATAGGGTTAAGAATATGAACAAATGTTTGAGTTGTGTGTTGTATGATTCTTGAAAGCCTCTTTTGAATTTCCTACTGTACACGGGATAAGAAGATTTCAAAAGATACACTCTCCATCTGCCATTAATTGTTCCATTTAGGATCAACATGGGTTTTAACAAATGTGTGTGGAAAAAAAATAGTGGAATGAGAGTTCTATTTATATGAGTTAGTTTTATGATAAATTATGAGTGAATTGAGTTTGTGGCATGTGGAACCCACTTACCAAATACAGTAAAAATCAAATGGGACATGTAATGGTGAAATCTCGAAATAGAGAAATGAGACATTTAATAGCGGACAAAGTGAGTACATATTTAGCTGCTGCTACTTTTGATAACAAACCAGCATCACCATTCACCAATATGTAGAGATTCTTCAAAATCGAAACCTGTTGGTGATCAGGTCATTGACATTCCAAATTTGGGTGAAATTTATGAGTCCACTCAAGTGCATGCCCAAAAAAATTGATTTCATTTTCCTGTAACTTGGAAGCTTTTGGGTATTTTTCTCACAAGCTGTATATTATCCAAGTCTAGATTGATGTTTCTGGGCTGATAGCATAGGCAGTGGAAATTTCTAACAAGTTTCCAGTAGAAAAGAGTCTGATCTGATATAGATGTATTCCTAGGTCAAAAAGAAAAGAAAAGAAAAAACCCGGTGCTCCTTGAGGAGTAATTTAAGAAACTCCCTTCCATCCGTTTCCTATCAGTTTTTTTTAAGGACTAGTTTGTAAATTGATGAAACTCATTTCTCCTAAAATCACGTTGCAGAAGCTTTGCATGACGGTAATGTATCTCCATTGACCATACTTTGTGGTGACAGGTTGCCCGTAACCTCGGAAAAACTTTGCGTGCATTCCAACCTACAATAAGAGAACTTCAGGTAGCTGTCTTTTCAAGTGCTGGATGAAAATACATTATTTTGGTTCGTAATCGAGTTATCCTGCACCCCTTGCAGGAAGTCTCAAGGGAATTCAAGAGCACCCTTGAACGTGAAATTGGACTTGATGATATTGACACTCCAGTACCAAAACGTTCGAGTACCAACACAACTCAACCAGAAGCAAATATTGAACCGAGTGAGTACACGTTTTCTTAAATAAAGTTCATTATTTTCGATTTTGTTAGCTGTTCTGGAAACCCAAAGTAATTATGTGTAAAATAAGATGAGTTTATTTATGTAATGTAAAAATTTATTTTTATCTTTGCATTTCACTAAACCACAAAGCTATATACTGATGGGTCGCCTTTAGAAACCGCAGAAGCTCCAGCTGAAAGCGCGTTAAATATGAAGGCCGAGCAATTTAAAGGAGCCCTTTCCCAGCTGAAAAAAGAGCAAGAGGAGGAAGAAAGACTGAAACAGGAAGCCCAACTGGTATCGGAGGATAGCTCTCAAGGTCAGTATAGTCTCTCTCTTTCACACTCTATCTTAGAGACGTTTATAGTCATATACGCCTATTTTCAGATGCCTCTGAAGCTCTGGATGGTCCGAAAGCTCTAGATATTACTGAAGAAACCTCCTCGGTGACCCCTCCCCCTAAAGCTCTAGATACTACTGAAGAAACCTCCTCGATCACCCCTCCTTCGGAGAACCCAAACAGCAATACTCTTCAAGAGGCTGCTGCAGGAGCACCTACCGGCTCAGCTTCAAACACTGAAACATAAAGTTGACTCTTGAGAAAAAGTTTTGGGACGACAACGACGGTGTAGAACATGTAGCGTGACAGTCCTTGAACTGTCTGGACTTGAGCAATAATGAGATGTTTTAGTGTTTTTGGCATTGGTTCCATTATAGTTGTATTTGCATTTCGAAAATTCTTTGAGACTGAAGAATTCAAACTGCTACTTATGTACTATCTGTAACACGTATGATGAAGAATTTGACCAATTTAACTTTTATACCCTATATTTGATGTGATACTTTTTCTTGAAGATGGTAACTGAGAGGGATAAGGGATAAAAGGCTAGGCATGGTTAATTGCAGAGAACAAAGTTTATGATTCTCTTATTTCTGTGTGTTTTACATTGTATACAATGATCTCTTTTTATAGGAGAGAAACACAAGTATATTTGGAAACATATCAATCTATTCTAGGTATAATCACTAATTGGTATTCTCCTAAAATAGATTTATTTCTTTCCTTGATTCTTTCCTTGAATTGTGTCTTCTAGGGTTTGACACCCCCCCTCAAGTTGAGCCGCGGCATCTCCGATGCTCAACTTGCCAAGAACTTCTTTGAACACTTTAGAATTCACAGCTTTTGTTAAGATGTCTGCCAGCTGATCCTCTGACCTCACAAATGGAAATTCTATGACTCCTTTTTCTAGGTTCTCCTTAATGAAATGTCGATCTACTTCCACATGCTTAGTCCTGTCATGTTGCACTGGATTTTCTGAAATACTGATCGCCGCCTTGTTGTCGCAGAATAACTGACTCTTCTGTGTTGGAGGAAATCCTATCTCCGTAAGTAACCTCCGCAACCACATAATCTCTGTTAAACCACTCTTGATTCCTCGGAACTCTGCTTCCGCACTAGATAAGGCAACAACCTTTTGTTTCTTGCTTCTCCAAGTGACCAGGTTCCCCCTACGAACGTGAAGTATCCTCCCGTAGATTTCCTGTCAACTGGATTGCTTGCCCAATCAGCGTCAATGTATCCATGAACCTTCAGATCTCCTCCTTTTTCTAGGAGTACTCCGTATCCTACAGTCCCCTTCAGATATCTTACAATCTTCAAGGCAGCCTCCATATGGTCTTCTTGCGGTTTGTGCATAAACTGACTGACTATACCAACTGCATAGGTAATATCTGGTCGAGTATGTGAGAGATAGATCAACTTTCCCACCAATCGTTGATACTTCTCCCGGTCTGCTAGCTTTGCTCCTTCTTCTATCTTCAATCCATGGTTGGGTACCATAGGAATATCTGAGGGCTTGCAATCTAGTAAACCAGTCTCTGCTAGTAAATCCAGTACGTACTTCTTCTATCTCAGGAAGATTCCCTTCTTCGATCTCAAGACTTCGATTCCAAGGAAATATTTCAGTGCCCCCAACTCTTTCATCTCAAACTCCTTAGATAGATTCTCCTTCAGAATCTTGATTTCCTCTTCATCGTCTCCTGTGATAATCATGTCGTCCACATAGATGATCAGACATGTCACCTTGCCATCCTTCTTCTTAATGAACAATGTGTGGTCAGAGTGGCTTTGTTCATACTCATGCTTGAACATTGCCTGGAATAATCTCCCAAACCATATCCGGGGAGACTGTTTTAGTCCATACAAGGTTTTCCTCAATCTGCACACCTGTCCGTCTCCGAATTCTCCAAGAAAACCTGGAGGGGCTTCCATGTGGACTTCCTTATTTTCTTCCAACTCTCCATGTAAAAAGGCGTTAGTGACATCCAGCTGATGTAAAGGCCAATCTCTGGATGCAGCTATAGACAACAGTGCTCTAACTGTATTTAGCTTGGCTACCGGAGAGAACGTCTCTGCATAATCCACTCCATAGACCTGAGTGTATCCCTTAGCCACCAGTCGTGCTTTATACCTCTCGATTGAACCATCTGCTCGTCTTTTGATTGTGAAGACCCATCGACATCCTACTGGCTTCTTTCCCTTTGGTAGAGTACACTTCTCCCATGTTCCATTCTTTATTAAGGCATCTATCTCTTTCTTCATTGCCTCCCTCCAATGTTTGTGTTTCATCGCCTCCTCAAAGGATTGAGGAATCTCATCCTCATAGAGGGCAGCTTCAAAAGCTCTAGCCATTTCTGTGAGATGTCCCTGCACAAGATTAGTTACAGAATATTGGGACTTTCGTCCTTTCCAGTCTGGAGAGTATCGCCGAGGAGGAACGCCTCTCGTACTCCTTAGCGGTAACTCATAACCCATGTCTGCTTGTTCCTCAATTTCCTCATTCTCCCTGTCACTATTAGTTTCGTCAACAGGAGTAATATTTTCAGAGTTATGACTATTTACCTCAGGATCCCTGACCGGGGTAGATAGCAAGGTGTCGCCGAACTCCTCGTCCTGCACATTGGAACTTGACGGCCCGGCGTTATCGCTAACTGTCTCTGGTGGACCGACGTTTAGAACAGGTTGACTTGGACTCGTCAAGTTTCCCTCCCCCTGACTGTTGTGATTCTCTTCCTGGTTTGGTGTAGGCTCAGGTATTGGTGTAGCTGTAGGTTCGGGTACGGGTGTAGGTGTAGGTTCGGGTATTGGTGTCGGTAGCCAGCCTAGTGAGTCATTTTCCGGAATTTCTGGTCGACTCTCCCCCTGAGCGCTAGGTTGGCTATAGAAGTATTCTCCCTCAACAAAGTCGCAGTTCATGGTGGTATACATGGTTCTTGTTTTAAGATCATAGCATCTGTAGCCCTTTTGATTCCGGCCATACCCTAGGAAAACACATTTAACATCACAAGGGGAAAATTTAGACCGCTCGTGTTTGGGAATATGGACAAAGACGGAGCACCCAAATATCCTAGGTTCTAGAGGAAGAGATGATGGGATAGTGGCTTGGGCAGATAGGATGTCCAAAGGTGTTTTGAAGTCCAGGATTTTGGTAGGGAGAGACGATTTAGAAGGTAGACAGCAGTGGCTACAGCTTCTGGACAAAAAGATTTTGGGATTCGGGATTCGATTAGGAAGGCTCGTGTGACTTCTAAAATATATCAGTTTTTCCTTTCTGCTACCCCATTTTGTTCAGGAGTATGTGGACAGGTGGTTTGGTGGACTAATCCCTTTTCAGTGAAGAAAGACTTCATTTTAGAATTGACAAACTCCCCCATTATCGGATCGAAGGATTTGGATATTGTGTTTGTATTGAGTTTGTACGAAGGTATAGAATTGGGTGAACTTGTCAAAAACTTCAGATTTTATTTTTAAGAAATAAACCCAAGTCATGCGTGTATAATCATCAACAAACAACAAAAAATAGCCAAAGCCCAATCCCCCAGTAACAGGTGCAGGACCCCACACATCCGAATGAATTAATGAAAAGGGAGTTTTCACTCTAGTATTATTTAACTTAAACGAATGTCTATGGCTTTTGGCCAAAAAACATGTTTCACAATTAAAGGTACAAGAAGAATTCAACTTAGGAAAAAGCAGACGGAAATATCCTATAGATGGGTGCCCTAACCGGCGATGCCAAAGCCAAGCCTGCTTATCGGTCAGTCCGTGAGACAGCAACGCAGTACTCTGATGGGACACCACATCCACATAGTACAGTCCGTGTCGTTCAGTGCCACGCCTAACTATCGTCCCCGTTTGGGTATCCTGTAGTAAACAGAAACGAGGCTGCATTAGTAACTTGCAGTTCAATTCTTTAGTCGCATGACTAACTGACATTAATTTGTGAGATAGTGACGGAACAAATAAGCAATTCGAGAGTCGAAGGGTTTGGGGGATAGTGATGGTTCCCGCCCCCTGAACAGGTGCCAGATCTCCACTCGCAGTTTGAACATGAGTTTTATTTGACTTGGAAATACTTTCAAAATCAGACATATCAAAAGACATTGTGTCAGTTGCACCACAATCAGAAATCCAATTTTTATTCTTTTCTCCTATTTCTGAGGTAGATGACATGGCCAAGGCTTCAAAGGAATTTTGGTATTTTATTGTGGGATGTATCACAAGATTTTCACAAGGTTTAGGGGCTGGAATGTGTTTATGGGGAATTTTGGGGAGTTTAGAGGAGTTATTTTCGAAGTGGGGTACGGGGTGCAATATGTGAGGAGTTTTGGGGCTGGAAACAATAGGTCTATGGGGATAGGGTAAAAAACGTGATTTGACAGAACTTGGAGGGTTCAAATGAGAGAACCCCCATTTACCTTCACTCCAAACCCTAGACAGGTCCGCCGCGTTTGCTTTTCCTCCAATCTGCACTCTCGCAGCCGTGATAGTGGCCACGGCCTTCTCCTCCCCGCGTCCGCCATAATTTCCGGTGGTGGTTGGAGTACCGAAGCCACCCGCCGCGTGCTCGGCGTAGGCGGCTTGGCCTTCGACCGCCGCTGCTGCTGATGTCGATGCCCTCGGTCCGCCGTGATTCGCCGCCCTCTGGAGCTTGGATTTTTTCATTTCATCCCACCATTCGGGATACCCATGAATGAGGAAGCAAATATCTTTTGTATGCCTCTTTCCTCCGCAATGGCTACAGAACAATTTGCTTTTATCTTCGTCGCCTTTGCGGTGATTGGCTGGATACCGGGACGGCGCCGGTGGTGGCGGTGGAGGCTGACTGGCCCTGTTGCGGTCGAATACGATCATTCCCGTTCCAATTCAGGAGCCTGGTTGTTCGGTAGGTTTCAATATTCGCGCATTGTCGGCATTGCGCCTCACCATCGCGTATGCCTCTCGAGGAGTCGGTAATGGCTCTTTGTTGATGATCTCCTTCTTGACTGATTCATACCGTTCATCGAGTGCGGTAAGAAACTGATACACCCTCATCCTTTGGGTCCGTTGATTGTCTTTCTCGATTGACGGAGGATGGTCAGCCCTTTACCGCCAATAGCCCTCTTCATCAGGTTGGCCCATAGGGAATAGTTGTTCCCGTTGAGCTTTGTTTTGATGGTTACTTCCCCCAGCGATTCTGGCTGGGTTGAGGGGTTTTTCTGGCTCTGCCCTGATGAAAATTCCTTAAATTTCAGGAATTCGGCAAATTGTGCCGCGAAATCTGGTGGAAAATTGGTTTGGTTTGAAGTGTTTGTGTTATGTGGATCTGTGTTTGAACTCTCGGTGGTTTTCTGACATTTTGTTTGCTCACAGGGCTAAGGACAGACGGTCGGGAAAGGTAGCCTTGGGACGGTGATGAACTCTCTCTGAGTCCCCACCTTAATAACCTGCTCTGATACCATCTTGAAGATGGTAACCGAGAGGGATAAGGGATAAAAGGCTAGGCATGGTTAATTGCAGAGAACAAAGTTTATGATTCTCTTATTTCTGTATTTCTGTGTGTTTTACATTGTATACAATGATCTCTTTTATAGGAGAGAAATATAAGTATATTTGGAAACATATCAATCTATTCTAGGTATAATCACTAATTGGTATTCTCCTAAAATAGATTTATTTCCTTTCTTGATTCTTTCTTTGAATTGTGTCTTCTAGGGTTTAACACTTTTAATCATCGATTTGATTATTAAGCCGCAGTGCTTCCGCGCTGACATTTTTAGAACTACAATGGTGGTTCTGA